>NW_020229907.1:0-459946 GCF_003227715.2 Harpegnathos saltator
AGAGTTTCAAACAGATCATCTGCATCGCACACAACGCAAGCGCTGTTCGATGCGCAATTTATCTACGGTACTTGGTCGAGAGCGGTAATCGAGTGGAACCTAAGCTTATTTTAAACGGTACGAAGATTATATTGTTAACCATTGGGCAAACAAAATTTATCGACAGTGTTAATTATATGCCTATGCGCTTGTCAGCATTACCAAAACCTTCGGGTATAGGAGGTTACTGCTGTAGTAAAGGCTGTTTCCGCATTAATATTATTAACACTGTCGAAAATCAACATTACATCGGACTGATACCAGATGCAAGATACTATTCTCCAATGCACGATGAGACCGCCTGAGCGTAATGAGCGTTTTTAGAATGGCACGAGACATGGTGCGCAAAAACATAGAATTTGATTTCCAACGGGAAATTGTGAGCTATTGCCGGAACGATGTCGATATTCTTCGACGGGCTTGTCTTGCGTTTCGTAAGATTTTCCTGGATCGTGGAAAAGTATGTCCGTTTGAAGAATGCACAACCATCACCTGTCACGTGCATGAGAGTTTTTCGTAAAAACTTTCTGCGTGAAAAGGAGATAGGTATTATCCTTCGTGTAGGTATCGCGTGTCAACAACCAATCCCGCAAAGCGTTGAAATGGTTGTTGTGGATGGAGCGCGAGTTCGGTCATACTATAACGCATGCAGGTAGATCTCGCGAACATCGCATACCGGAAGGGCTGCTCGTCGATGGGTATTACGAGACAACGAATCCTGCGCAAAGCACGTGTTGCAATTTCACGGTGTTTTGACATGGATGTCCCGCGTGTTTCAGGGTGAATCGCGATACCCCGCCCTCGACCACCGTGAAGGGAGATACTATTGAGTCGCGATACGAGCATACACGCGTGACAACATCTCGTCTACAGAAGCTAGGTTACATCGTAACGGAGAAGTGGGAGTGCGTCTTCGATCGGGAGTTGCAGGACAATCAACCGATGCGCGATTTCCTTGCGAATCACTCGATGTTAGGAACTGAGCCTCTCGATCCTCGCGAAGCGTTCTTCGGTGGTCATACAGGGAACATCGTCACCCGGTACGATGTTACGGGTACGGAAAGATACGTAGACGTATGCTCCTTGTACCCGTTTGTGCTAAAGACGGGCTCTTTTCCGCTCGGTCACCCGGACGTGTACGTGGGCGAAGAATGTTCCGCCTTGATTGGTATAGCTCCCGATTTTGACTTTAGCAGAGTGGAGGGGATCGTGCGGTGCAAGGTGCTTGCTCCGCGTGATCTCTTTCACCCTGTACTCCCATTTCGCGTTCGCGGAAAATTATTGTTCACCCTATGCCGTAGTTGCAGCGAGACATTTTCTCAATCGCTGTATACATGATAATCCGGCCGATCGAGAATTCGAAGGTACCTGGGTATCCTATGAATTACGGAAGGCTATAGAGAAAGGCTATAGTGTCAGGTCCGTGAGCGAGATATGGAAATATAAGACAATACGACCCAAGTACTCGGTTGGGAGGTATGTTCACGGGATATATCAACTGCTTTCTGCAACTTAAGCAGGAGGCTAGCGGATGGCTTGCTGAATGCACCGACGATGAAGAGGCCAAAGAGCGATACCTGCGGGAATACGAAAAAACAGAGGGTATTGTTCTCGATAGAAACAACATCGCGGTAAATTCGGGGTTGCATTCGGTTGCAAAGCTTTGCCTCAATTCGTTCTGGGGTAAATTTGGTCAGCGATCTAATCTGCCGAATACCGAGGTCGTTAAGACGCGCGAACATTTCACGTCGTTGCTCACGAGCTCCGAGCATGAAATCATAAACCGTAAACGATGAGATTCTCTACGTCTCATGGCGATTACGACAAGAGGCGCTTGTTCCCTCTGCAACTACAAACGTCGTAATAGCGGCCTACACGACTGCATAGGCACGCTTGAAATTGTACGCTTATTTAAAAAAATTAGATCGTAGAGTGTTATATTATGATACTGATTCATGTATATATTTGAGCACCGGTGACCCCAATGAGTACGAGCTGCGTACGGGTAATTTCTTGGGCGATATGACGGACCAACTCGAAAGTTATGGTCAAGGTAGCTATATAGAATCCTTTGTATCCGGAGGCCCAAAATTTTATGCCTATGTCGTTCGCACTCCACAAGGTAAAATCCATGAAGTTTGCAAAGTAAAGGGGATAACCTTGAACTTTGAGACTTCGAAATATATTAATTTTAGTAGTATAAAAGATTTATTAGTCACCAATAAAATACCTATCGATGAGAACGAGGAAGAGAAGAAAGAGGATGCAAGGAAAACTTCGATAAATCTACGTTTTAGAGCGATTCGTCGTACAGCGTTTCACGACATTGTAACGAGAGACGAGAGCAAGTCATGCGTGCCGGTGCTTCTAAAACGTAGATTCGACGACACAGGTCACTCTGTGCCATACGGTTACGTAGTGACGTATAGAATAGTAGTGGAGCGTGTTCTTTCTCCTCCAAATCTAAACACTTATTTGTAGAGAAAGAAATATATAAATATAGACGTTTCCCCAAAAGCGACCAACCTGTATATCGTGTATGCACTAGCTCTATAAGAAACTTTTGTGCAAACTGTATGTATATATTCTATTAAAATAAAGCCTTTGCAAAATAAAGAATAAATAAGTTCTTTTACAAATATATATGTATTTCTATCCTTGTATATGACCCTGAATCACAATACAATCTTAGCAAATTATATCGCTAGAAGCAATCTCTTTCACCCACAAGCATTCGCTCGTACGAGCTCATTGAACGATTATTAGCTCACAGTTTCACGCTGGAAAGCTAATATCGCTAGCGGCGCTAAAATAAGCTATTCCCGCGGCCGCGAGCGCCACGTGAAAAAGCTTATTCGACGTGGCGCTTCCGCGGATATGAGTTAGCGGGACCGCGCGGCCGCCGCGGAAGGGCCCCGGCGCGAGTTATAAGCTCATCGTCGTTTCTCCTTCTCTTCAGCATTTATGTAGCTTCACTAGGTAACCGAATCAGTCATTTGGCAAAATGGACGTGCGCTGGAAACATCCTTGGACATCGATCGTTTGCGGCCCTATGGGTTGTGGTAAAACGATATTCGTAAAGACTTTTCTTCGCTATTTACCCACGATGTCGGATACACGTTTCGACAGGATCCTATTTTATTATGCCGAGTGGCAGGAGGCTTACCGCCAACTACAGCATGAAGCGGCGAAATCGGGACGATGCGTGATAGAATTTCAAGAAGGTTTACCGTTCCCGGATGATTATTCGAACGATCCGCTTGTCACGAAAATGGTGATAATAGACGATCTCATGAGGGAATCGTCATCGTGCGAAGTAATCGTCGATCTGTTCACGAAGGGTAGTCATCACAAAAACCTCAGTGTTACACTCATTTCGCAAAATCTATTTCATCAAGGACGCGGACGACGAGATATTTCTCTCAACGCGTATTACATCGTGATGTTCAAAAACCCTCGCGATCGTGCTCAGATCACTTGGCCAGGCAGGTATGTCCGGAAGATTCAAAGTTTTTGGAAGAAGCTTACTATGACACTACATCGTTTCCACATGATTATTTGTTGCTCGATCTGAAACAATCTACCCCGGATGAGTATCGGTTTCGTACATGCATCTTCCCCACTGATACTACGCATTATGTTTACGTTCGACGTGGATCCACCAGAAGTTACATATAAAACCCATGCATACGATCATTTCTGCGACAGTCTTATCGTCGTAATGGCAGCGAGTGTGGGGAGCAGAGCGAATGCAAAAAAGGGCGATAGAACCGCAAACGCAGCAAAACGGTCCATCGATGAGAAAAATATCTCTCTTCTGAAGGTGTTGTGCTTGACGGAGAAACAACGTGCTGGTTTTCTGCGAGAAATTGACCGTGATTTCATCAGATGTATTTGCGAGTGCGCCTTCAACACGCTCAAAGGTAACGTACCGCTCGACAGAAGAGAAAAAAATCGCCTATCGCGTTACAAATCAACGTTGCGTCATATCGCTAATGATCGCGGTGATTGGAGAAGCAAACGGAGAGCGATAGTGCAGCGAGGCGGATTTCTACCTTATCTGATCGTCCCTATACTTGGGGCTATATTATCCAAAATTATCGGAAATTGAGATTGTTCACGCTTGAACCATGGAAAGAGCCAAGAAGATGGTACTAATTTCTACGGATAATCTCGAGAGATTGCAGCAACAGGCTCATACATCATCAACTTCAGCGTCGTCGTTGCCGTCTTCCTCGTCTACGATTCCCTCTGTTTTGACAGATAATGCCGCAACTGGGCTGAACATAGCGCCAGTAGAGAATGAAAATACGGTGCGTACTCCGGGTTCCGTCCTGTCGCGTCTCAACCACGAGATGCATAGGATTCTCAACTCTCCGGTCCTCGGAGGAGCGCGGGAAAAATGGAAATTGTATAGAGAAGTACTTCAGCGATATCTGTATTTTTTTCGAGAGCGGGAAAAACACCGATTACGCGGAAAAAAAGAAGAGAAGCCTGTTATTGGTGAGGTCGACGGTGATGAAAACGGTGGAGAAGGGGAAAATACCCCTCGCGAAGATGACGATTGCGCTGACGGAAACGCGGTAGAAGAAAACGCTGGTATGGCTGTAAATGAAGATATTCCTAACATAGAGACTGACGTACATCGAACGTTGAACGTTTCTCAACACGTACGAGACGAAAGACGCAGTCGTCATCATCGCACCAGCGAACAGAAAAGCATCGGAAGAATACTGAATAAAGTGCCAAAGAGTTACCGGGCTAAAGCGCGCAAGCTGCTGAGCCATTTGTGTGATGTGGCGGTACCCGGTTGATTAAGTTGGGACAGACAGAGAGTCGTAAATATGGATGATAGAATTATGAGAGGATCGAATATCGTCGATCTCTTGAACGACGGCTCGCGAACGAAAAACTAGCAGAGCAGTAGCGAGAGTACAGTTTGCACGACTTTTGCGTGCAGTGAATACCCCTCCGGAATTTATAGGAAATCGGGAATTACTGGAGGAAGACACGAAAGAAATTGATTTTTCCGCGAGACTGAGAGAAACTCTTCCGAGAGGTAGCAGTACCCCGCTCCCGTCACCTAACGATCAACTTTGGTCTAAACGTAAGATTGCCCAGACGTCGCTTTAGGAAAAGGATGACGAGGATGGACAGGCGCTGTTTGTAACAACCAATGAGAATAGAAATAAAACGCGTATGTGCGGTGACGTTTCTAAACCAACGAATAAAAGATGCATGATAGATTGAAACCCATTCGAACTGGGTATAGCTTCTTCAACGGCTAACAGTTATGCACATCGACTTCCACCAGCGAAGGAGCGAACGTGCAAGCGCGCTATCGGGGAGACGTCTCTCACGGAAGAAGAACGCGACAGGGGGCGTGTACACGCAACATTTATAACTTCCGATCAATATAGGCGTAAAACGCGTGTGAGCAACAACGTATCTAAATTAGCGAGTAAAAGACGTTTGGTCAATTGGAACACGCTGGAATGACCGATCTCGCAAAATTCTACTATGGTCCTGCACACTATGCGGGATACTCTGCGATAAAAAATATTTCGCGAACAGCAGGACCCGGCTCCGCACGCGAAGAGATTATTCGTTGGCTTCAGTCGCAGGATGCGTACACACTTCATCGGCCGATACGACATAAATATGCACGTTTGCATTACAACGTCACGAATATCGACGATCTGTGGAAGGTCGATTTAATCGAACTCGCTAATCTCCGAAATTACAACGAAGGCTATTGTTACTTGTTGACAATCATCGATGTGTTTAGCAAATTTGTCTGGATGGAACCAATACGAAGCAAGTCTTCGACCAGTGTGATGGAGGCTTTTTGTCACGTACTCTCAAGAAACGAAGGGCGGGTGCCGACGTGGTTGCAGAGTGACAAGGGTAAAGAATTCATCGGTCAAGCATTTCAAAATTTTCTGAAGGAAAAGAACATATGTTTTCGCACGGTGTGAAATCCTGATGTCAAAGCAGCGGTGATCGAGCGCTTCAACAGAACGCTCAAAGAACGCTTATGGCGCTATTTTACACACAAAAATACACGTCGTTACATAGATGTTTTGCAAGGCATCGTTCACGCTTACAACCACACTCGACATTCCACCATTAAAATGGAACCGGCAAGCGTCACGTTGGACAATGCACGCCTTGCTCGTTAACATATGCAGCAGCGATACCACCGTCTCGATGAACTCGATCGAAGAAATCATAGTCGAGGAGCTAGATACAAAGTGGGTACATTAGTGCGAGTCAGTAGAGCGAAAGGAGTCTTTGAGAAAGGATATGAGGCGAACTGGACGGAAGAAATATTTCGGATTCACCGTATTCTCAAATGGCGAATTTCTCGTGTGTACGAATTGAGTGATCTATCAGGTGAAGTGATCGATGGGATATTCTACGAACAAGAACTGGCCCGGGTAAATAAAAACTTACAAGAAGAAGAGTTTATCGTGGACAAAGTGACGCAGAGGACGAGGAGCTAATAAAGAATTATTCGTCAGCTGGCGGGGTTACCCCTCTAAATTCAATTCCTGAATACCTGCTTCGAACCTAAAGCTGCTTCCAAACCATGATGGTGGAAGACCGGTTTCTCATGATTCTACCGATCAATAGTAGCATGCGACACTATCCGGAAAATACAACTACTTCATTTATTACGGAATTGCCTCAAGAAGTGAAGCTGACTGGTTTATGGAAAGTTGCGCTTACCGAAATTCAATTCCCCTTTAGTTTTTTACACGTGCGTCCCAAGGAAGATGCAGAACTCAAATTCATTTCGTTACCACGTGAAAATATTAATACCAAAAGCACCAAAAAAAGATGAAGACCAGCTACCCAAATTCGGGGTTACCCGCATAACCTCGGGGATTTACGCCACGATGAGCTAACTGTTACAGGCTTTAAACAACGCTAGCTCATTGTTCAAAACACGCATTGCTTGGCTCCAGGATCCTCATCATGGTAGTAAAGTAACGCTGTACTGCACATGCGATATTAAAGAATGCAATAGACATCATTTCGTGAAGTTTTCCGACAAAGTGGCTCCTATAATTGGCTTCGATATGTATAGACCGGGTGAAGAATTAATTCATCTTAACTTGTCGAAAATTATGCAGGGCCTATGTGGCGTACTATCCTAATACTGATCGTAATGTAAATCCCCAGAAAGCTGGAGAAGAAAAGTTTTACGCTTTCACTACGGCAAAATGTAAATTTATATCCGATGAACCAGGTAGTGTGGTGCGGGGTGTACCTGATAAACTCTTTGTTTATTGCGATATTTGCCAGTGCTATATAACGGGAGACGTGCATTCTCCTCTTCTCCGAGTAGTTCCCGTCGAATACAGCGATGGTAAATATGCCTACGGACGTAACATGATAAAGCATTTTTCACCACCGAATTATATTCCACTGCGATTAACATGTTTCCGCACGATCGAAATAGATATAAGAGATCAGGTTGGCGAAAGACTACCATTTGAATTTGGGACGTTGACAGTTACATTACAATTTAGACGAGTCGAGATTAGAGATAATTATTCCGTAATTAGAATACATAGATGTGACACTTTATTTAGAATATTACGAAGCACAATCCGGGGGAAATCGTGGTGGCGGAATTTCACGAGTATTCGTAGGATCGCGGTATCAGAGCGGTCACAGTATCGGTAGTTTTCTCGGTGGTCAGGTCAGACGCGTGTTGCCTTATTTAGCCAGTGGTGCGCGTGTCGTTGGAAAAGAAGCTCTACGCGCAGGGATTAATATACTCGATGACGTGGGGAATAACACACCATTGAAAGTAGCTGTCAAAACACGCCTCAAGAAATCAGCCTCAAATCTCAAAAGAAGAGCGGAAGAACACGTTCAGAACAATCTGATGAAGGGATCAGGATATAAAGTTCCTGCGAAAATCGGAAAAGCTCAGTTTCCTTTCAACACGCCAAGCGGATACAGCGGTAAATCATCTTCGCGCAAACATCGGGCCAGCGCTTCTAAATCAAGTAAGAGGAAAGTGACTCGAAGAAACGCATCGGAGAAGAAATCGGGTAAGAAGCTAGCGAAGAAACCCACGAAGAAGAAGCGTTCAGTGAAAAAAAGCGGGAGAGGACTCACTAAACGTCGGGGAGTTATCAAGAAGCGTACTGTGTCAGACATTTTTTCCTAAACAACAAACGCGTGCTATCGATGCATGTCCTTTCTTCATACGCATTCCTGCGAATGTTTAAAGAGTGAACTCGATCTCTTCACCCTGCCGCCTACACAAACCAGTATTGAGAGTTCACAATGGATTCACTACAAACCCGCGTCTTCTCTCACGGACGACGCGCCCGTCGAATTCGTCGTACCCGGGCATGGATAAGAATACATAGATCTTGCTCACACCATGCTGTCGCTATGCATACGAGTAGAAACGGAAACCGGAGCAAGAGCCGCCGACGCAAAAGTAGGACCAGTAAACCATATACTGCATTCGATGTTCAATCAAATGGACGTATATTTCAATCAAAAGCTCGTGTCTCCTCCAAACAATGCTTACGCTTACCGCGCTTACATAGAGGCGTTATTAAATTATGCTTCACCAGTAAAAACCTCCCACCTGGCTTCGTACCTGTAGTACAGCGATACTGCAGGGAACATGGACGCTCTACCTGGAGCGACACCAAGCAATCACGGACTCGACAAGCGAGCCACTTTTGTACAAGGAGGGCGAACACTGGATCTCATAGGTCATCTTCACTGCAACGTCTTCAATCAAGATAAATTCTTGATCAACGGTGTCGAAGTGCGTATGAGGCATCGAGGTTCGTTCGAAAGATTCCTTCTGTCTTATGGAGGGAAATACTATATCACGGATACGCATTTTAGATGCTACACTACTCATCAGAAGAGCTAGAATAAACCCAGGCATATTACTCGCTCATACGAAAATGTTGACCAGGACTACTGCTAAATACCCCCTCACGAGAGTCGAGGTTAAATAATTCACGATTCATAGCGGCGTCGTAGAAGAGACACTGGACAACGTCATTCTTGGACAAATACCAAAGCGCATAATTGTCGGTTTTGTAGATAACAAAGCGTTTAACGATGCCCAGCATTTAAATCCATTCAATTTCCAGCATTATGGAATAAATTTCTTTTCGTTGTATGTCGATGGTACTCAAATTCCTAGCAGACCGTTACAACCCACATTCTCTGGTAACGAGATGCTCTACGCCGAGGCGTATCACACCCTTTTCTCAGGAACGGCATTCACTTTTTGAACGAAGCTTATTCTATATCCAGAGAAGATTATCCTGCTGGTTATACTCTTTTCGCTTTTGATCTCACTCCTGATCTGTCAGCTAATTGCGCAGGCCAATGGAACCTTGTGAAACACGGTAGTTTGCGAATAGAAGTACGATTCGAAAGAGCCCTCACAACAACGGTCAATTGCTTAGTTTACGTTGAATTTGAAAGTGTGCTGGAAATAGATCCTTCTCGTCAATTCATTGTAGATTATAGCGGTTAAAACGAGCCCCCCACTTTTCTTTTCGACATCATTCCCCTTCCCGTGTAAAGATTTTCAGCATTATTCTCCTTCAAAATAAAAATTTTGAAAAAAGAACTCAGTCGGCTTCGAGGCGTGAAGAGTATAGTTTCGGCAAGCAGAATTGAGAATATAGCGAGAACATGGATGTGCTCATCAAAGTGCAGTGTTTCCGCGGTAGCAACAATACCTATGTGCTCAAGGAGGTGGCTATTGTCGATATTAATGAGGCATTTGTCGGACATTGGATTTTAGCTCCAGAGCACTCATTTGCGGAATTGAACGAAAAATCAAGACGGATAAATAACTGGCTTTCGCTGAATTATCATGGAATCGAATGGTACGATGGGGAGGTTAATCCAAAATATTTTTATCCCCGCTTGCGCGAAATTACGAGCCATATTCGTGACTTCATGACAAAAGGCAAGGAAAAAGCGAGCTACTTGCAAAATTTGTTAGCGCGATACGTATAATCTGGAGAATATCTCGCCGACGGCCAGTGATCTTTCACCCAGTGAACGAATAGAAGGCTGCTCATTCCATACATTTAGAAAACACAGACGTTATCATTGTGCATTACGTGATGCATACAAATTAAACACTGGTTCATCGAACAAAGTCAAATCAACATCAGGAAACGCGGCAACATCTATGTGACCCGGTGCTTGTCCTCCAAAATTGACGAGGAAGGCAGAGAAAATAGTTATTCCGACAAATCAGGGAGCGAACAATCACCGGTTGAAGAAGAGGAAAACGAGACAAATACTGTGTTGGAACATTCCGTTGAGCCGTCGAAGACTATAATAATCGCGTTACCAGAGGTAAACGAAATTATATAAAATGAATTCTCTCGAAATTCAACATGCGTTGCAACATCTCAATGCTAGATACACAGGCGTCTATCCAGCCGACAGACTACCGAGGGTGTGGCCGAAGTCGACGGCAGTAGTCGCTAATACGGACAATCATGATCGTCCGGGACAGCACTGGGTCGCATTCTACGTCGATCGGTATGGAGCGGCCACATACTTCGACAGCTACGGGGTGCCACCCTGGGACTCACGATTTCTCCTACGTCTTAGAAGAAATTCCGTCACTTACCAATGAAATACCCTTCAGCTACAAAGACTCTTATCGACTACTTGTGGTCATTATTGCTGTGTTTTTCTTTACTTTATGTGTCGGGGTTATAACCTCGGGCAGTTTAACAGTTTGTTTACCAATGATTGCGAACGAAACGATCAGTTGATTGTACGAATGTATAAGAAAATCTTTTGTCAATGCAAGTGTAAATCGTTAGATCATCATATCCCTGTGTACTAAGTTCAATCCTGTATTAAGAAAAATGTATAAGAATAAAATGTGAATTAATTCTATAAAAAATATTGTGCATTCCTTTCTCTTCGCCTCTTCTCTCTTCCCTGTGATTTCCAGTTCAAGGTAACAAATCCCATTGGAAACTTTTCGAGTTCCAAAGCGAGGAGACCTGTACAGGTAAAAATATTCGGAGTACACAGTCTGTCCCAGATCTAATGAGACTAGTCAAAAAAATACAAAGCGTTTATTATTTTGATTTTTTATTCTTGTTTATTCAAAATAGTCTCCTTCTGAGTCAATACAGCGCTGGAAACGTTCAACAAATTTTTCGAAACATTTTTTATACTCATCGGCTGGAATGGCCTTTAGTATGGCGGTCGAAATCTTTTGGTTGACCGGGATGGAATCGAAACGATTTCCTTTCATCGCCAATTTCAGTTTGGGAAATAGCCAGAAGTCGCACGGAGCCAAATCATGTGAATACGGTGGATGATTGATAACAATGATGCCTTTTTTGGTTAAGAATTCACGTACCATGATGGCTTTGTGCAATGGTGCATCATCGTGCAACAAAAACCAATTACCTGACTCTCGATATTCCAGTCGAATTCTGGCCCACAATCGTTGTAGCACTCCCAGATAATATTCTGCGTACACCGTCTGACCTTCTGGGACGAATTCACTTTGAACAATTCCCTTTGAATCGAAGAAAACGGTCAGCATTGTCTTGATTTTGCTCTTCTGAGAGCGTAATTTTTTCTCTTTTGGCTCTTCTGGTGACTTCCATGCCGCACTCTGACGTTTTGTTTTTGGCTCGTATTGAAAACACCACGTTTCATCACCAGTTACAATGGCTGACATGCTTGCCGGATTCCTTCGGGAATCCCCATCATCCAGGTATCGTCTTCCAACAATCGCCGGGTAGTTTTTGTCTTCGAAATGATCCCTACCTGCTCGAACATGCTCGCACACGCTCACGAAAGTCGAGAGGCGGGGTCTCATGGAGGGGTCTCGAGTCCCGTAGGTTCTAGAATTGGCCAAATTTTTTACGCGTGACGTCGATATTCTTCGTATGTATACAATACAGCTAGTTTCCATCAGGGTATAGCAGTAGCGCAGGGCATAAGGCGCTTGACTCGAGAGCCAGCAGACCCGGTTCGAATCCGGTTAGGGCCTACAGGATTTTTCCAGACACTTCACACTAATCGCACATACACACACACACACAACACTCTCTCTCTCTCTCTCTCTTTCTCTCCGTTCTACGAGTACGTCCTGAAATCCAGTCTTTACCAAAGAGTAGCAGTAAAGTAGTGGTATAAGACGTTTGACTCGAGAGCTGAGGTCCCGGGTTCGAGCCTCGCACAGTGCTAAGGAGATTTTTCCAAAAGTAATATGCAAATTAACCAGCTGACCAAGAGCTAGAAAATCACAAACAACGCCTAATATGAATAATAAAAATTTAATATTTAGATTACGCTAATTTTTATTCCGGTGATTCAAATTTCCGCCATTTTCAGCCTTGGAGCTAGGTATGGCCACTCAAAACATTCCCCCTCCACTCGACCCGCCGGCAACGGTGGGCGTGGTCTAGTGGCGCCGAAGGGTCGAGTGGAGGGGGAATGTTTTGACTGGCCATACCTACTCCCATACTACTTTAGTATTAGGAGTAGAAATAAGTTTCCACCGTTTGACAAAAAATCGTCCCACCAGAAGGTTATGTTGAAATTGTCAGATGTAAAACGTTATATCGTAAGTTTGGACATCTGGTAACAACATAACCTTGAAGTATTAGTAACTCTGTATCAGCATCGCATAGTTTTTTTCGTGCGAAAATGTCAAGTTTTGTGCCGAATAAGCGTCATTTGCGGGATTTTGATTTACTTTAATTTGAAGAAATCTGCAGCTGAGGCGCATCGATTGCTTGTAGAAGCATATGGTGAGACCACTTTAAGTGAGAGAAGTTGTCATGAGTGGTTTCAAAAGTTTAAAAACTGTGAGTTTGACGTAGAAGACAAAGAACGTAGTGAAAGGCCGAAAGTGTACGAGGACACGGAATTGGAAGCATTATTGGAGGAAGATTCGTGCCAAACGTGAGAAGAACTTGCACTTACATTAGAAGTGACTCAACAAGCAGCAATTCCTCATCGTTTAAAATCGTTGGGAATGATTAAAAAACAAGGAAATTGGGTTCGATATGAACTAAAGCCGAGAGACGTTGAACGCCGATTTTGCACGTGTGAAATGCTGCTTGCCAGACATAAAAGAAAGGGTTTTTTGCATCGTATAGTCACTGGTGATGAAAAATGGATCCACTACGATAACCCGAAGAAGAGAAAATCATGGGGACACCTGGCCATGCTTCAACATCGACAGCCAAACCATATATTCATGGAAAAAACTCATGCTGTGTATTTGGTGGGATCAGCTTGGTGTCGTGTATTATGAGTTGCTCAAACTGAGCGAAACCATTACTGGAGCTCTCTACCGAACACAATTAATGAGATTGAGCCGAGCACTCAAGGAAAAACGCGCCCATTACTACTCCAGACACGACAAAATTATTCTCCTACATGACAACACCCGACCACATGTTGCAAAACCGGTCATAACCTATTTGGAAACACTTAATTGGGAAGTCCTACCCCACCCGCCATATTCACCAGACATCCCCTTCCGATTATAACTTGTTCCGGTCGATGGCACATGGCCTGTCCAAGTAGCGCTTTACATCATATGAAGATACTAAAAATTGGGTCGTTTCGTGGATAGCCTCAAAAGATGAAGAGTTTTTCCGACGTGGTATCCGAATGCTGCCAGAAAGATGGGAGAAAGTAGTGGCTAGTGATGGACAATACTTTGAATAAAACGTAATGTACCGTTCTTTCACAATAAATTCCTAATTTATGATAGAAAACGACGAAAACTTATTTGTACTCCTAATAATATAATTCTTCTTTTCAAGAAGAATATTTGCATAACTTTTGAATTTTACACTAACTATACATTTTCTGATAATTATCCATACATGTAATTGATGCAATTTTCAAAAGTAAATAAAACATTTAACGTATCTGGTGTTACATATAAGCAATTATTAAAAATTGTGAGTTTCACCATTTGTGAGTTGTACAGCTTACATGACGTTATTGTTAATTCTTTTATACGCATCGGGGTAGATGATGACTTGTAAAAATTGGCTTGTAGAAATCTTTGGATGACAACACGTTGCCCCATTAGCGCATTCCAAGTTTTGATCGCCAATACCAGTTGTTTGCTGTGATTATCATTAATGACTACGTCTATGACTAGTTCAGCTCCAATGCTGATTCCGATATTCAAATATTTATAAGCAGTTGCAGTCAAAGCATATCGATATCCTAAGATATGCATAGCAGGGAGTCGTGGAACGCTGAAAAATATAGAAAATTTACATGTCTAAATCTCAGACAGGTTACTACGGATAAACTAAAAGAAACAGTGTTATGACACTTACCTTTCGCACATTTTCTTGCACGGTGGAACCTCGTCCTCATGTAGAACAGGCATGTAATAATTTACTTGTTCACTTCAGCACTGGCAGCGTACATTTTTACTATGTAGACACACTTAAACTTTACTATATAGACACACAACCGATTAATCTCGTGTTCACAGAGCGACTGAGAGACAAAAGTCTTTTCCCGAAGCCTAATATTGGGTCTGGGAAAAAGTTCGTGGCGTTTTTCCCGATAGATGGCGTCAATTGCAAATAACTCAGGAAACACAGATCGCAACGACACCATTAAACGCTCGTTGGAAAGGTGACACTTCGAGCGTTACTTTGAGTGTATAAACATCGAAATTGGTGAAGTGATTGGAAAGTTGTTTGCGTTTGAAAATGGAGAAAAGTAATGAAAAATTGCGCTATATTTTGCAATATTATTACGACAAGGGAAAGGGAAGGACAAGAGAAGAACGCTGCGCAGGCTTGTGAAAAAATTTGTGCTGTGTACGGTGAAGGTACTTTATCAAAATCTGCTGCGCGGAAATGATCCGCTCGCTTTCGTTCTGGTAATTTTGATGTGAAAGATGAATCACGCTCTGGTCGTCCAATCACTGTAAAAGCTGATGAAATTCTTGAAAAAGTCCAGTAAGATAAGCATATCAGCAGTGTCGATATTGATATGGAGCTAGGCATTAACCACAAAACTGTTTTGAACCATTTACACAAAGCTGGCTATAAAAAGAAGCTTGATGTATGGGTTCCTCATGAGTTGAGCGCGAAAAACATGATAGACCGAGTTAACATCTGCGATGCGCTGCTGAAACGCAATGAAATCGAGCCATTTCTGAAACGTGTCATAACTAGTGATGAAAAATGAATCACCTACGACAATCGGAAGCGTAAAAGATCGTGGAAAAGGGATGGTGAGCCGTCACGTCATGCGTTTGCGAAGCCAGGATTGACGCCGAAAAAAGTGATGCTGTGTGTGTGGTGGGACTGGAAGGGAATCGTCCACCATCCGAGCTACTTCCAGTTGGTCAGACGATTGATTCTCAACTCTACTGTGGACAACTAGAGAGATTACGCCAGGCAATTAAAAGAAAACGGCCCGAATTGAATAATAGGAAATAATAATAGGATTGAATAATAGGATTGAATAATAGGATTGAATAATAGGATTGAATAATAGGAAAGATGTTGTCTTCCATCATGACAACGCCCGACCACACACTTCTTTTATGACCCGTCAAAAATTGCGAGAACTTGGTTGGGAAGTTTTGATGCATTCATCGTATAGTCCAGACATAGCACCCTCTGACTATCACTTGTTCCGATCTCTGGAGAACTCTCTCAATGGAATTAAGCTGATTTCAAAAGAAGCCTGTGAAAACCACCTGATTCAGTTTTTCAACCAGAAACCGCAGAAGTTCTTCACCGATGGTATCATGGCTTTACCCGAAAAATGGCGAAACATTGTCGATAATAATGGAGCATATTTGGTTTAAATAAATTCATTTTCACACTATAAGAAAACCAGTTGAATTTTACTAAAAAAACGCTACGAACTTTTTCCCAGACCGAATATTATAGCTACTACAGGGCATTCCCTCCTCTTCGGAGTTGTAGCGCATGCGCAGATACATTCTTCAAACCGAGAAAGTAAACGAGATGTGGCTGTCTTTGTTTTAGACCCCCCGCCCCATTCGACTTAAACATGTCCAAACCTGTTTCCTAATAGAAAGTATGTAAAGTAAAGCATTCTAGAGTGCAGAACTATTTTCCGCAGTTAATGAAGACATGGAAGACTTCGCTCAAACCGAACGAGAACTGTTGACGCAATACACTCATCTGAATTCGCGAGAGATATACGACGCATAGGTTCAAAAGTGTGATAAGTGTATCAGATGTTTGGAAGAACAAAGTCGAGCAAAACAATCGCGATTGTTTATTAGCACCGCGCAATCAGTGGTGGTATTGCACGACTTGAGGGACTGAAAATTTCTGTGCAAGAACGCTTCATACATGTGGGTGCTGGACACGCATCAAGAGATGCAGAATTGGTATGGAAAGAAATTGATACGGCGTTCGAAAGCCGCATATCAACCGGCGCAGTTATTAACGTGAACCATATCGAACCTCTTCGATTTCTCCAAGATGCGAAGAGTACGGTGCTCGAGCACGTGCTATGGAAAGACACAGCAATTTTAAGGTAAACACTGTGTTCAATGGCGAGTTTATCGCGGGTGACAATCACGCATTCAAAAGCATTAACACGAAAAACAATGAACTCTTTTCTGCTTTGGATTTGGAAAAATGGTACAAGCAACGCGTCATCGAGCTTACCTTGGCATCTTTGGAGGAATTTCAAGAACATGATAGTGGGTGGACACTGCTGCACATACTTGATCTCACAGTCAATGTGAACAAATACAATCCACTGCATGCAGGATGCAACATTGAGTTGCCGCGCGAAATAAAATTAAAGAAAGCAGTGATAAACGTGCGAACTAAAGACAACGTATGTTTTGCATGGTCTGTGGTCGCAGCATTATATCCAGCTGAAAGAAATGGAAACCGAGAATTTTCGTACCCACATTACATCAAAATATTCAATCTTCAGGATATTGAATTTCCAATGACGATTAAACAAATTACCAAGTTTGAACAGCTAAATAATATATCCGTCAACGTATACACCATTCAAGATAAAAAGAAGCAGGAAGAAGCATGTACGATCGTTCCGATACGTCTCACCAGTAAGAAGAAAAAGCATGTAAATTTGTTATATGTGTAAGATCCATGAGAGTACAACATGGGACATTTCGTGTGGATCAAGAATTTGTCATGTCTTGTGAGTTGGCAACTAAGTAAGAAAAAATCTAAGAAATATATATATGATTGGTAAGAATATTCTCTATAAATACAATATAACAAATATGATATAAAAGAAAAACTCGTAATATTCATTTCTTTTTCGTTTCAGTTGCTTGCATTATTTTCATTCCAACGAAAAACTGGGGAATCATATCATAGATTGCAACAAGTTGAATGACTGCCGTGCAGTCATCCTGCCAACAGAGGCCAACAAATGGCTCAGCTTTACCAACTACAACAGAAGGGAACGGATTCCATTCGTAGTGTACGCTGACCTGGAACGCATTCTAGAGAAGACGCCAAACGAAGAAAAAATCGTATGTGTATCAGCATCATAAAGTACATAGTATAGCTTATTACGCACGATGTTCTTACGATCAATCATTATCCACATCAGTGTCGTCGCGATCCGAATTGCATTTCGTGGTTCGTCGAGAAACTTAAACAATTGGCGCATCGTATAAAAGTTATTTTGCGTAATAATATCCCTATGGAAATTTTATCACAAGAACAGTATGCAGCATTTTATAGTGCAACGCACTGTTATATATGCGAAAAATCATTCGCGATGGGGGATATACGCGTACTCGATCATTGCCATTTAACCGGACAATACAGGGGTCCGGCACATTCAAATTGTAATTTAAATTATACAGATTCCTATTATATTCCGATAGTTTTTCATAACTTATCATGACGCTCATTTTGTTATCAAGGAAGTAGCCACCGCGTTCGAGGGCTCCATCGATGTATTACCAATAACGAAAGAAAAATATATTTCATTTACCAAACATATTAAAGATACAACAAGTAAAACATCAGATTGGCGAAATCATATTAAATTGCGATTCATCGATTCATACAAATTTCTCAATACCAGTCTCGATAAATTAGCATCGTTTCTCATTAGAGACAAATTAAAAATTGTTCAATCCGAATTTAAAAACTTATCCGACAAAGATTTTGATTTATTAACGCGAAAAGATGTCTTTCCGTACGAATATATGGATTGCAATGACAAGCTGCAGGATCAATGTTTACCACCACGCGAGTTATTCTACAGTTCGTTAACAGATGATATAACACATCGATCAATAAGTCCCGGGACTAACTACTAAAACAATATTTGTTTGCCAAAATTCTTCTTTATTCATCCACATAGTCTCCTTTAAAAGCGATACATTCATTCCAACGCTTTCCTAACTTTTCTATGCCAGCCGTGTAGAACGATTTATCTTTGGTTTCAAAATAGGCGTTAGTTTCGGCAATCACTTCTTCATTAGAGCCAAATCTCTTTCCCTGGAACATTTTTTGAGGTCTGCGAACAGTCAATAATCGCTGGGGGCCAAATCTGGAGCATACGGTGGGTGCGGAAGCAATTCGAAGTTCAACTCATGCAATTTGGCCATCGTTACCATCGACTTGTGACACGGTGCATTGTCATGATGAAAAAAACTTTCTTCTTCTTCATATGAGGCCGTTTTTTTGCAATTTCTGCCTTCAAACGCTCCAATAACGCTATGTAATATTCGCTATTGATGGTTTTTCCCTTTTCAAAGTAATCGATAAATATTATACCATGCGCATCCCAAAATATGGAAGCCATAACCTTCCCGGCCGACTGTTGAATTTTTGATCGCTTCGGACGACTTTCACCAGCTGCTCTCCACTCAGCTGACTGCCGATTTGATTCCGGAGTATAGTGGTGGATCCAAGTTTCATCCATTATCACATACCGATGCAAAAACTTCTGTTTATTTCGCGTAAACAGGGCCAAACAGCGCTCTGAATCATCGATGCGTTGTTATTTCTGTTCCATTCTGAGCAAACGCGGCACCCATTTCGAAAAAAGCTTTCTCATGACCAAGTTCATACAAAATAATGTAAACACTACCAGATGATAGCTTCAGGATGTCAGCTATCTCACGCACTTTATTTTGCGATTTTCCATCACGATTTTGAGGGTTTTCTTATGTTTTCTGGTGTAACAGCCTCATTTGGACGACCAGAGCGTTTAGCATCATTTGTGTCTGTATGACCGCGTTTGACATCAACATACCACGGATAAATGGTTGTTTTCGATGGAGCAGAGCCCGGATAACATTTTTCAAGTCATCGCTGAGTTTGAACGGTATTTTTTCCCATTAAAAAGCAATGTTTTATTAACACACGAAATTCGGTTTTTTCCATTGTTTTGAAAATAGCAAAAGTAGCGTCACTAAAACCACTGTAACTCAATGACACAATGTCGGAACGTCATGAAAGTTTGACACGTAACTTCTAAAGGTTGGTACTAACTGAGAATGGTATGGATTTGTTATTAGAGGCGCCATCTGTTAGTTAGTCCCGGGACTTATTGATCGATGTGTTAGTATCTGAGCGCGATTACACGCACGCCGTGAATGTATGGGGACAGTTTTCTGTTCAAACCTTAGGCGAATATAACGATTTGTACCTGAAGACTGATGTTTTGTTATTGGCTAATATTTTTTAATATTGGCTAAAATTTCCGCGATAGTTGTATCAAAAGGTCTAGATTCCGCGCATTATTACACATTACCCAGTTTCACGTGGGACGCGATGTTAAAACATACAAAAATTAATTTTGAATTGCTCACAGATATTGATATGGTAATGTTTATCGAACGCAGTAAACGTGATGGTTTGAGTCAGTGTTCCGGTAGATATGCAAAAGCCAATAACCAATACATGCAGTCTTACGACCCATCGAAGCTATCCTCATACCTCATGTACTTTGATATAAATAATTTGTATGTCTGGGCAATGTGTCAACCGTTATCATACGCTGAATTTAAGTGGGCTGATGATACGTCGAATTTTGATGTATCATCAATCCCGCTAGATTCGCTTACAGGTTATATTCTCGAGGTTGATTTGGATTATGCCCAACACTTGCATGATGCACACGCAGATCTACCGTTCTGTCCGACGCGAACGAAGCCCCCGAGCAAAAGCCAAGAAAAACTCCTTGCGACTTTATATAATAAGCAGCGTTATGTTATTCATTATCGCAACCTGCAGCAGTGCACACGCCATTATCTTCGTATCGAAAAGATTCGCATACTCCAATTCGCACAATATCCATGGCTACGCAATTACATAGAATTAAATACGCAGTTTCGAACGCATGCAACAAACGATTTTGAGAAAAATTTATACAAATTGATGAACAACGCAGTATTCGGCAAAACAATGGAAAATGTTCACAATCACGTCGATGTAAAACTTTTGTCAAAATGGGATGGACAATACGGTGCAGAGGCAATGATCGTAATGTCAAATTTTCATAGCAGGAGCATCTTTTCAGAAAATTTAATTGCAGTTGAATTGCGAAAACTCGAAGTGAAGTTCAACAAACCGATCTATGTGGGTATGTGTATTCTCGACATATCTAAAACCTGCTTGTATGAATTTCACCATGAGTACATGTCACCTCTGTATCGCGAGAAATATAAAGTACTGTATACGGACACAGATAGTTTAATTTGTAATGTCCGACGATGTATATGAACTAATGAAACGTGACATTGCTAGGTTTGATACGAGCGATTATCCTCAAAATAACATATACGGTATACCGCTTAATAACAAAAAAGTTCCAGAGCTTATGAAAGATGAAAATAACGGAATTATAATGACAGAATTCGTCGGGCTTAGAGCAAAAATATATGCGCTGAAAGTAGAAGGTAAAAAGGATATTAAAAGGGCGAAGGGTGTTAAGAGGAATATTATAGCGCGAACGATCAATTTTGACGATTACACATATTGTGTGAAAGAGGAAATTGAAACGAGTCGGCGTCAATCGTACATAAGATTCAAGTTGCATGAAGTATACACAGTATTCGAAACGAAAACCGCTCTCAGTCCATGATACGATGATAAGCGATATATTGTGTCTGACTTGATAAATACATGGGGACATTATAGTATACTATTATAACGTTTATTTATTTTATTAGCTATTTTACAATTAAGTATGTCATCAAATGTTCTAATAAAATTGTATTCATTTTTTTTTACAATACATCCTTTTATATCCATGAATTACGCGAATTGTCAAATCCCAACCATTTTACATATACCTTGTCACCTTGCCTGCGCAACACCTTTTCTACTAACAAGGAGAGTGACACAACTGTCCCTCACCGATTTGAATGGGTTTCGGATATGTTGATGATATAAAAAACTAAGGGACACATATTTTTTTATATCGGCTGCGAATGTTTAGAGGGTGAAACCACCCCTTGAAGAAAATAGCTGTTATCGTTTTTAGCAAATATTTTCTAAATTATGAGTCATATGAGAAAAAGTTTCAGACAAAAGTTTTGCAATATTTTATGCTCTTTGCAACCTTTGCAACCTTTGCAACATGTGTTCAATTTTTTTTAAATTTCAAATGTTGAACTACTCTCCCCCCCTCTCGTTACTCTGGCAAAATTTTTAAGTTTTTGTAAAGATAAAAATTGTAAAACATTAAATACCAAATCCATCCATATATAATATTAGAAGATGGTGTTTAATATTTTGGACAAAACGCAATGAGAAATCTTCATGGTATATGTGCCGCGCTGCCCGAGTAGATAAATACTGTAGGTAGGTATGCTGTGATATTTATCTACAATTGCATTATGCTTCATGACTGCTTGTGCATACTTTCTTATGTTACAATTAATCGTAATGATATGATATACAATGTATTACACGAAATAAAAATGCTTGATGAAAACGTGAACAATTGAACAATTTACATATATAACAGTAGCAAATGTGTGTGCAGCATCGCTATTTGTACAAAAGCTCCAAATGTATATTTTCTTCATTTAATGTGTAAAATTTATGTTCATTACAATCTGAAAGGTATGTTGATTAAGAATAATTAAAATGATTAAAAAAGTATTTCATGCAATGCACGTGAAATAATGAATCACATTATCATCGGCCTAATTAGAAAACTTCCTAACTTCAATTTTTGACAAAATTGAGATACTCATTTTGTTCGATTTATCTCGTCGACTTTAATCGAATAAAATGAGTCCCAATTTTGTAAAAAAATTGGAATTAAGAGGTCTTCTAATTGGGCCGACGTTATGTTACCTCTGCAAGCGTGTAGTGTGACAATACAATATATTTTATTAATTGCTGAATGAGACATAACGAAGGGCTTAACAAAAAGTATGGAGTAATAATTTATAGGATAAAGAGGAATAATACAATAAATTATAGAAGAATAACACGTTATTATATATATTTCACAATATTAATAAAAAAATCAATACAATGTTTGCATATAAACGAAAAATAAATGTTACATTTATGGCACATATTCGTTGCAAAGGTGGTGATCATAGAAAAAATGTGTGATACAAAGTGATTTTTTGCACCAAAAACAAATAATTATGGCAGTTTCGCCACAAATATCTCATTTTATTTTAGAATCACTTTGGAAACAAAACTCAACCGGTGTTTCGAATTCGCATTACCTACTCTGTAAATATCCATTTTTAAACCACGCATATTTAAATAAAGTGAAACCTGGGTGACGAGAATTGATGGTGCGTTAATGACTGCAGTTTTAAAATATTGTTTCTAACATGAAGATCAATTGCAAGGTCTAGTAGCATTACAATATCAGAAAAATGTTTAATACAATTTTTCTATAATCGAAAGCCATATACATCTAATGGCTGTATTCTTCCCGTTGTACCGGCCGGAATGATTAGGAAAACAATATCTGATACAAAATCCAATCTAGTTTCCTGAATTACATTAGGACAATGTCCACTCCATGAATTTAATAATAATACGGATTGTGGCCCGACATTCGGAAAAAAATATTTCTCTCAGCCAGGTTTTCATATAATCTGATGTCAATTTACCTGATTTGGAAGCCATTACAAAAATATCGGGAACATTGAATAAATTTTCCTGTACTCGTGGATCGAACGTTCTTGTTGGCTCTTTTAATACAATTAACAGAGGCGACAATAATCTACCATCAGCGGGAATAGTCGGCTGTATGGTATAACTATGCGCGGTTGCTGATACAGATTGTACTACGGGTTCTATTTTCTTTGTACCTTTTTGTGCTAAGGTACGAAGTTCGAAGGTGTGAAGTTCTAATTAGAACCCACTCTGATCTGAATTATAGATATTTTCCACCCCGTATCGATTAATATAATATTTGACATTTGTAATAAATGTATCGCATTTACTTTCCAATTCTGATTTGGATAACAAGGATTTTTTGTGACAAATTGGGTTATTTTCCTAGACACAATATTATGTGTCTTTTTGAATCTTTGTACCCACCTACGTGATGCTATGAATCCAGGTACATTTTCCTCTTCTTGTGCTCCATTAGCCCATCGAGCAATGTTAATAGCATGAATAATGACTCCTTTTTCAAGTGCTTCAGCGAAACGGTTTAGTGTGTATTCAGAAATTGCTTTTAATTTTTCATTTCTGCTACCACCTGCATTGATATAGTCCTCCCATCGTCGTAATTGTCGAATTGATGTAACTTTTTTGTACCTTCGTCTAACTCCTTCAATCGTCCTTGGTCTTATTTTACCGCTTGTTTCGTTGCGAGTGCGGTGTTGTCGCCAAATAGTTCGGCGATCGCACAAATGTACCGGATCCGCTCAGAGAGAGCGCGGGGGATATGGTCAATAGCAAAATGATTGCGCTATGGTAGGTTTGAAAGGAGTTTAATGGAAGTTAACAAAACTAACGTTACACGGTTATCCAAATGGATTAACGCAATAATACACAAAAAAAGGGAAAATCGAGTTCCCGCGCAGAATTACCAATCGCGACGGTCGGCACCGCACACTTCGATCCACTGTGAGCGGAAGTGTCCTTCGATTTGGCCCGAACCACGCAATAAAGAAAGGAGAATGAGAAGGAATGAAAGACTTGCAAAGTCGAGGAGATTTTGAGAGAAGAGAAGTCAAACGGATGCCAGGTCGAAAGTTTAGAAGAAGACGATGAAGAAGATCCAATGCGAAAGCCGAGGTTGAGGAATGGAGAAGAGAAGAGAAAGGATCCGTTTGAGTGCCAAGTGTGTTCAATGTGTGCGTTGCGAATATGCGTCTGCTCGTCGATTGGATTAACTCGCTCTCTGCCCTGATCCGTCACCGAGATATCGTTTATCATCTCGGTTTGCTGTTGTTAACCGAGTTTGAATGCGCTGGTATTAGATGATTGGTCCATATCGGGCGTTTTTTCGCATCGGCTGTCATCGCTTGATTTGCCACTGCTTCCGACGACCGCTATGACACGAGCATATCGCATGCTGCCATCGAGCGAACAATAAGAGCACGCTTCGAGAACGTTCGGTGACCGTGCTGTTGATACATTGTTAGAGAGCTCTGTGTATTCGAATTTTTCGGTTGTTATTGCGACCGGTCCCGAGATCGCGCGACGACAACATTGCATGCTTAGGATAGCGCTCGCGCCTGCATCCCAAACACCGCTCTTCCAGAATTCCACAGCTTTCTTTTATAGTCACTTGATATTCCTGCTTCAGCATAAGTACAAATAACTTCTTCTGGAAGATAATCCTTATCTTCATCATGCTCCAACAAATCAACTCTTTCCGCCTGTGGGATCTCTTTGTATCATAGAAATCAAGTGATTCCTCCTCTTCTATTAGAAAGTACATTTTATTTTCCATGTCTGTGAGCATATTTACAATCTTCTCCTTCAGTTCCATTTCATCCGAAGTTACCGGAGTTTGTAGAAAGTTACGAGCAGTGAATGTTGCGTATAGCAACAGTATAACATTCCATGGGTTAAATAGAATCATTCTACAAAATATTAAAATTGAACTGTTGCTTAATGCTGCTCCGGTCTTCCGTATATTATAATATTAATAACTCCACAAAATGTATAATAGTTTAAATAATATAAATATGAAGAGTGACAAGCGTAAAACAATAATACAGTACAATAAATACTTACATAATTTCACAAAATTATAGTGTATAACACAGTTCTTTACACTATGAACTCATGACATAAACTGCCCGTTTTCAAATATTACTGACATTTTTATAATCTGCATAGTGCGCAATACGATCAGATGAGCCAATTGTAGTGCGCATAACGATCACATGAGTCTGTTTCATGCGAAACGAAAACAAAATTTATAGAAGTAAAGTACAAATAAATTGTTTTTGATGCACTGCGACACAGTTGACTTTGCTTTGTATACACGGCATTATAAATGCTCAGAAATAAATATACAACTTATAATTATATATAATTATATATAAAATATGTTCGCATATTATTATACATAAAGATATAAAATTATTATAAATTGCCATATATAATTACACATATTTATACAGGGTGTCTCAGAACTTTGGGACACGGGCTCCGTAGGGATATAGAGCTAAGTGAGAGGAACAAAAAATTCCTCTACCATAATGTGAAAATCGTAATAGTTTTTTAGTATTGGGTGAGTGCAAAAGTTCGTGCGGAGTTTCAATAGATGGAGTTATAAGCGTCGTAAAGTGTTGTCATTAATACTTCCATCTATAACGTTGGAAAGGTGACGTCTTCAGCTGTTATTAAAAAAAAAATCATTTGTTTTCATACAAACTGCTTCGAGAAATATCACTTTAAAAATGAGTATCGATAAGGTGCATTTACGGCATGTTATGCTTTACGAGTTTCGGAAGGGAATAAACGTTGCCGCAGCCGTAAAAAACATTCAGGATGTTTATCAGGATGAAGCACCAGCTAAACGAACTGTGGAAAAATGGTTTGTTAAATTTCGGCGCGGAGAATTTAACCGCGTAAAGTTTGGCGTTTTCCATGCCCAGTACGGCCTATACGAGGGTTGCCTTTTATATTTCGGGAATAGAGAACAAAAAAAGGAAATTAATCATCGTACATGGGTTTATTGTTTTTCAAAATATTCTTCATGAAGATCAATACACTTTTGCATGCGCTTGAACCAATTTTCGAAGCATTTTTTCCACTCCGATTGAGGTACCGCCAAAACATGCATTTTGAATGCATCAACCGCTTCTTCAGGCGTCGAAAAACTTTGACCTCGTAATTTATTTTTTATTTGCGGGAATAAAAAGAAGTCATTGGGTGTCAAATCAGGGCTGTACGGTGGATGACCCATCAATTCGACTTTTTCAGTTCTCAAAAAGTCTCTTGTTTGAGCCGATGTGTGAGAGCTCGCATTGTCCTGATGGAGAATGATGCGTCTTCGGCGGTTGGTTTCCCTTATTTTTCCGAAGACTTCTGACAAACAAATGGTTGTGTACCATTCAGAATTGACTGTCCGACATTGCACTAATGGTACAGTTGCCACATGTCCGGTTTTTCCGAAAAAACAGGCGACCATTTGCTTCGAAGTGCTTCGTGCGCGAACAACTTTTGTTGGATTTGGTTCATCTTGAAAGACCCATACAGTCGACTGCTGTTTACTTTCGGGCTCATACGCATAGATCCATGATTCGTCACCTGTTACGATATCATAGACGTGTTTTGAAGCACCGCAATCGTATTTCTTGAGCATTTCTTTCGACCAATCGACACGAGCCTTTTTTTGAATGATTGTTAAATTATATGGGATCCAACGCGAACAAATTTTTTTGACAGCCAAATGTTCATACAATATTGAATGTATGCTGGTCCCACTAATGCCCAAGGATGCATCAATCTCACGATAAGTCACATGACGATCTTGCAATATCAGTTCACGCACAGCATCAATGTTTTCTGGAACAACAACCGATTTTGGACTACCTTCACGAAATTCATCACTAAGCGAACTACGGCTACGATTGAATTCCGTATACCATCGATATATAGTGGTTTTTGATGGTGCTTCATCGCCAAAAGTTGAATTAAGTTCATCGATGCACTGTTGTTGAGATAATCCATGTCGAAAGTTGTAAAAACTAATCGCACGGAAATGTTCACGACTTAATTCCATTTCTTGGCCGACATCAATTTTTCATGTCACTGTAAACAACACAAATGGCGCATGGACATCAAAACGTTCTGAGTAAGTATACTGACAAAAAGTCGAACTTTACGTTAGGGACGTCGGTTGTCAGATGGCAGCACCTGGATCGTCCATTCCCGAAATATAAAAAGCAACCCTCGTAGACGCTCCGCGGCAAGCTGTATGCATAGGGACTGAGCGATAATGCGGTTCGCGCTAACCATCGCGCGGCGTCAAAGCGTCAAGATGCCATCACGACGGTCAGCGCGAGACGCGTTATTGCTCAGCTCCTACGCACACAGCTTGCCGCGGAGCGTCTATAGGCCGCGATGGGCGTGGAAAACGCCAAACTGTACGCGATTATTACTAAAAAACCACTACGATTTTCACATTATGGTAGAGGACATTTTTGTTCTTCTCACTTAGCTCTATGTCCCTACGGAGCCCGTGTCCCAAAATTCTGAGACACCCTGTATATAAGATGATATAATTTATATATGAGATTATATATAACCATATATAATTATGTCTAATTAAATATTATTTTATTTAATTATGTTTAAGCAATTTGTTCTCGAATGATAGGGGAACTTGGGGTATAATGAGACCACGGGACATAATGGTGTATGGTCGGAAACTTTTTACGGAGATGCTGTCATGCAGTAAAACGTTTTGCCATTATTACTGTTAAATGTCTCTTATCACATACCATTATTAATTATCATATTATTTTTAGTTGAAAGATGTTACAAATTGTTTAATGCATTTGCTACGTTCTCCGCATCTCTATTACAATTTGCTTGGTATATTTACACAAGTTAAACTATGACAAAATTCTTTTTTCGTTTTCGTATGAACATTAACTTTATTAAACCACCTTTTCTCGTCATTTTAATCAAATTCCTATACAAACACCGATTATCTCTAACGTTTTGTATTATATAATCCAAACTTACACATGTCTAGGCATAATGGGATTATACCATTATGTTCTTAAAACATTAAGTTATATTATTTCTGATCGTATGCTTGTTTTATTTTATATAATGAATTATATATATTTTATATATATTATATATATTTTATATAATGAATACGAAATATAAAAGCTGGACGCCAGCCAGCTGAAAGCTGGACGCTAGCCAGCTGAAAGCTGGACGCTAGCCAGCTGAAAGCTGAAAGTTGGACGCCAGCCAGCTGAAAGCTAGAAGTTTGGCATTTCAAATTTTACGGGATAATTTTTTTGTTAGCAATTTATTTCTGTCAAATTAATGACCGAATACGTTTTCATACATATTGATTCAATAACTTTTATTAATATTATATAAAACATTTTTAAATTTAGTTACGCGCTTTATGATTGTTGTTTAAATTTTACAGGCTTCTAATTGTATATATAATTGTCAATCTTAAATTTTATAACTTTTAAATTTTATATATTATTAAATAATATGCGCTAAATAAGTGAAATCATATTTAATAACATTTAAGCGATAATATAAAATTCATTCACACACATATGTACATAATAATGTCTTACAATAAACATGTTAGTATATCTAGTTTATACTTTTTTAATCTTGTGTTATATTATCAAGATATTCAATGCACTTCATGCACAACGCACTTGCCCTTTTTACCCACATTGACTTTTCTGTAAAATTGCAGTATAAACATAAATTTCACAAATATGTGATTCAGGAAACAAACGAGAATAAAAAAACAATTGAGCTAGTACGCTGTTAGTTGTGCGTTAATTATTTACTTCTAATAATCATAGTTAAAATCTACAAATATCCATACGTATGTTCCAGTCGTAATTTTTCGACTTCTTTCAATAGTAAAATATAAAAATTATATTTCGTGATATTTGTGTAATAGTTCATTCGGGAATCGCAGAGATAACATATTTTATAATTGTATCGTGCATATATGTAAGTTTGTGTTATTCGGAACTTGTCTGTGTAAAATCCTTATTTGTAACAATGAAGGACTTATAAAATATTCCGTCAGCGGTCAACGAAAGTTGAGTGTTTTCATGACTAGATAAACGTTACTCACCAATAGTAAACGTCGAAGCCCCGCTATTTGCAAGTATTATGTGTGAAAAGTCAAAACCCTACAGCGCCCAATGGCCTTGATAACAAACGTGATTTACCTGTAGGTTAAACAAAAATAAGGAGCAACGCAGATTCGCCAAGAAAAACAACTTCAACAAAGTAATCGTCCACCAACCGAGACACAAACAATCACAATGAAATCGAACACGTTCAATAATAAACAATAAGCATTATTCGCGTGTGATAAGAGATATAATAAACATTGACTATTGTTGGCGTGCATCTACGTTCAAAAATCAAGGACGAGTGACGAGTACCAGACGGCAGAAAGACTTAAAATATATCTCGAAAACTCTGTTTGTAAACAAGATGGTACATTATAATCTATCGAGTATTTTGATGATGGTAGATAATTCAAAAAATATACATTTGAAATTTCTGTATAGCATGCCCCACACGCATTTGCTACGTTATTATATATGCGATTTATCTATGCTCACATGTTCATTTTGTGTAAAGAACTGGTCTCACAATGCTTGATTGTGCTAATAATTTTCTATATGCTAACTTTTATGAAGTTGCATATGGAACATTACATGACAACGTTCATGATTTTGAATTATTAATGTTTGTTCAGAAATGTGTAAGCAATGACATAACGTCACGTTGCCACAACCTGCATTATTATAGTCGAGTCGGGGCTGCGTGGCGGACGACCTGGCTCCCGTTGGTTTCTCGCAAGCGAGCACGTCGTGCTCCCGCCGACGCCCTACGCGTAGCCACTAGTGCCGTTCGCGGTCACTACATGACACGCGCACCGATTCCGCTGCTCGCAGCTAACAAGGGGAAGACGCATCGACCGGGAAACGGTTTGGAACGAAACTTACGGAGTTAATAGTACTTGACTACTAATAACTCATGATAATAGCATACGACGCAATACCTCTTCGTTTTCGAGAAAAAACGATCTAAAGAAAAGAGCCAACAAAGTGTACGAGTTAGTAAGAAGAGTATTCAACGAATCGGCGTAGCGCAACAGCGAAGGTAACAGATTACCGAGCTGACGACTGAGGTTCGATCCCTGCTGTATGGTTTTTTTTATTCTGTAAGCGTAAAAATGAAACAAAAAACATTAATAAGTAATAAAACCGGGTTTCTTAAATATATTAGTGTTTGTTAAATATATTATTAATGATTTAAATTGCAAAAAAACCATAAATCTTATCTACAAAATATATAGTGTATGAGAAAATTTTTATATAATAATTGCAATGGAAATAGGAATAAAAATATTGTTATGAAATATATAGGAGTGCTATTAACCCTTTGCGGTCGATGCCGCCACTGTGGCGGCATTCGCAAGTCGTCGTAGAAGTCGGTGCCGCCAGGCTTGGATTCATGACCGCCTGGCGTGCGGCACGGCAAACAAGGCTAGCGATAATGAAAAAAAACTATCCTCCCGATGCTAGTTTCAAACGTTTAGATCAACTTACAGATATCAATGTTTATCGATCTCTTCGAAATCGGCTGACCGCAAAAGGTTAAACTAGTATGAGATAATTTTCGTAATCTTATATCGTATATATAAAATATTTGTTTCTGTTACAACTCTCTATGTTGTGTTGAAGTTGTGTTGTGTCTTTATCTCTTCTGGCAATCCCCCTCCAAAAACTTCCTTTGTGTTATTCTAAACGATCGTTAAGAATGACAAAATGATTCGGGCATCGGAACAGTCGTCAGTAGAACAAGCAGCAGTGGGCATTTACTAGTGATACAGAGCAGCAGTTCGGTGATCATATTTAAATTACATATATCATAACGATGTCAGAGAATCCTTCAACAAGCAAAATAGTTGATGTAGAATCGCTAGAAGAAAGATCTTTTGAAAATGAAAATTTTAAAGGTGAATTCACTAATGCTCTCGTATATGCGAATTCTATTTACAAGAGTAATGAATTATTATCGAAAAAATAGGAGCGAAAATATAATATATTTTTACTCTTATTTCCATTGCACTTATTATATAAAATTTTTCTCATACACTATATATTTTATAGATAAGATTTACGGTTTTTTTGCAATTTAAATTACTAATAGTATATTTAACAAACACTAATATATTTCAGAAACGCAGTTTTATTACTTATTAATGTTTTCTGTTTCATTTTTATGCTTACAGAATAAAAAAACCATACAGAAGGGATCAAACCTCAGCCGTCAGCTCGGTAGTCCATTACCTTCGTTGCTGCGCTACGCCGCACAGTGTGCCGAAAGTCGTTAAACGTGGCCAAAATATAAAAAAATGAAAATCGTAATTTTTGGTTCTCCTTTACAGTATATTTTCGAGAAGGTCCAAATTAATCAATTATAAGTTAAAGTATGTCGGAATTCGACTGTATAACGAAGATATGTAGAATGAAAGTTATATATATTGAGATGTAAGAAATAGCACGATTATAATCCTCAGAATGATATATCTGATTTTGCTTCGAAAAAGTTTCCATGATCAAAATGACTTTTCCTGTTTAATATCTGATCCGTTTACTTTCATTTACAAAGAAAATAATATTAGAAAGTCTTACATATATTACATAACAATTAAATGTAAAGAAGTTATATTTTATATACCGTCTATCATTTATTTCGTGGCATACAAAAAATTCACGATCTGCCACAACGTTGTACTTTTGTCAAAACAAAGGTAGGATGTTTATTAATGTTTATACAGAAGTAGAAACAGCGGTATCCAGCGGTTACAAAGATATGATAAGTTTTATAAGCAGCGGTCCATACTTATACGCTTACGGTCAAATCCTCTCAGTTGTAGATAATACCGATTCATATCAAAATTAAATTGTCGACCAAAATAATTTACTCTAGTTAAATTTATGACGTTGGCAAACAAACTAACGATTAACCACAAACTTTAAACTTTTATTTATTTCGAACGCGATAACAACTGTTTAATAATGCAACCTAGTAAACATTTTATGTTGAATATGTAACATATATGTTTAATGTTATACACAGAGATGTTTCTGCTATATATCTGACTTTTGTTACATATCTGAAACGCAACAAAGCTTATATATGTAGAACCATCTCTGTACATAACATTTAACATATATGTTACGTATATGACAAAAAATGTTTACCGTGAACATTTACGGGGAAAATTGTAGTTTTTAACGTAAAATAAACAAATCATAAATTGATAAACAACATAAACAATATGAATATAAAAAACAAATAACAATAAAAAATATAAATATGAAAATTATAAATATAAAAGCTAAAGGTTATATAAAATAAACATTTTTTGTTGCTTTGTTTTTATATATATAAACTATTTTATAACATTACCGTGACAGAAATCTCCTCCTAGGTAGAAATGGGAATCCTTATGGGTAATGGGTATAGCGCGTATATAAATTTGGTATATAAATTTGGTACCTATTGTTATGAGACAGCTCAACTATACATCCGTTTGTATAGCTGGTACTTTATGCCCGCTTCTGTACATAAATTACTTGTACATGGGGCTAGCATAATATCAGCATCTATTTTACCGATTGGTCTTCTTTCTGAGGAAGCTCAAGAAACTAGGAATAAGGATTGCAGAGATATAAGAGAATATCATACCCGAAAAATATCGAGAATCGCGATGAACGAGGATTTATTTAAAAGACTTTTGCTTTCCTCAGACCCTATCATTTCGTCCTTCAAACAAACTTCTGTTAAAAAAGCTGATCCTTTTCCTACAGAAGTTCTTCAATTGTTAGCAGCTCCAACTTTGGAAGATACAGTTTTATTGCATGGTGAATAACTATATATCATAAAATAATACAAAAATATAAAAACAAAAAAAAATAAAATAAACAAAAATAAAAAAATATAAAAACAAAAATATACGTGTTATTTACTTAAACAATATGTCAATATTTATTAGTTATTACGCTATTATGTTACTTTCGTATTTTTTCCCGTAGAATCGAGTAGCGTAATCAGTTTTGTTCTACACTTATTATTTAGTTATTTGTTTATAACAATTCATTGCAACATTGATTTTTGCAACTTCCTTTTTACGAGAAAAATAACTCCTCATGCTACAGTTCTATTTCCAATTATCAGTTTTTGGTTAACCTTCCTGGTTCAGCCATAATTAATTTTGGCCACTTTTCGGGGCTTTCGGCACACTGTGCGCCGCTTCGTTGAATACCCTTCTTACTAACTCGTACACTTTGCTGGCTCTTTTCTTTAGACCGTTTTTTCTCGAAAATGAAGAGGTATTACGTCGTATGCTATTACCATGAGTTATTAGTAGTCAAGTACTATTAACTCCGTAAGTTTCGTTCCAAACCGTTTCCCGGTCCTCCCCTTGTAAGATTCAGCCGCAGGAGATGATATAACCGAGCGCGATAGCGAGCAGCGTGCCTTCGCATGGCCCAACGCCGATTGTCGCAATCCGTGGTGTCTGGTCTGTGCGACTTGTAGCGCCCTTCTTTACCGACCTGCTTTTAGGCTTCCTAGTGCAGTTTTGGCGTATAGTACAGATTCGAACCACCGCACTATACATTCTGCTGTTGTTGACTGCGGTGCCGATATACCCTGCTGAGTTGAAGCTTTATGGTTAGAATCTACTGTGTTCAGCTGTGATTCTATGCGTTGCCACGATTCAGTAGCGGGCTTTGGTCGCCTCCGTGTGGGACGGGTGAACTTTCTGTTTCCAAGCGTCCGTCGAGGAACTTGGCTTTTAGGAGCGGCGGGGCCGTCTCCTTCGGAGTTTGCGAACTCTCTCTTCCAAGTGTCCGTCAAGGATCTTAGCGATTTTATAAGCGGCGCGATCGCATCTTTGAGCACGCTGAGCTCTCGTTTCAAGCGTCCACAGGACATCGGCGTTTCGCCGCAGGAACGACTCAGTCGCCTCTAGCGTGACAGAGCTCAACACTTTCGTGTGCTTGGCCACAGTTCCTTTTTACCGTGGCATCTTGTTGGCCGTTGAGTCCGAAAGGGCAGGCCTCCTGAAACGACGGAGGTCGTTTCACATTAGCGCTCATCGATCTATTTCTTACGAGCATTGCTCGGATTTCTCGGTTCGGATTTACGACCCGAAAAGGCCGCACAAGATCCGAGTCTACTAGCATCTCTAACCCCAATCCTTTTGATAAGGGTGTTCTGGCATCCCTGCGTCACGGCAGTTCAACCATCTGACGCAGCAACAGTGTTATTGTTTTGTCGAAATAATGAAGGTTGCCATGCAAAGCTCCGTGCACAACTTCATAAGTTAGCATATAGAAAATCAAAAACACAATCGAGCATCGTGAGACTAAGCCTTAATATGTTGTATATTATATCATTACGATTAATTATAGCATAAGAAAATATGCACAAGCAGTCGTGAAGCATAGTGCAATTGCAAAGAAATATTACAGCGTACCTACAGGTTGCGTGAAAAGTTCGCAGAGCGATGCCGGCATACATGGACAGCAGGTCTTAAAGAATAGCAACCTTTGACTTTGAGAGACCACCAGCTTGTACCACTAGGTACAAGTAACAATGCCTCTTTCTGTAGTCGCCGTGCGCTCGGGATAACACTAGAGATGTCGCTTCCGAATGACATCTCTCAACGTTATCTAGGGAGAGGAGTGTCCATGAAAGAAAGAGGGCGTACTAGGTGGCGACGGGACACCGTACGTTCGGGACCTGCATCTCATTTTTCGTTCCGAAGAGAGAAAAATATCGAAAGCGCGGTAGTCGCTCGCTTATTAGACCGGGAATCGAACCCGGGTCTTTCGCTTGCCGGGCGACTGCTCTAAACCACTGAGCTATCTGACGCTCCACGCTCACGACACTCTCCTCTCCCTAGATAACATCTATAAGTAAACGATAGAATTATAAATTATAGTCGGTTATATAGAATCATTCTTCACATGAACCTAGGTTAGATTTCATTTCCATCTGTCAATTATTTCTGTGTTTACAAGCCAATTGATGTTGACGTGTCAGTATATTTGTTTGCAATGGAAAATTGCAAACAGCGTGCAGTGATTGAGTTCTTTGTTAAAAAAGGTTTAAAGGCAATGGAAAATCATTTCGAGATGGTAAATGTGTTAGGGGAATCTGCTCCTTCAAAAACAATGTTTGTAAATGGGCACTTGAGTTTCAACGTAATCGTACAAGCATTGAAGATCCACGCAGTGGACGTCCAAAAAGCGCATCAACACCAGAAATCATTGAGCAAATACATGTTATTGTTTCTGAAGATCCAAGTGCGATACGCGTGAAATTGCTCATACCATAGGCATTTCAAATGAACGGGTACGGCATATTTTGCATAAAAAATTACAAATGAAAAAGGTGTTTGGAAAAGTGGTGCCGCATACGTTAACAATTCAACAAAAACTCGCTTGAAAGGAAATTTCTCATGGATGAGACTTGGATCTATCACCATGATCCTAAATTGCAACTGGAACGTTTACAGTGGACTGAAGCTGGATGTTCAGCTACAAAGCAAACAAAGCATGAAAGATCGGCAAACAAGGTTTTGGCATCAGTTTTTTGGGATGCTAAAGGGATTTTGTTAATTGACTATCTGGAAAAAAGTAAAACAATTAACTCTGAATATTATTGTAATATTTTGGATCAATTGAACGCAAAAATTCGTGAGAAAAGACCTGATTTGCAGCACAAACAAATCATTTTTCACCAAGACAACGCACCTGCTCACAAAAGTGTTTTGTCAATGTCTAAATTCAATGAATTGAAGTACAAATTGTTTGATCATCCCACCGCCACTCGCCAGATTTGGCACCCAGCAACTTCTATCTGTTTCGAAATCTGAAACAATTCCTCCGCGGAAAACATTTTTTGTTGAATGAAGAAGCTATAGTAGCCGTAGAGGCATATTTCCTTCCAGACCTTCCAGAAACATACTTCCACAATGGAATAAAATTATTGGAGAGCATTGGGCAAAGTGTATTAAAGTTAATGGAGACTATATTGAAGAATAAAATCATTTTTAGAATTAAGTGTTAGAATAAAGTGTTCTTTATTTCAGTTTCGCTCCGCGAACTTTTCACGCAACCTGTACCTACAGTATCTATCTACTCAGGCAGCGCGGCACATATACCATTAAACTTTCTCATTGCGTTTTGTCCAAAATATTAAATACCATATTCTAATATTATATACGGATGGATTTAGTATTTAATGCTTCACAATTTCTGTCCTTACAAAAACTTAAAAATTTTGCCAGAGTAACGAGAGGAGGGGGAAAGTAGTAGTTCAACATTTAAAATTTTGAAAAATTGAACACATGGTTGCAAAGAGCATAAAATATTGCAAAACTTTTGTCTGAAATTTTTTTTCATATAACTCATAATTTAGAAAATATTTGCTAAAAACGATAACGGCTATTTTTTCAAGGGGTAATTTCACCCCCTAAACATGCTCCGAAGCCGATATAAAAAAATATGTGTCCCTTAGTTTTTGATGCTGTACAACATATCCGAAACCCATTCAAATTGGTGAGACAGTTGTGTCACTCTCCTTGTAAGTATACATCTGGATTGGTGACACTATGTAGTTCGTGTTCGTAGAAGCCCCCGGCAATAGGTTTCCCGCGCGAATCTGCAAGTAGGTAAGTTGCAGGATTAGTTGTCGGCACTTTGACGATTTTAAACACTTGGTTGTCCAATTCGGTGTATAGTCTTTTTCAAAGATAGTTTTGAATTTGTTGACACGTATCAGATTACCCACTTTGAATTTCGCAGGCGCTGCAATCTTTATGTTACTGTAGACTGTGTGTAAGAGCTTATTAGCAATCGCAGGAGTCACAGCGATAGGACGCATGCCGATAGTTCGATGTTTTCGCATGTTGTATTCAGCGACGAAGCGCGGTAACTATTCGATCCTTTTGCAAGTTCCGTTGAACGTAAACATTTTCCACATGCGTTCATCATCATCTTCAATGGGTAGATTGTCGATGGGTAGAAGTTCATATGACATTCCAAGTAATTCCTCATATTGTAGAGCTCCCGTCGATGTAGGAACTATTGGAGGGTCGTTTAATAGTTTCCGTTTTGGTGGAGTCAATGCGACTGGTGTAAATTTTGCCTTACACTTTATCTTTTTTTCAGGTTTCAATATTAGACTCTTTGTTTCGACGCTTGTACTAATCAATGGTGTCTCAGTTTTAACATCAACGTTAGTTTCCACATTAGCGCTGCTTCCCGCGATTTGCTTGAGAGGTTCTATAATAGGTTTAAAGTGTCTATCCAATGCAGCATTTTCCACCACTATACTGGTTTTCAAAGCGCGATACTTCTTGCGGATCTATTCGCTCGTTTTCGCAATCTCTTTCGCTACCTTTTCACGATCCTTAATTTTCACGCTACTATTCATCATTGATATGTTTGTCTCGTGGATGCTAAAGATGTTACCACGTTGAGGTTACAATGACGATTGTGCATCTGGTAGCACAGCAAAGCCGTTAAATCCTTTCCTATATCGTCCGTTGGTCATTGAGCTGTCTTTATCAATCACTGTGAAACCATATTTAACCTTCCAACATTTGCAATACAATGCATTGAAACCCTCATATGACATGTCAGTGTTCACATGATCGTTGTACACATGTTTCAAATTGGTACCATCCTGTTTAAAGAGAATCAGAAGATTTGCATTGTCCTGTATAAGATGCTTGAGTATTTTTGCATGCGTTTCACAGAGATAGAAACAGTCAACGTTCGAATGACAACCCATGGCAAAGTATTCTCTTATCGTATCTTGCTTGTCACATACACGTCATCAAAGATAAAAATGGAATTTTTGAGCGCTTCGGTCGTTGGAATCACATCGCTGTTATTGGAGAATGTAAAGTATCCAATTTCATGTATCGGTGTCAGCAAATTTTCCAAGTATCGATATTTAGGTTGTTGCAACGATTTCGAGTACACGTACAAATTCTCGAAACGTAGACCGTGCGGACTTTACAACAAGCTGATGAGAACGTTCGTCCTGCCGCAATTCGAAGGACTGCATATGATGCCGCGTATGGTATTCAGAAGCATGTTTCCATTCCTGCGCGCCTCTTGCTCAAGCATTGATTCCGTTCTATTGTCGAAATTTGTCACACATATCGACATCGGTTGCTTCACGAACCGCATGTTTCCCCCGTGAGTCACAAAATTGATTTCGCTAACAGATCGTTGCGATTTAATTTAAATGTGACGTTGATTTAACTATATATATAAGCGCGTCGATCTTGGAAACACCTAATTTAGAAAATGTTGCTCCTGCTGACAGATACTCATGATATTCGAGAGCTAACCTCCAAACAACTAAAATACATACCGAAGATTGTTCTGTTACAAGAATTTGCAAAGTATATTGACGATTTGCGGGACTGAACATTTAAGAGTCGATCCAGAAGTTCAGCAGTATCGTCGGTGTTTGGAACATTACAATCGTCCGTGGCAGCGAACGCATATCGACGGTAGAGCACCGCTGATCAAGAGCTGTAGTGAATGTCATCGACAAAAGTCAAAGTCGGCGGCTGTCTGTTGAATCGCGCGATAAATGCGCTTCCTATCGAACTACACATTCCCGGATATCAATTTTGTGGTCCTGGAACTCGCTTGGCAAAACGATTGGTCAGAGGCAATAAAAACATTAATTCATTGGACGTGACGTGTCGTGAGCACGATATAGCTTATTCGCGTAGCAACAATCGCACTGATCGGCACGCGGCGAATGAGATTCTAGCTGTGAAAGCGCAGAAACGCATAACTTCGAAAGATTCAACTCTAGGCGAAAGAGCTTGCTCTAGACGAGAGAGTTTTGACTTTTATAGCAGCCCAAACGGTTGCTGCTGCAGCCGTTTGGACTGCTATAAAAGCCAAAACGAAAATCGGCATGGGCATGGGCATGAAGAAAAAGAAGTCGTCCAAGAAAGAAATCCGAAAACGAGCACTTCCAATATCAAAACGGGGTGGTATTTTACCAGTTCTACCATTATTGGGAGTTCTTGATTCACTAGTCGGCGAAGCGGCGGGCTTCGCAAAAGCGGTGAATGATGGTAAAGTCGTGCAACGCCAGCTGGAAGAAAACGTCATCATCGCGCTATGGAAGGTCACGCTATGAAAGGTCGCGGAATCTATCTTGCTCCGTACAAGCATGGGCGAGGCACTGCAGGAGAAAAAACGTCAAAGAGACGCTAAAATTACCCATGGGTGCAATGACTAATGTACAGTTGGAAAGACTAGCGAGGCTTATGCGTATATCTTTCTTTCGAGATGTTTTCATGCGTGACGCCTTATCGATAGATAGAGTACGTCAAAACAAGGGTGGTATTGTAAGTTTAGACGGGACTAGGTACTCACTGGGTGACGTATGCGAAAAGGGGAAATCGCGCAGTATATTTTGAGAATTTTGATAATCTTCGACCACCCAAGGAATTGATTCGATACCTTGAGAGAGATATAGTGAAAATTGTGTACAATCGCACGTCTTATCAACATTACAAGCAGAGTATTTGCGGACAATTGTGCTTACAGTTTCTCCAAACAGTAGAGGATCAATTTATATGATGATGACATCAAGAGACACGGTAGTGTCTCGCGCCAAGTGCACGCGAGAGCGAAGCGACGCGCGCGGGCCTCGAAACCGGCTATTTCTTTTTACGCAAAGCACCTAGTTGATCAGAGGCAAAATTATCGTACCGTCTAAACGGTTAATCTGATTGAGTTCTAAGTAAGCTCAATCGATTCCTTAGGGTCGACTTAACAAAACTGTCCTTACTTTTTTCCTACGTGCACTGTAAGTCGACAATTTTTAGTATAAAGTCTGAATCGCTAATTTTTCGCGACAAGAAACGTCCTCCAAAAAATCTACTTCCTCCGTTAGATGGCACTACAGGCAGTGATGCCAGATAGATGGTAATGCGGCCTTACAAGGAGCTGTTTATATAATAAATTGGTCTGTTCTTTTCTTCTGCACCGCTGCACTGGTGCAATAAGTTAAAGTGAGACAAATATATGCTTGTCTCACTCGAACTTAGTGCAGCGGTGCAGAGGAAAAGAACAGAACTAATGGTGACATATACAGGTTAGGTTCCCCTTGGACGCTTTCGTATTGATTCGTATTGACAAAATATTTGTCTATTATTATTATTTATTATTTATTCAAAAGACACGATAATGTCCCAAGTACACATAGGAACGAAGTGGTTTTATATGTGAGATACTCAAATCTATTTTCTGACTTAGGTACGCATTAATTAATACCTGTCATTTGAAACTTGTCTCATAAAATACTGACAAGGAGATGAGGCCAATTAGAAAATCGTTTTTCGAACGAGTCATAGTGCGTTCAATAGCTTGTATGTAGGTGATGAAAACCCTAGAGCTGTTCGTACCAATGCGCCTTTATTTAAGAGAATTTAAGAGACAAAGTTAGTGTCGCACATAAGCAGAACTTTACGACCTCTTTCGAATAAGCGGCGTAGCTGAGGAGACTAAAGCTCCCACACATAGATTTTTGCACCGGCGGCGAGCGTTAGGATCCCGACGACTGCTTCACTTCATGGTTTTTTTCTTCTTTTTTTCTTTAATTTTCGACATATAGAAATATGTTATTAATAATTATTTATTTATTTCGTTTTTATGTAAAAAAATAAGAACATTTCGGGATATTTGAACGCAATATGAAATAAAAAATATATAAATCGTTTGAACTGATTATATATTTTTCAAGCAGCGTATAAATTTTATACATGTCAAAATCAAATACAAACTTTATAAATGTCTACATATTATAAAATGCTTCCATTGCTTCGCAATATTGTGGATGAAAATTAATTTTACTTGTCTGTAAAAATAAACATTGTATGGTTTATCGATGTACATTTGACAGTTATGTGTTGGTATATTACTTTTGTTGTGATACATTTTATATGTTTGTTAAAATAGTATGCGAAATATTATGTAGATGAGACTCACAGGCAAAGAACAAGCAAGCGTTTTAAGAAAAGACCTTGTTAGGTAGAAGGGACTGTTTTCCCTCTATTCGATCTTTTTAACGGTTTTTACGGAGGGATTCTCTCACACGTTGTAACGTGTTTCATCAGTCTCGTGGCAGCATTTCTACAAAGAACGTGATACGAAACATTAGAAATGGAGACAACATACAGGGTTCTCAAAAAGTCTTCGAACGATAAAATATCTCGAAAACAATCAGTTTTTGGGTAATGCTAATGCCGACAGTACTGTAACTTTGAAGCTTCATAACTCGGGATGTACTTAACAAAAAATACTTTGTTGTAGTGTTTTGGAAAGCTCTTGAAATACGTTATAAGAATATGCCAAAAAAGTAGGGCGTTCCATTCGAAAAATTCAAGGTGACTTTACCCTGACCTTGTTGACGCTAGCCAAGGTCAAACTGATAAGATCAGTAAACAGATCATTTTAAACCTTACAACTTTTGTCTGAAACATTTTTCCCAAAAACTGATTGTTTCCAAGATATTTTATCGTTCGAAGACTTTTTGAGAACCCTGTATATTACTGATGAAACCATTAAATATGTACAAGTTCTTGCATAGTGCGATATTTCGAAGGAAGATTTGACGGATGCGGTCGAATATTTTCGTGGTGAATATATTATTAATGACGAATTGAAAAAAAACTCTGCTTTCACAATGTCACAGTATATTTCAAATTATAATGTAAAATAATTGTTTGTAGATTGTTCGGGAATGCGGCCGATCCTGCATGGCGGGCGGTCTGGGTTCCCGGCACCGTCGTTCTCGCAGTCGGTGAGGTGCCCGGTCTCTCGCAGGCAAGTGCGCGGCCGTCCCGCCGGCCGTCCGCGCCTGACAAGTAGCTCCAGCCGTGGCCGCGACAAAGCGCGCCACCCGGCTCCGCAACCCGCGGGCAAGAATCCGCCGGCCGGGTATATCACCCAGCGCAACGGCCGGCGCAACGCCTTCGCATGGCCCAACGTCGGTTGTGGCAATCCCTGGTATCTGGTCTGTGCGACTTGTAGCGCCCGTCTTTACCGACGTTCTCTCTAGGCGTTCCTAGAGCAGTTTCGTGCATAGTCGAGATTCAAACCAACGCACTCTACACTCTGCTGAGTTGACTGCGGTGCTAATATACCCTGCTGGGTTGAGGCTTTATGGTGAGAATCCACTTAAGCTTTGAGTTCGCCTCGTTGCCACGATTCAGGAGTGAACTTCTGATCGCCTCTGTGTGGAGCGAGTTAACTCTCTCTTTCCGAGCGCCCGTCGAAAACCTCGGCTGTTAGGAACGGCGTCGCCGTCTCCTTGAGAGATTTGCGAACTCTCTCTTGCCAAGTATCCGTCTAGGATCTTGGTGCGTTCTGAAGCGACGTGGCCGCTTCTTCGAGAAATCTGAGCTCTCTGTCCAATCGTCTTCAGGGCCTTGGCTGGTCGCCCCGAAGCGGCTGAGTCGCCTCTCGCGTGACACGAGCTCAGCACGTTCTCTTGTGCATCTCCACGCTTCTTAGGAACGTGGTAGCTTGCAGGCCGTTTGGTCCGGAAGGGCAGGCCATCCGAAACGACGGATCGTTTCGGTCGTTTCAGTCGTTTCAGTCTAACACTCGTGGACGTATCTGTCACGAGTGTTTCTCCGGTTTCTCGGCTCGGATTTACGACCCGAATAGACCGTACGAGACCTGAGTCCAGTATCATCCTTGACCCCGATCCTTCTGAGAAGGGTGTTCCGGCATCCGCGTATCTCCGCTCAGTTGTGAGCGGAGTCGCAACTGTAGATATTGTTATACAATTTGATTTAATATTTGCTGTGACGCCCCACGCAAATTTTCGAACAATGCTAAATTAGCTGGCGGCAAACTTTTTGAAAAATTTATTAAACTGGTGGAAGAGCATGAAGTTTTGGACGACATTGAATATTATCTAGAAGAAGGAGAAAAAGTGGTTATGCACGAAAGTATACCGAGTACGAGTGGGAATATACCCGATGATTTAGAAGACTACGAACCTCCGAAAAAATTTCTATGCATCAAATAGTGCCATACGATACAAAATTAAAGATCGCACTAGCAGCTCAAGAACATCCAAATTGGTCTTTCAAAACATTAAAGCATAATTTTAGAAAGTATTTGAACCATCCTTCTGATGTTACAAAATATAAAAAAGCTGTTTTGTCAGGCGGCACTTGTAAAGACAAATTAAATGAAGTAAAAACTAATGTGTACGATCGGTTCACAAAAGCAAGAAATAATAATCAATTAGTATCACGACGTTTGCTGTAACAGTGGGCCATAGCTGCAGCCGCACAATATAACAAACCTAAACAGGAAAGTGAAGAACATAAATGTTTTTCATTTCGTAGCATCTAGTACGTGGTTGACCAATTTTTTACGTGAGTACAGGATATCGAATCGTCGCGTTGTCCGATATATTTCTAAAAAAGAAGCAATTTTACCAGAAACTGTGATAAAATCAGCGGAAGAATTTCAAACATTAATTCGAGCAATTTCACCGGATTACGACCCCAATTTTGTAATTAATACTGATCAAACAGGATGTCAGTATAGAGTTAATGTATCGCGAACTTACACGCACACTGGGCAAAAATTAGTTCAATTGTACATCGATTTAAATAAAGGCGATTTAAATAAAGTTTCGCATTCATATACCGCCCAGTATTCGCTGACAAAATCCGGGAAGTTATTAAATAAAGTATTTGTTTGTTTGCAAGAATTTTCTGATAATTTTGGAGTACGTGTACAAAAAGATGTGGATGAATTATTAAAATTATGCAAAAATGTTGTCATTACATGTTCCAAATCGGGCAAATTAACAACGTCATTATATGAACAGTATTTAAAAAATGTTGTTAAGCCGTATGTCGGAGATAATTTGTTTTTATTTATAATAGATTCCTGGGGAGGATAAAAAAACATCCAAATGTATAACGAAGTATTTCACGAAAATAATAAACCAACATATAATTTACAAATTACCACCAAAATGTACTCCGATATGTCAGCCATACGATGTTTATTTTTATAGACAAGTGAAAATTGTAATAAAAAAAATACAAAACTGTCCAGATGTAATTGCACAATCAGGTGACGAAAGCAAACAATTAAATACTCATGCTGATGCAATTCGTATACAATCATTAACTCATTATTTATTGTCAGCACCAAGATTTAAATGTATGCTTCAATATGCATGGTATGCGTCCAAATTAGCTGACGAAAAAGAAATGTTTTTAAATGTTAATCAACTATGCTTTCCTTCAAATATTTATAATAAAAAATGCGTATGTGAACAACATAATTCATTTATAAAATGTTCGTGGTGCGACAAAGTTTTGTTTCCAATGTTTTTACATGAATTTTCATCCACAACACTGCGAAGCGATGGAAACATTTTATAATATATAGGACATTTATAAAGTTTGTATTTGATTTTGACATGTATAAAATTTATACGTTGCTTGAAAAATATATAATCAGTTCATACGATTTATATATTTTTTATTTCATATTGCGTTCAAATATCCCGAAATGTCCTTATTTTTTTATATAAAAACGAAATAAATTAAAAAATAAATAATTATTAATAACGTATTACTATATGTCGAAAATTAAAGAAAAGAAGAAAAAAAGCCATGAAGTGAAGCAGTCGTCGGTGGGATTCAAACGCTCGCCGCCGGTGCAAAAATCTATGTGTGAGAGCCTTAGTCCCCTCAGCTACGCCGCTTACTCGAAAGAGGTCGTAAAGTTCTGCTTATGTGCGACCCTAACTTTGTCTCTTAAATTCTCTTAAACAAAGGCGCATTGGCACGAACAGCTCTAGGGTTTTCATCACCTACATACAAGATATTGAACGCACTATGACTCGTTCGAAAAACGATTTTCTAATTGGCGTCATCTCCTTGTGAGATGATTATTTAAAGTTTGATTTAAATAAATGTAAATATCACATTATATATCACATTTAACTGAAACATTTGAATCGAACTTTGAATAATCACCTGAATATTTTATAATGAGACAAGTTTCAGATGACAAGTATTAATTAATACATACCTAAATCAAATGAGATTTAAATATCTTACACTCGATGTAGGTAACAAATAAAACTTGCGACGTGATTTTCTTATTTGCCGTCGGCAAATTTCTGCCGATCCAAGCGTCACGGTCTTTCACACAAAAAAAAGAATGTTGGGCGCCAGGTACGGATAGCCGCACCACTCACCAACGCTAATTGTCACCAAGTGTGACCGCGACGCGAGATTCCGGTAGCTCGTGGGAAGTTTTTAGTAGACAGGATGGGTTCGCTCGGAAATCGGAAGGGCGCGGAGAAAGAAAAGAATGTGGCCTTCTTAACGGTATTACAATTTATTCGATTCGGGAATCGGTACGATCCGAAACTCCGCGGACCGGTACAAATTCCCACCGCTCTTTTCCACGAAATCGATACTGCTCAGCGCACCCAATTGACTTTCGGGACGCGATACGTAAACGGAACACCGAAAATATTAGCATGTGGACGGTCTTACAGCTTCGGGAACCTCCCGGCGGCGTGGTCCTTGACGGTCGTCGGGCGGATCGATCCTGCCGCGAGGTCGGCTATCGTCCTTCCTCGTCCCTCTCCTCGCTCGATCCTCCGGTAACGCATTATGCACCGCACTCGGTATCGATAACGAGCGGAACCTACGAACTCTCTCTCTCTCTCTCTCTCTCTCTCTCTCTCTCTCTCTCTCTCTCTCTCTCTCTCTCTCTCTCTCTCTCTCTCTCTCTCTCTCCTCTCTCTCTCTCTCTCTCTCTCTCTCTCTCTCTCTCTCTCTCTCTCTCTCTCTCTCTCTCTCTCTCTCTCTCTCTCTCTCTCTCTCTCTCTCTCTCTCTGTCTCTCTCTCTCTCTCTCTCTCTCTCTCTCTCTCTCTCTCTCTCGAGCGGAACGCAACTAATCACGCTTTCTCTTGCGATACGAAACACGAATCTTTTTCTGGTGAAACGACCAACGGATCCGGCCTTTGTGAAATGAAAAACGAATCTGTTAGGTTCAGTGGAAGAGACGAAAGCGGCTATTTTCTAGCACCCAAAAACGGAATCTAATCTTTCCTTTTTGTCCTGTCTTTTTCTTGCTGTCTTTCGGGAGAGGTTCCTCTCTCCCCGTTCCTCGCCTTTTTCGACGGGACGACAATCCTTCCGCGGATCTTTGTTATCGATCCGCGGAACGGATTCTCTACCTCGTTCTCGCTCTCTCTCTCTCTTTCTCTCTCTCTCTCTCTCTCTCTCTCTCTTTTCTTCCTCGGTTGTCTTGCCGTTGTTTTCTCCCGACGAGCGGGCCACGGGTCGTGATCGTGCTCGTCGATATTTCTTCTTGCTTATTCCATGTTGTCCTCGTGGCCTGTTGAACAACAAACACGGCAGCGATAATCTCTTATGACATATAATTTTCTAACACGAGACGATAACAGAGAACGATCACCTGATGGACGCGGGCCTGGCCGGTGATGAGCGAGGTTCTCCAACGTCCTTCCTGCTCCTCCTGTCCTGATGGTTGGTTCGGGAGGTCCAGGGGCACAAAGCTGTGGGACGCGAGACCGTCGCACCTGCACGCTCTTAACACTAAAGATTCCGTGCATGTTATTAGGATTTTCCGGGGAGTCGTCCCGAACTCCCCTTTTACCGCACTATGATTGTCGCTTTCCCCCCGCGTGGGGATCGAGTCTTTGCCCACTAGTGACGAGCGCTCCCGCGGCTGCCATGTCACAAACTGAATTCTTTGTGTTAAACTTAAGAATATATGTAGAATATATGTGCATGAGATACGTATCATTCAATTGTCAAGAAAATGATCTTTAAAACTTGATGAAAATGTTAACAATTCAGTACTTTTTATAATAATTCATTACTGCTTTAATTACCAGAATGGTATCAAGTAGTTTTTGAGTACTGTTGAGTTACTATTACAGTTGTACTTAAAGTGATTAATATCTGTACTAAATACTTCCTGAAAAAAGAAAACTTTCATCCTTCTAACGTAACAATATTACGCAGTGTGTATTCATTGTTTATTGAAAAACTTGCTGTCACCATTACTAATTCTACGAAAACTTCTACAAAAAAAATTCTACAAAAAAATAGTATAATATAATTAAAACTTTTATGGTTATAAATACATGTAAAATACAAATATATGAGGTAAGCGATATTAACCTGTCAAGAACAAGATCTTCAAAACTTGCTATCACCACTACTAATTCTGCAAGAACTACTTGTCACCACTCTGATAATTTGAGGAATATTATAGGAAGTATTGAGTTGATATCGATGAGATTTTTATCAAGTTTTGAAGATCCTGTTCTTGACAGGTTAATGTCGCTTACTTTGTGCACATGTATTCATTGTGCATTTACAAGGTAATCACAAGTTTTAATTATATTATACTATTAATCAAAAAGTTTGTGGTTTACTTGTGAAACATGTAGAATACATGTGCAAGAGGTAAGCGACATTGAATTATCAAGAAAAGGATCTTCAAAACTTGGGTTAAACGTTACTAACTCAATACTATTTTAATAATTTAAATAATGTAAAAACCACTTGTTACCACTCTGGTAATTTAAGCAATAATGAATATATAGGAGGTTGTCAATTAATGTCGCAAAAAAATTTTTATGGTCAAAACAAAAAAGGAAAGAAAGCACAACTTAACGCTCTGTAATATAGGGGATTAAACTAATGCTGTAACATAGACAATTAAAATTTATTGCAGTCTTATATTGTCTCTTAAATGCAATATCACAAGACAAAGTGTCTACAGGAAGTTGTCAACGCCGCAAAAAGAATTTATATTATTCGATTGATTATATCCTATTTTAAATACTACCGAAAATATGATTACTACCTAAGCAAAATACAATTTTTTTTCTTTCATGTTCCCTTTTCTGTCGAAGCTTAATAATCATTGCATTTTCGATGGTGTTTAAAGTAAGATCTATATCAGTGCCCGGAATTACTTGCACGATCGGGCCGATTTCTGAGAGCTACGCCTCCTTACTTCCCCTTACCGCTCCAGCCCGCACGGCGGACCTAGAAACTGATAGTCGCGAGGCGCTGTCTCAGGCACGTCGCATGAGACAGTCACATGAGATGCTTCACAGTTTAACATAGCTGAAACAAATTTATTTATTAAAACAACTCCATAGGCATTTTTTATAGTTTACTAATATAATATAGTCTTAATATTAATATAAATATATGTTAATAGAAATATTAATATAAGTAATATTCTTAATACAACTATAATATACACTGTATATTATAGTTATATTAAGAATATTACTTATATTGATATTTCTATTAACATATATTTATATTAATATTAAGACTATATTATATTAGTAAACTATAAAAAATGCCTATGGAGTTGTTTTAATAAATAAATTTGTTTCAGCTATGTTAAACTGTGAAGCATCTCATGTGACTGTCTCATGCGACGTGCCTGAGACAGCGCCTCGCGACTGTCAGTTTCTAGGTCCGCCGTGCGGGCTGGAGCGGTAAGGGGAAGTAAGGAGGCGTAGCTCTCAGAAATCGGCCCGATCGTGCAAGTAATTCCGGGCACCGATCTATATATACAACAGGAAACCTATACATACAACAGAAAACGGAACATCAAAGAAAAAAATTATATTCTTTTAAGTGGTAATCATATTTTCGATCAGTGTTCCGATATATTGGAGAGACTGCATGCGCGTGCAGCCTCTCCAACATCGGAACACTGCTTTCAATGATTAATTGACAACCTCATATAAACATTTTGACCTACGATGTTAGAAATTGAACATTTGAATTCACTTGTTTATACTTTCATGTTGTATATGTAAGTCCTATTCTAAACACCATCTAAAGTATAATGATTATTGAGTCTTGACAGTTTGTCTGTCACGAATTACAATTATAAAAAGACACGCGCAAGTGCATATAAAAGCGAAGCGATTTTATATGTGAGATACTTAGATCCATTTTTTGACTTACAAGGGAACGGTCGGGGGCGTCCCTCACCGATTGGAATAGGCATTGGATACGTTGTAGAGGATCAAAAAATATTAGACACGTATTTTTTTATATGTGCTTATCTCGAGGTTTAGGGGTTGAAATCACCCCTTTGTTACGTCCTGTAGATTTAATTAGTAAAAATTCTTTCCTCTCGCGGATTTATATTCTCCTAATATAACTATAATAGGAATAAATACATATATAAATATAAATTAGGAAACAGACCCATCTGGCGAACAGCCGTCGCGCCAAATGAAAGGCGATTCGGGAAAATTCCATAACAGGAAACAGTGCCCTGTTGTAAAAATCTAAAGTTTATATCTGGGTAATGTTCGCCAAGTGTGTCCGTCGTCCTAGCTATAAAATATATAATATAATAAATAAAAATTTGAAACTCCGCGCTAACAAACCTTCAGTAAAACAAAGCAACACAGAGCATTCCTGCTCTAAAACTTGAAACTTACATCTTCCCAATCCAAAACTATATGTGCCCTATCAGTCAACCAACAAAGCTTACTTCACTGATAGTTGTAAAATCTGATCTCAGCCTTTGATTTACGGCATTTTGATTTTTCCAGCCGGCCACTTGTATACATTTTTCTATCTCAAGAATCCACCACCTCCACGCTTGTCGCGCCTAATTCATTCAGCCAATCATATCATATCCACCTAAAACTATGAGACACCCACGCTCTACCCTTTAGCCCTTCCATATTCATATCTCCAAAAACTAACTGTTTCCTCCCACGATGTCTAATAACTTCGCTAATGGCTGAGACCTTTTTCCCTAAGACCAATTCACTCCTTCCTCAAAGGCCATCTCTCTACCCACCCTGATAGCTTCTGCCTCCGATTATCACTATAAAAACCGCGGTAATCTGCCTCCGCGACACTACTTCTATTCTGAGAGACAGGAAAAAGAGCAGATTCACATTCACTTAGATTCTAGATTCAAAAGTCAGACCTGTAAAAACGCGTCCTTAGACTCAAATTCATCTTCGGTTTTGTTTCGGCACTACACATACTCTTACGTCCTCTATCTTATTTTTTTTTTGGGGACAAAAATAAAAATTTAGAATCAGTGCTATTGTGCTATAATTGGACAATTGGAAGGGAGACGCACAACCCATCCTAACCTACAGAGCAGGAGCCGCCTATCAACCGTTATATCTTGTTCATTTCTCGCATCCTAGGAATCACCAGTAAGTTACATTTTCTTTGCTTACTAACTTTTTACTCATATTCCTTCCTTTTTTTTTATTATTTCCTCCTTCTTTCACTTCTCATACACACAACATCATTCAAGTAAATTGTAATAAACCGCGCCGCATAACTTTCTGTTGTCACTCTTATTTTAATAAATTTGGTATTAATTTATTTCCATCAGTTAATTTCAAAATCACCCCGCCCTTCCAACAGTCAACTCATGGTCCTATCCCCGGTAAAGGGATTCGCGTCCCTGACCGAAAAACGGACCGTTCGTCGTACGTCGATGCCCGAGTAAAGGGACCCGTCGGGTCCCCTGACCCGTCCACTGACACGCGTGTACGAACGAGGTTCGCCTTACTCGCGAACGAAAAGGTTGCGTTCCTCCTCTAGGACGTAACACCTTGAAGAAAACGGATTTTTTCGTTTTTATAAAATATCTTCTAAAATATGAGAGATATGAAAACATAGTAAATGTAAGAGTTTTACAGTATTTGATGCTCTTTGCACCTGTCAATTCAAATTTTTCAAAATATCAAATTTACACTTCCCGTTCCCCATCCTCCACTCATTATTTTCGCAAATTTCAAAAATTTTGTAAGAACAAAAATTAAAGAGCATTGAAATCCACTATATAATATATAATAATAGTATGATTCCTCGATTCAGTTTTTAGAAAAACAGTACGACATCGTGGTAGGCACTGCACTATGCAAGTAGGTAGGTACTGTTACGTGACGTTCTTTCTCTTCAATTGCGCTATGCTTAATAACCATCTGTGCATAATTTATCCTACTGCAAGATGGAAATGAATTAATTATAATATGCCATGTATTATATAAAAAAAACAGTGAGTACAAATAAATGTGCATATGTAGCAACAGTAGCAAATGCGTGTGCAGCGTCGCTATTTGTACCGAAATTTCCAATGTATTAGGAGTACAAATAAGTTTCCGCCGTTTGACAAAAGATGGCTCCACCAGAAGGTTATGTTGAAATTGTCAGATGTAAAACGTAATATCGTAAGTTTGGACATCTGGTAACAACATATTCTTGAAGTATTAGTGACTCCGTATCAGCATCACATAATTTTTTTCGTGCGAAAATGTCAAGTTTTGTGCCGAATAAGCGTCATTTGCGGGAACTTTTGATTTACTTCTTTAATTTGAAGAAATCTGCAGCTGAGGCGCATCGATTGCTTGTAGAAGCATATGGTGAGACTGCTTTAAGTGAGAGAAGTTGTCGTGAGTGGTTTCAAAAGTTTAAAAACGGTGAGTTTGACGTGGAAGACAAAAAACGTAATGGAAGGCCGAAAGTGTACGAAGACACGGAATTTGAAGCATTATTGAAGGAAGATTCGTGCCAAACGTAAGAAGAACTTGCACTTACATTAGAAGTGACTCAACAAGCAATTTCACGTCGTTTAAAAGCGTTGGGAATGATTCAAAAACAAGGAAATTGGGTTCCATATAAACTGAAGCCGAGAGACGTTGAACGCCGATTTTGCATGTGTGAAATGCTGCTTGCCAGACATAAAAGAAAGGGTTTTCTGCATCGTATAGTCACTGGTGATGAAAAATGGATCCACTATGATAACCCAAAGAAGAGAAAATCATGGGGACCACCTGGCCATGCTTCAACATCGACAGCCAAACCGAATATTCATGGAAAAAACTCATGCTGTGTATTTGGTGAGATCAGCTTGGTATCGTGTATTATGAGTTGCTCAAACCGAGCGAAACCATTACTGGAGCTCTCTACCGAACGCAATTAATGAGATTGAGCCGAGCACTCAAGGAAAAACGCGCCCATTACTACTCCAGACACGACAAAATTATTCTCCTACATGACAACACTCGGCCACATGTTGCAAAACCGGTCAAAACCTATTTGGAAACACTTAATTGGGAAGTCCTACCCCACCCGCCGTATTCACCAGACATTGCCCCTTCCGATTATCACCTGTTCCAGTCGATGGCACATGGCCTGTCTAAGCAGCGCTTTACATCATATGAAGATACTAAAAATTGGGTCGATTCGTGGATAGTCTCAAAAGATGAAGAGTTCTTCCGACGTGGTATTCGAATGCTGCCAGAAAGATGGGAAAAAGTAGTGGCTAGTGATGGATAATACTTTGAATAAAACTTAATGTACCGTTCTTTCACAATAAATTCCTATTTTTTGATAGAAAACGGCGGAAACTTATTTGTATTCCTAATATATTTGTATATTTCTTGAAATAAGTATGTTTATTACAATGGCAAGTCGACACACGATCAAGACGAATTAAAATAAAGTCTTAATGCATGAAATAAGGAAACACAGATTCTGTTACCTCTGCAAGAAAGAGCAAACGTGCGATATGAAAATATAACGCAGCATTAACAATTACTAAACAATATATAACGAAGAACTTAGTACTAATTACGGAATAATAATGTAGAAGAACAGGATAGAGAGAAATAATATAATAAATTGTAGGAGAATAATACTGGCAATAATATATATTTAATAATATATATGATAAAGAAACGGTACACAATTTGCATATGGACACGCGTGCGAATAATGAATTTGTATTATTTTTATGGTACATATTCGTTGCAAAGGTGACGATTATGGAAAAAATGTGTCATACACAATGATTTTTTACACCAAGAACAAGTAATTATAGCAGTTTGGCCACAAATATCGCATTTTATGTTTAAATCACTTTGGAAGCAAAATTCAACCGGTATTTGAAACTCTGTTGGACTAATCTGTATATATCCACTTTTAAACCAGGCATATTTAAATAAATTTTGAAATCTGGGCGATGAGAATTGATGATGCGTTAATGATTGCAATTTCAATATATTATTTCTAGCATGAAGATCAATTGCAAGATTTAATAACATAACAGTATCAGAAAAATGGCTAATAAAATTTTTCCATAATCGGAAGCCGTATACATCTAACGGTTGTATTTTTCCTGTTGCCCGGCTGGAATTGTTAAGAAAACAATATCTGTTGCAAAATCTGTTCTCGTCTCCTCAATTATGTTGGGACAATGTCCACTCCAAGAATCTAATAATAATATGGATTGTGAGCCAACATTCGAGAAAAACACTTCTTTCAACCAAGTTTTTATATGACTTGATGTTAATTTGCCTGATTTAGAAGCAAGAAGTAACAAAAATATTAGATGCTTTGAACATAGTTTCTTTTACTCTAGGACTGAATGTTCCTGTTACTTCCTTTAAATTAATAAAAAGAGGCGATAATAATCTACCATCTGTAGAAATAGTCAGCTGTATAGTATAACTGTGTGTGGTTGCTGATGTAGATTGTATTACAGCTTCTATATTTTTTAGACCTTTTTGGGATAAAGTACGACCAGAGTGAAATTCAAGTTGGAATTCACTCTGATCCGAATTATAAACATTGTCTACGCTGTATCATTCAATATAATATCAGGTGTAGTAAAAAGAAATCCATTATTTTTGCATGAAATTGAAGGCTTTAATTGCCATAGTTAGAATGATCCGATTTAGGCCAAATATGCGCCGTTTTGTTCGATAACTTGTTGCCATTTTGAAGATAATTTCATTATGCCTCTCTCATAGAAGCCCTCGTCCCTGTTGGCAAAAAATTGAGAGTCGATTTTCATAAGCCTCTCTTGAAGCGAATTTTTCACCAGCAAAATTGTTCGCCATGGACAGGAACAGATGGTAATCACTTGGTGCCAAGTCCGGACTATAAGGTGGATGCATAAGAACCTCCCAACCAAGCTCCCGGAGCTTCTGGCGAGTCACTATCGATGTGTGTGGCCTTGCGTTGTCCTGATAGAACACAATTCCTCTCCTATTGGCCAAAGCTAGCCGCTTCTGGGCGATTGCTTCCTTCAGACGGTCCAATTGTTGACAGTACAGTTCTGAGTTAAGAGTTTTGCCGTAGGGGAGTAGCTCATAGTAGATAATTCCCTGCCAATCCCACCAAACACACAGCAAAACCTTCCTGGCCGTCAATCCTGGCTTGGCCACTGTTTCCACCGACTCACCGCGATTTGACCACGACCGTTTTCGCTTGACGTTGTCGTAAGTAATCCACTTTTCATCACCAGTCACCAACCGCTTCAGAAATGGGTCGATTTTGTTGCGATTCAGCAGCGATTCGCAGATGGAAATTCGGTCCGTGAGGTTTTTTTTCGTTAACTCGTGTGGCATCCATACATCGAGCTTCTTTTTGTATCCAGCCTTATTCAAATGGTTCCAAACGGTTTTTTGTGCAATCTTTAGCTCTTGGGCAATCGAAACAGTGCTTACATGACGGTCGGACTCGACAATGTCCATGATTTTATCGATATTTTCGACAATTGGCCTTCCAGTGCGTGGTGCATCTTTGACATCGAAATTACCGGAACGGAATCGACGAAACCAAAATTGCGCGTGATTGGCTGTTACAGTATCAGGACCATAAACACTATTCACATTTTCAGCCGCCTGGCTTGCGTTTTCGCCTTTATCGAAGAAAAACTGTAAAATATAGCGTATTTTCTCTTTGCTAGTGTCCATCTTTGACGCGCGCTCAAACAAAACTGAGTCAACTAATCACAAAACTGTCATAAAAGTTTTTTTAGTACGAAATCTCATCTTTCTAACGCCATCTAGTGGAATCCGATCGGACTTATACAACGCGAGATACAGATAACTAAAGCCATCTATTGGAAAAATAATGGATTTCTTTTTACTACACCTAATATTTTACATTTTCAATAAATGTATTACACTTATCTTCTAAATCTGTTTTCGATAACAATGATTTTTTTGTTACAAATTTTGTTATTTTTCGAGAGACGATATCATATGAAGTTTTGAATCTTTTTACCCACTTTTCGGAAGCTTTGAATCCTATCACATTTTCCTCTTCTTGTGCTCGAGAAGCCCATCGAGCAATGTCAATGTCATGAATAATTATTCTATTTTCAAGCGCTTTATTAAAACGGTTTATTGTATATTCAAAAATTCTTTTTAATTTTTCATCTCTGCTGCCACCTGCACTGATTTGGTCCTCCCATCGTCGTAATTGTCGCATTGATGTTACTTTTCTGTATCTTCTTTTAACTCCTTCAAGCGATCTTGGTCCTGTTTTACCGCTCTTCCAGTATTCCACAGCTTGCCTTTTATAATCATTTGATATTCCTGCTTCAACGGAACAAATAACTTTTTCCGGGAGATATTCTTTTCTTTCATTTCCCTCTAATAAATCAATATTTTCCGCTTCTGGAACTTCATATGTATTGTAAAAATCTAAAGTTTCTTCCTCTTCTGTTTCAAATTCCTCTTCATTTTCTATTTCTTTTAACAAATATTCAAACCTTCTCCTTCATTTCTACTTCTTTTGGAGTTATCGGACTTTGTGGAAAGTTAAGAGCAATGAAAGTTGTATAGAGTAATATTATAACATTCAAGGGATTAAATTGCATCATTCTGAAAAATATTAAAATGAAATATTTTTCTCGAGCCATGACATATAAAATAATATAAAAAATAAAACACACATTATAATTAATACAGTGATTTTCTTATGTTCATCCTGATGCCACTTCTTCTCTCTGGCAAATATATGTAGTGAATCCAGAATAAATTAATGTCGTGAAAACGGAAAGACAGCTCTATATTTACGTATGTAGATATTCTGAAATTGAAATAACTACACATATTTCTTCTTCATATTAGTAAAATTTTCTTTGATTATTAATCATTATTATATATAATTTATAATTTAACTCTTGCTCAATTTCGCTCCATTTTTCCGTATATTATCACATTACTGGTAACTCGACAAACTATTGCAATTCCAATAATATAAAATAAAGAGTGACAAAATATATAATAATAAATATAAAATTATAATATCAGTTAGTAATAATAATAAATAATAATAAATATAAAATAATGATATCAGTTAGTAATAAATACTTATGTATTTAACAAAGAATGTATTAAAAAAAGTTTTACACACACATAGAGGGAAAGCAATAGGTACTTATAAACTTGCGCTCACAAATGATACGTCGTGAAACGATGGATACTTACTGCGACACTACCTTGTACTACTGCTTATACAGGGTGTCCGGAATGTGATCATTAATATTTTGTGTATTAGTAGAATTCGTTAAAATAATTAAAAAAGTCCTGTGCCATTTTACAATCTTTTCAATATTTATTCCGTAATTAATTAAAATGTGTAAACGAATGAGCACACGAGAAAGCGATAGGACGGGTTCTGTGTATAAGAAGATGGCTTACCTCTTAGCAACGATGAGTAAACAGCTGATTTCGGGGTGGAGTGACCAGCGCCATAACAACGGCCGCACACCGCAAAAGTATTGCCCTCCATGACAGGTTCACGTGCTCTCCAAGTTATCTGGTAAAAAAATAGGAAAACGCTATCGTTTCCACACCACCTGGCGGTAGATAGCATGGTGTGTTTTTTTTATAGTGGTATCCCCAGTAGGCCTTATCCACTTTCATTATTTAATGCAAAAGTTGTTCGAAGTGCCATCCTCTCTGCTGTACACAATGTTCGGCTCTTCGTACAATATTGCGCGTTGCACGATGCGCTATTTCCGGCGTAATAGCATCGAAGGCTGCAACAATAGCTTCGCGTACTTCGTTTTCTCTACTATTACGCCGATCTTCTACTAGATTTTTTTGTATGGGGCCATATAAAAAATCTAGTAGAAGATCGGTAGTAGTAGAGAAAACGAAGTACGTGAAGCTATTGTTGCGGCCTTCGATACTATTACGCCGAAAATGGCGCATCGTGCAACGCGCAATATTGTACGAAGAGCCGAACATTGCATACAGCAGAGAGGATGGCACTTCGAACAAATTTTGCATTAAATAATGAGAGTGGATAAGGCCTACTGGGGATACCACTATAAAAAAAAACACACCATGCTATCTACCGCCAGGTGGTGTGGAAACGATAGCGTTTTCCTATTTTTCTGCCAGATAACTTGGAGAGCACGTGAACCTGTCACGAAGGACAATACTTTTGCGGTGTGCGGCCGTTGTTATGACGCTGGTCACTCCGCCCCGAAATTAGCTGTTTACTCATCGTTGCTAAGAGGTAAGCCATCTTCTTATAGACAGAGCCCGTCCTATCGCTTTCTCGTGCGCTCATTCGTTTACACATTTTAATTAATTACGGAATAAATATTGAAAAAATTGTAAAATGGCACAGGACTTTTTAAATTGTTTTAACGAGTTCTACTAGTACACAAAATATTAATGATCACATTCCGGACACCCTGTATACAGTGCCTACCAAAAGTTTGGGGTCACCTAAATAATTTTTGAACGGTTTGAAATATAGGGTTGAAATTTATATGGATTCAATGGGATCACAAAGTCTATTATTTAACCACAAAAACACCCACCTCCACCCCCCGGGTGCCGGGGGGAGGGGGAAGCCAAAAAATTTCACATGGCATGTTGGGTTAAGTGAGGGCTTGTTCGAAAGGGCTTTCCGAGACGAAAACAATGTGAGGTCGCTGAGGTCTCTACGATTTTTTCTCGCAGAGTTATGATCATTTGAACATTGAAATTTTGCGAGGGCCCACAGCGATAACAGAAGAAAGATCAGGCTTCACGTGGGCACGCGCGTTCCTGTGTGTGCGTGCGTGGGTGCGTGCATGTATGCGTGCGTACGTGTGTGTGTGTGTGTGCGTGTTCGGCCAACTAAGGCAAGACCGCTAGCATATCCGGCCAACTAAGGCAAGACCGAGATAGGAACACTGGCGTATGTGAAGGAATAAAAACACTAATTATTATTATTCAAATATTCAAATTGATGTCCTTCGACAACTTGGCAGTGTCTTAAACGAACTTAAAACGTTTCAATTACGTTAGTTAAAAAATCGGGTGTGATTGAATTTAAAATGTTCACTATTTTTTCCCGCAGCTCTTCTAAATTTTCGGACCTAGTCTCATAGACCTTTGTTTTCATTTTGTTGTTATTATTGCAATTTGCTAATAAACCATATGATACCGGCTATTCAAGATATTGCTGGAGAAGCTTTCCACAATGTTTGGTTTCAGCAGAATGGGGCTCCAGCTCATTTTTCTTTGCAAGCTCGATATATTCTAAACGATGTTTTCACTGATCGATGGATTGGTAGAAGAGGCACAATAGAATGGCCACCGAGATCACCAGATCTGACCCCATTAGACTTCTTTTACTGGGGGTATTTGAAAAGAAAGGTCTGTGAGACGAGATCCGAAAATTTAGAAGAGCTGCAGGAAAAAATAGTGAACGTTTCAAATTCAATCACACCCGATTTTTTAACTAACGTAATTGAAACGTTTTACGTTCGTTTAAGACACTGCCAAGTTGTCGAAGGACATCAATTTGAACATTTGATCAAATAATTAGTGTTTTTATTCCTTCACATACGCCAGTATTCCTATCTCGGTATTGCCTTAGTTGGCCGGACACGCTAGCGGTATTGCCTTAATTGGCCGAACACGCACCACACACACACACACACACACACACACGCACACACGCGCGCACGCACACACAGGAACGCGCGTGCCCGCGTGAAGCCTGACCTTTCTTCTGTTGTCGCTGTGGGCCCTCGCAAATCTTAATGTTCAAATGACCATAACTCTGCGAAAAAAATTGTAGAGACCTCGGCGACCTCGCGTTGTTTTTATCTCGGAAAGCTCTTTCGAACGAGCCTTCACTCAACCTAACATGCCATTTGAGATTTTTTTGCTCCCCCTTCCCCACGGCTCCCGGGGGTGTGGAGGTGGGTGTTTTTGTGGTTAAATAATAGACTTTGTGATCCCATTGAATCCTTATAAATTTCAATCCTATATTTCAAACCGTTCAAAAATTATTTAGGTGGCCCCGAACTTTTGGTAGGCACTGTATGAAATGTATCTCTACATATTACGCTTACTCATGATTTGCGTCGCACAAAGTGGCTGCTTTCCAGCACTTTAAATAGCTCACATAACTACAACGTCTACGACACTTGATATTCATCTATTATTAGGAATATGACAAAATCGAAAGTAAACAGGATGGAAAGAAGATATGACAATAATACGACGGCACAACACTTTCACGATTGTAGATGTGTATGTGTATATGTGGAGCGTGTGCGTGAAAATAATTACGTTATCAATATCATATTAGATATAATTATGCAATCTGTAACGGCCGAACTTCGCGTTTCGGTCGTTGCTACGCGTTTCGCGCGGATAAGGCTCGTCGGAGTCCGGGTTCGGTAAGGAGGAAAGCAGCGAGACGGTTGATAGTAACAAAATAAATAAATTAGCTTTATTCGATACTTAGTTATGTACAAGAGCTCGGCTCCGAAGGCGTTGTCGCGGATTGCGTTTATTAGGCGCGTCGGTACGGTACAGTTCGGTGCGGTGTGCGGTACACGCGCGCGTACGGACAGGTGCGCGCGGGAGGCGGGGCCTATTGCGCGACGCGTGTAGACGATGACGGCGGTAACGGCGCGGTGATCGGTCTCGCCTCGTGACGCTGGGCGTCTCGGACAATTATTGCCCAATACTCGGCTCGCAATCGCTCGCGTAAAGATGGTCGCCGGACCGGAGATTCTGACTCTCGGTCGAACGCACACACGCGTGTCGCGGAAGACGCGCAAGGATTTCGTCCGTCAGGGCCGAGGACTCTCGACAGAGAAGGCGCACGCACCTTCCTTTTTCCCTACGTTCACGGAAGAAATCGACCAAGTGCTGCAGACACTCAGCGGAAACGGCGGACGCACCGTCCCGCTTGGGTCCTTGGTCGCTTGACGGATCGCCCAGAGGCTGAGTAAGCTCAGCGGAGTTCGCCGACGGACGAACCCCTGACTCAAGGCGGCGGGTAAGGGCTAGAAACTGCCGAGTACACTCGACTGAGCACGCGCACGCACGAGCCCAGGAAGACAGGAGACGGTCAAGTATCGAGCACGCTCGATCGAGACTGCGGACGCACAATCCCGTTTGCTTAGTTGCCGGTCGGGTAGTTGGAAAGCGGAAGGCAGAGCGAAACGGTCCGGATCTTCTCACTATCGGCATAAAACGTCTAGATCGAATGACGGTACGGATCGGCCTGATCCTGAGAAGCTCGATCGCCGCCGTTCTATAGTCGTATTCTCTACGATTGATACGGCGGCGAACGAGCGGTGCGCCAATCAGCGCAAGGCACGGCGACGGCGCGTGATAGCGACCGCGCGCGCTAGCGGCGGCACGTAATCGCAGCGGCGCGCGATAGCGGCGGCGCGAGATAACGACGGCGCGCGATAGTTTCGATCGGTTAGGGGTGGCGCAAAGCGCCGTTCTTCGGCCCAACAGATGGTCGATCGGGCCGGTAGTAACGAGGTGCATTCGCGCCTCGTTACAAATCACGTATGATTTCATGAATGCGGCGTTTTTCACGTGTCATCGGTTCGATGGAAACGCCGCATTAATAAACATGATTGATTTTGCAATTTATGTATCACTTCCATCGTAGTACTTACGTCAACCACCACAAAAATAGACACACAAACTTATCATACATAAAATCTAACTTTCATAGAGCGTATACGTATATCTTTTTATAAAGACAAAGCATAGAAATATTGTTGTGTATAAATCTATGATTGTTATTAATAACGTTATTGTATACTGAAATGTTTTATAATTACATACTATCCATATCGGTATTAATCGCCTATTATTCTAAAGAAATTCGAAGAGGGGGTGTTGCGTATATTATCGAGTGAGGTAGGCGCTGGGCATAGCGTGTATACATTTCCATCTATTTTCCGAAAAGTCCGTATCTCCGAAAGTAACATTATTATATATGGTTGGATTCGGAATTCAATGCTCTTTAATTTTTGTTCTCACAAAATTTTTGAAATTTGCGAAAATAATCAGTGGAGGTGGGAGCGGGGAGAGTAAATTTGATATTTCGAAAAACTTGAATTGACAGATGCAAAGAGCTTGAATTATTGTAAAACTTTCACATTTACTATGTTTTCATATCTCTCATATTTTAGAAGATATTTAATAAAAACGAAAAAATCCATTTCCTTCAAGGGGTGATTTCAATCCCTAAACCTCGAAATATGCACATATAAAAAAATACGTGTCTAATATTTTTTGATCCTCTACAACATATCCAATGCCCATTCAAATCGGTGAGGGACGCCCCCACTGTTCCCTTGTTAGATACACATTAGTTAATATTTGTCTTCTGAAACTTGTCTAATTATTTATAAAATACTCAGATAATTATTTAAAGTTTGTGGCCGTGTCAGGTGGTTGAATGGCCGTGACGCGGGGATGCCAGAACACCCTTGTCAGAAGGATCGGAGTTAGAGATGCTAGTAGACTCGGATCTCGAACGGCCTTTTCGGGTCGTAAATCCGAACCGCGAAATCCGAGCAACGCTCGTACGAATTAGATCGACGAGCGCTAATGTGAAACGACCTCCGTCGTTTCAGAAGGCCTGCTCTTTCGGACTCAACGGCCAGCAAGATGCCACGGTAGAAAAGAAACTGTGGCCAAGCAAACGAAAATGCTGAGCTCTGTCACACTAGAGGCGACTGAGTCGTTCCTGCGGCGAAACGCCGATGTCCTGTGACGCGTGAAACGAGAGCTCAGCGTGCTCAAAGACGCGATCGCGTCGCTGGTCTAATCGCCAAAATCCTTGACGGACACTTGGAAGAGAGAGAGAGAGAGAAGTTCGCAAACTCCGAAGGAGACGGTACCACCGCTCTTGAAAGCCAAGTTCCTCGACGGACGCTTGGAAACAGAGAGTTCACCTGTCCCACACGGAGGCGACCAAAGCCCGCTTCTGAAGCGTGGCAACGCAGGGAACTCACAGCTGAACACAGAAGATTCCAACCATAAAGCCTCAACCCAGCAGGGTATATTAGCACCGCAGTCAACTCAGCAGAGTGTAGAGTGCGTTGGTTTGAATCTCGACTAAGCACTAAAACTGCTCTAGGAAAGCCTAGAGAGAACGTCGGTAAAGACGGGCGCTACAATTCGCACAGACCAGACACCAGGGATTGCCACAATTGGCGTTGGGCCATGCGAAGGCACGTTGTTCGCGATCACGCTCGGTTATATCACCCGGGCGGCCGATTCTTAGCTGCGAGCAGCGGAATTAGTGAGCGCATCATGTAGCAGCCGCGAACGGCACTAGTGGCCATGCGCGGAGCGTCGGCGGGAGCGCCGCGTGCTCGCCTGCGAGAAACCAATGGGAACCAGGCTGTCCGCCACGCGGCCGCGACTTGATGACAATAATAATGCTGCTTGTGGCAACGTGATGTTATGTCATTGCCTGCGCATTTCCGAACAAAGTTTGATTTAAATGTTTCAGTTAAATGATACATATGTGACATCCATATACTAGGTGCGCAACTAAGTTTCCGGGTTTCATACATGGATGGCGCTAACGACACATGTAGTCGACATACATGTCTGAAGTTGTGTTTTTTATAGCTTGGATATCTGTTAACAAATACCAGTCGTAATACCAGCACATATCGCAACGCAAAAATATTTTTCCTAACAACGAAGATGTCGAGTTTTGTGCCAAATAAATAGCATTTGCGGGAAGCTTTGTTTTTCTGCTTTAACTTGAAAAAAAGTGCAGCCGAAGCACGTCGTTTGCTTGAAGAGGCCTACGGCAAACATGCACCATCGAAAACTACCTGTGAAGATTGGTTTAAATGCTTCAGAAGTGGCGATTTCGGCACTGAGAACAAAGAGCGCTCTGGAAGACCAAAAACAATTGAGGACGCCGATCTGTAAGCATTATTGGATGAAGATGATACGCAAACACAAGATCAACTTGCGGAAGCATTAAACATGACTCGCCAAGGTATTTCCAAACGTTTACATTCCATGGGAAAAATTCAAAAGGAAGGAAAGTGGGTGCCGCATGAGTTGACTGAGAGACAGATGGAAAATCGAAGAGCCATTTCTGAAATTTTGCTTTTGTGGCATGAAAGAAGGAGTTTTCTGCATCGAATTGTTACTGGCGATGAGAAATGGATATATTTCGAGAATCCCAAACGCAAACAATAGTGGCTTTCACCTGGCGAAGCATCAACATCGATGGCACGGCCAAATCGCTTCGGAAAGAAAACAATGCTCTGCGTTTGGTGGGACGAAAAAGGAATCGTGTACTATAAGCTGCTGAAACCGGGCGAAACTGTCAATGGGCATCGCTACCGACAACAACTGATCAATTTGAACCATGCATTGCTCGAAAAACCGCCAGAATGGGACACGAGACATGAACGAGTGATATTGCAGCACGACAACGCTCCGTGCCATCGCACTTTCATCATCCAGGACACCATCAAAACGCTGAAATGGGATTTGCTACCGCACCCGCCGTATTCGCCAGACCTGCCCCCTTCCGATTATCACTTGTTCCGGTCGATGGCGCATGGCTTGGCTGGGCAACACTTGGCCAATTTCGAAGAAGTACAAAATTGGTTGGATGGATGATTTCGGTCCAAAGACACGTCGTTTTATCGTCGCAGTATGCATGTATTGCCAGAGAGATGGCAAAAATGTGTAGCTAGCGAGGGACGACACTTTGAATAAACCATTTTTTGTATTTCTCTTGAAATTTTCCATTTTTCATTGATCAAAAACCCGGAAACTTAGTTGCGCACCTAGTATTTGTAACAGCTTTGATTGAAGAACCGAATTAACCAATCAAATCGTTCCACTAGGACAAGTGCGTTGTGCGTCGTGCGTTGTGTTGTCCCAATGGGCCGTATTCATAGTCCGGTCTTATATTTAAAATCATCTTAAGTTCACGTTCATTCATTACTCAAAAACTATTTATCACCACTCTAGTAATTTAAGTAATAACGAATTATTATAAAAAGTACTGAGTTGGTAACGTTTTCATCAAGTTTTGAAGATCCTTTTCTTGACAGTTCGATGATGCGTATCTCATGCATATGTATTCTTAAGTTTAACACAAAAGGTTCAGTTATATTTGTTATTATTATCCAAGAAATATAACTCTGTTACTGTTTTCGTTGCATTTAAAGTGACTAATATCTGTATTAAAAAATTACAGACAAAAAATTACTTTTAACTTTCTAACGTAACAGTGCTACAAAGTGGTCAAAGTGGTCATTGTTTATTGAAAAACTTGCTATCGCCATTACTGATTTTACAAAAACTACTCGTTATCACTCTGATAATTTAAAGAGTAATGAATTATTATAGAAAGTACTGAATTGGTATTGTTTTTATCAAGTTTTGAAGATCATTATCTTGACAGATCCATGTCAACTCAGTGCTTTCTATAACAATTCATTATTCTTTAAATTCATAATGAATTCAAAGTCATAACGAGTAGCTTTTGTAAAATTAGTAATGGTGACAGCAAATTTTTCAATAAACAATGAGTGACCACTGCATAGTTAGTGCTGTTTATGTTAGAAGATAAGTAATTTTTTGTCTGTAGTTTTTTAGTACAGATGTTAATCACTTTAAATGCAACGATAACAGTAACAGAGTTATATTTCTTGATTAAAAGTAATAAATATAACTGAAACTTTTATGTTGAACTTGAGAATATACTCTAATATATAGAATACATGTGCATGAGATAAGCGACATCGAATTGTCAAGAAAAGGATCTTCAATATTTGATGAAAATGTTACCAACTCAATACTATTTATAATAATTCAAATGTGGGTAAAAAAAGATGTGAAATCCAAACAAAATTACTTAAAAAAAAAAGAAAAAAAGCGCCAAGTACACGCGTTTCAGCGTTTATTCCGCAAATATAGATTTTAAAAATGTTATAAAAAAATAAGGACCAAGAAAATAATATGGAATGTTATATTTTAACTTCCCAAAAATTATTTCATTGCATGGAAAACGATATTCAGGAAAAATTATTAATGCAAGTTTGTACAAAAAATGTTACTTTTTATTCTTTAAAAAAAAAGTAATGAAATTAAAGTTACGCTAACTGACAGTGCGAAAATATGTTGTACAAGACATGAAAATATATTGTATAAGACATGAAAAACGAAGCAACAAAAACAAATAAAACAATAAAACAAAATAATAAAACAATGAAAAATAAAAAGAAGATTTAGACAAAAACACTTGGCGTACCCAGAATGCATTAAAACAAAAGTTGTAATAGATTATACATTTCAATTTTCTAATAATTGCGTTGCTACATTTTATAATTATATAATGGCAATCTATATTTCTAAAAGTCAATATTGAATGTGTTAACACCATTTATATATTTGACAGTTTATAATATCTGGGTACGACAAGTGTTTTTGCCTAAATCTTAATTTCTCCAAAAGCAGTGCGTTCCAAAAATAATGACGAGAATGAATATCCTATAATTCGTGCCAATAATAATATGATGAGGAGTGGAATAAAATGTGCTTATAAAATAAATTTTAGCAAACCAAACAACATTGGCTCACTTTTGGGATTCTCATCGAGTCGTATATTAGAATCGCACCGATGCACAATGGGTCAAATGGGTCTTTTCGTGGACAAAAATCGCTAGACAGCGTAATTCTTAACCGATTTCCATGCTTTTCTTTTAATTTACTCGCGATGAATTGCTCTACAATCGTATCGAGCCCGATTTTTAAATTAGGCCCTCTATTCAAAATGGCGGACGCGCAAATTTGTCAAATGTATAAAACCTGTAAAATATCGAAGATTTTTGGATCGGACAAAGTTTATACGGGCTTTTAAGGCCTCCGAGATACATATGTAAGATCGAAATTCTCAGTTTTTGTGGAGAGGATCTGCAGCGGCCCGATATATTTTATACCTGCCTGATATCCTCATATTATCAATGTATTCTACTAATGAGTTTGCGTACATATATTGCATATATACAGGGTGTCTTATAACTAACCTGGCAGAGCTCGTGGAGACACAGAGCAGGTTAAGACAAATATAAAAGTCCCATACCGTTTTGTGAGATTCGCAATAATTATTGAGTTATTAATGACAGAAATTAGAGGAATGAGCGCGCACCGAGACGTTATGGGAGGAGCATCTAGCCGCTCAGGCTAGAGAGCACTGCCCAGTCAACAAAGGAACTGTTGCCGGCGCGCGGCGAGGGGAAGGACGACGCGCCAATGTTTATGTTCTTACCTCGCCGCTCCTACATCCCGCCGCACCGCGTCTAAGCTCGCGCCGAAATGGCCGCTGAATATTCGCGATTACAATTACGAGATTATTTTATGAGGTACCACAGATAGCTCATATTGAATTGTAAAGTTCAAAGTTCAAAAGTTCTTTGATCAAGGAAAACATCGAAAAGGAGAAAGCGACAGGGAGCGATGAGATCTACAGAAATTCTCATTGTTTTCTATCGCAATCTATCGTTTTGCTGCATCGGATCCGAAAGAAATGATATCGCGTAAAGATAGAGTACGATGAACACTTTTCATCGTACTCTATTGTACTCTATCGTTAGGAGAATATTTAATTGTTAGAGTATGATAGAATTCGCGTAGAGACTCATCGTGTCCTATCGCTTTATTCAAGTCTACACGGAAAAAATGTTTGGTTTAATAAACCTATTTTCTGATGAAATGAGACAGAGAAAGAGAGAGAGAGAGAGAGAGAGAGAACGATTAAGAAATTTTGATTGAGAATAGCACAGTTTTGTTTAAGTTAACCATAAACCTTGATGAATTAGATTCAGTGATAATATTTTCAGTTAATATTTCTCTGTATCGTTCATATTTCATTTGCAAGCTGTATCATGGACCAAACATTTTTACCATATATCATGCATAAATTGTTGTCTTATATCGTAATTCTTATCAGTGGTATATTAACGACAGAAGGAACTGAAAGTTCTGTATCGTACAATTGCGAAAAGAGGACCATCGTTGTCAATGGTGCACCAACGATACTCGGCATAAAATTGATTCCTAGGTACGAAGGTGGTCCGATAAGTACTTAGCCCACAAAAGAAAAACGAAAATTTTGGAAAAGTGGCGATTTATTCCTCAACATAGTCTCCTTTTAGCTCGATACACTTGACCCAGCGATGCTCCAACTTCTTTAACCCGTCTGAAAAATACGTTTTCTCGAGGTTTGCAAAGTAGGCCTCCGTGGCGGCGATGACCTCCTCATTCGACTCAAATTTCTGCCCGGCGAGTGACTTTTTCAAGTTTGGAAACAAAAAGAAGTCGCACGGGGCCAAATCTGGAGAATACGGTGGATGGGGTAGCAGTTCGTAGCCCAATTCGACCAATTTGACCGTGGCGAGGGCGAAGGTGTGAGCCGGTGCGTTGTCATGGTGGAAGAGCACTTTTTTCTTCGCCAAATGGGGCCGTTTTTTCTGCAATTCGGCGTCGAATCGGCCCAATAATTCGGCATAGTACAGCCCTGTGACCGTTTTGCCCTTCTCCAGGTAGTTGATGTAGATCACACCTTGTGAATCCCAGAAAACGGTGGCCATCACCTTTCCGGCCGATAGGACAGTCTTCGCCTTCTTCGGAGCACGTTCGCCGGGTGAAGTCCACTGTTTCGACTGTTCCTTGGTCTCTGGTGTGGATCCATGTTTCGTCGACGGTCACGAAACGACGCAGAAACTCCTTCGGATTGCGCTTAAACAGCGTCAAACACTGCTCTGAAGTGGTCTCACGGTTGCGCTTGTTGTCCGGAGTGAGCAAATGCAGCACCCATCGCGCCGACAGCTTTCTCATGCCCAAAATTTCATGCAGGATATGACCCACGCGGTCTTTTGAGATGCCTACTGTCTCAGCTATCTCGCGCACCTTCAATCGGCTGTCTGCCAATACGAGATCGTGGATTTTTGTCATGTTATCCTCCGTGGTTGCCGTTTTCGGGGCACCTGGGCGTGGCTCATCAAAAACCGACGTGCGACCACGTTGAAACTCGTTAAACCAATTTTTGACGGTCGCCATCGAAGGAGAAGAGTCACCGTACACAGCATCCAAGCGCTCTTTGATTTCGCTGCGCGATTTCCCTTCCAAAAACAAGAATCGAATCACCGACCGATATTACTCTTTTTCCATTTTTCTAAAATCCGCGGACACGCCCACTTCCACACGCGGTCAAAACAAAACTACGAGTCCGATTCGGCTGAAATTTCGACAGTAGCCGTCTACGAGAATGTACTACACGATAGTAAATTTCTCTTGCGATAGTGGCGCCATCGGGCGGTGAGGTTAAGTACTTATCGGACCGCCCTCGTATAATCACGATACAACGCAAATCCGAGTGTGTTATTTTGACACGCATAAAAATAACGTATAAAATTATAAAAAATAATATTGCAAAATATTATTTAATTACAAAAAAGACAAAAATATACTAAACATTTTAGCGCAATCGACTAAGCAGACAATTGATTTCAAACTTGATAGAAATAATAATATATGTTTTATTGATAAGAATAAATTTTTATAGCGTTATAAAAGAGAAAAGTGCGATACATTGCTATTACAACGAGCGAGACACCTATAGAGACAGCGCGGTGCATATAAAAAATAATATTTTTTAATTTCGCTAGTTCACACGATAAATAGACATGTTTCGAATATGTAACTACATGCTGAAGTCGATCGATCGACTTTTTTTATATAAAAAAAAGGTTTTTTCTCTGGAGATGCTGTATAGCATTTCGTTATTATAATTGTAATTTTTATTATTATTAAGAGTCCCCTAATTTTTTTTTTATATTTTCAAGAGCGGAGCCTACATTTTAAGTAGCATTTTTATCTTACTTGCGTTTTTGTCCCAGTCCACCATATTTCGAGATTTTATAAGAATCGTGAAACGGCGCGCGTCTAAACACGTCACGTTATTTTTTGTGTATTGTGTATTTGCTACATTATTATTCATATAACGCTATAAAAATGTATTCTTATCGATAAAACATATATTATTATTTCTATCAAGTTTGAAATCAATTATCTGCTTTGTTTCCGAAAAAGAAATTCGTGGAAATAGCTTATTTCTCTGGCCTACAGACAGAATTCCCTCCTTAATCGGCATTTCTACTAATGAGAAAAGAGGAAAACGCAATACATGGCTATTAGAGCGAGCGAGACACCTATAGAGACAGCGTGGCGTCTCTATAGCTGTCTCACTCATATTCTCTGTATTCAAGCGTAGAGTGAATGAGACAGTTATTGGGGACACCATTAACCGTACTACGTCTGGTAATGCTTTCTCTCTCGATCGTGCGATAAGCATGCAACATCGGAACATCACCCACCACTTCTCCTTCTTCACTTCTCTCGCGCTATACAGTACGCCCATGTGCGTATGCGTATATGCCTGTCATCGCTTTCAATTGTTTTACAGGAGTATACGAGGGACCGCCGAGGGACACCATACTTGCTTCTGAGTGTACATATGATACATGAATTCTCGCCTAAGGTGCCACTAGGATATAAGACTTCGGAAACACTGACATATGTTATTTACCTTCCAACGCACCAACCTTCATCGCACGGCATTACGGATTTAACGGTGCGTGTAGTTGATCAAGAAGGACAATCGCTCGATTTTCGAGGAGAAGAGATTACCGTTAGATTGCACGTACGACGGCGACGATAATAAACGTAATCTATGAAATGCTTGTGGTGAATCAAGTGGAACAGGTGAAACAAGCTGGAAATATACTTTTTACGAGACGCGCGATTAGTAGTACAAAATCCTTCGTTCGAAAGAAACCGAGCGCGTTGAACGTTGAATTTTTGAAATCTCTGGGATTCATCGTACGAAACGATTGAGAAAGATGATTGACATTTTAAACATCGGAAGTGAACCGGTCTTTGGCGAGCGCATCGTCAAGATTGAGACACATACGTACAATCCATACGCTAACACAACGTGTGGATATAGCGATGAGATACGAATACCCATACAGCAGCAGGATTTATACATATTGCCATGCGAGAGTTATCTCTATATCGAGGAGAAGGTGACAAAACAAGTTGCAATCGATGGTGCGACTGTAACGTTGGGATATAATTGCTTTGCATTCATGTTTGATGAGATCCGTTATGAACTGGATGGTGTGGAGATTGATCGTAACAGAAACGTGGGAATAACTTCAACGCTAAAAAATGTATCGATATCTTCAGACAAAAATGCCATCATGAAAAATGCCACGTGGGATACGACTGACACTATTTCGCTGGTCGGGTACTTCAACTTTTGTGTATCCCTCAACGTGTTGCTAGGATTCTGTGAAGACTACAAGTGTATAGTGATTAACGCGCGTCACGAATTGATTCTATTACGACCGCGCAGCGACAATAACAGTCTACTAGGATCTTCAGCGCTGGATCCTAAGATTGAGCTATTCAAGATACAATGGCGAATGCCTCACGTAATCTTGAACGATATCAATGTACTTCCCATGCTAAAAACTTTGAAGAACAGACGATACCTGAGTATGAGTTTCCGCTCGTGGGATCTGTATGAATTTCCTCTACTGCAAAGCACGACCAAACACCTGTGGACCGTCAAAACTGTTATTAATTTGGAGAAACCTCGATACGTTATCTTTGCGCTGCAGACTGGCCGGAAGAATGTCATATCGGAAAATATAACTCGTTTCGATGATTGCAAATTGATCAACGCGAAGCACGATTTGAATTCAGATTATCCGTACGACGACATGAATTTGGACTTTGCAAAACATAAATACGCCATACTTTAAGATATGTATAGACGTTTTCGTAAATCGTATTATGGACAGTATGCGAGTAATATGGACGTAGTATGCAACAGTGCTGAGGTATGGTTAACAACTACCGACTTTCGGCGGCTAGGTCCTTTCGTGGTTATCAATTGTTCGTATCAAAATGTGTCTGTCAAGAGTGCTATTGTGGACGTGCGGATAGAATTTGAGTGTAAAGAGAATGTACCACCGAATACCACCGCATATTGTCTCATCCTACATGATAGTGTAGTTGATTACAGTCCGCTAACCAACATAATGCTCAAACGCAACTAACAGAAAGTATGTACGAGGAAAGAATAATACACAAACCAAGTGCTATAAACGGTATTTCTTTCCCGGACGTGTCGAGTAATGTTTCACCATGGTTGTGTCGACGTTTGTCGACTTGCAAGGATTCATGGTTGGAAAGAGATTTATTGTAAGTAAAAGAAGCAACGATACTGAAGAATGGAATTATTCTTTCACACTACATCTTCACGAGTCCGATGCCATGGCATCCGCTCACAAGATCAGACAAATCGAGGGCCTACTGGTTAACGGCTAATCATCATGGATTACGATGGGAAGATGGAACCGTCAAATATTGCAGTGCTGAACATTTGATTACTACAGATGTGGTGGGTGATATGTCCGACGAGCTTGAATACGATACATCTCAATTTGTGTACGTGAAGGGACATGAGAAGCGGGAATGGTTGTTACACCTTCAGGACGACAAGGTGAGAAGCAACGATCATTAAGACCATGGACACCGATTACGATGATATGCCTTCCCTGCAAACATTGAATAATACTTTTCGATGTAATAATCATATTAAAAATTGTGCCTTACAGGATGTACTAAATATTTTTAATTGATGGTCTCGAAGAAAATTGTACGACGCTATATAATAAAACATTATTTCAAATATACAAATGTTTCTTCCAACACGCTTATCCCCTTCCTTAAAATTTTATATGGTAATTGTGTTTGACAAAAATACTTCTTTATTTGCGATATGATACATATTTCGAGTCTGATTTAGTTTCGGCTTATTTTGTGCGTGCGTGCGTGCGTGCCTAACGTCATCATGCACATTCTAAGAACCTTCAGTAGTCATCTCCTAGCAACAAGCGACGGTGATCTAGGAGCTTTGGAGCATTGGATAGCTGCCGCAAGGGCCGAAGTTCGAGTCTAGCAACATCCTAGTATTTTTTCTCTCGTGACGTCATCATACACAATGTAAGAACCTTCAATAGACGTCTCCTAGCAACAGACGACGGTGGTCTAGGAGCGTTGGAGCATTGGATAGTAACCGCGAGGCTCCAGGTTAAAGTGTAGCAACATCCCAATATTTTTTCTCTCGTGACGTCATCATACACACTGTAAGAACCTTCAATAGACGTCTCCTAGCAACAGACGACGGTAGTCTAGGAGGTTGGAGCATTGGATAGTAAGCGCGAGGGCCCAGGTTCGAGTCTACCGACAACCCAGTAAATTTTTTTTCTCTGACGTATGTGTGATGTCACGACCACGATCTTACATGACGTCCCACCATGAATTCCCCTTCCCCGCGCGACGTCATACCCCGCGTCCTGAGTTCCCCGCTTCCCCGCGTCCCACTCAGCACTCCTTAGTTAGAATCCTCATAGCTATGCTACTGAAGTCAGGTTTGGAAATATTTCATTAAAAAATGTCAGGTTTGAAAATATTTCATTAAAAAGGTCAGGTTTGGAAATATTTCATTAAATAAGTCAGGTTTGAAAATATTTCATTGAAAAATTCAGGCTTTTGAAAATTCATTTTAAAAAGTGAGTTGAAATCCCCCTTGTTTAACTACTTACTAAATACGAAACATATAAAGTGATGAGCGAGAATACACTGAAAAGGTTAGAATTCGTTATTTATTTAAACTTATGCGTTACATCACTCCATTTTTTTGGCAATAAATCTGCATTAAAATAATTTTTTGTTAATTTTAACTGAATTGATAATTTTATGCAGTATTGAACTCTCCATGACCGTAGACATGATATGCCATGTCCTTCTGTGTCTGTAGCTGTAGAAAAAAATATTGAAGATGTTAAGAATTATTTTGAAAAGAATCCAAATGCTTTGATTCAGAAAGTTGCCCAAGCCCTTGAAATATCAAAAGAACGTTACACAGAATTTAAAAACATTTCCTGAAAATACATCTGTTTGCGATCCGTCGTCTCATCGTGGAGCTTTGTTTCGACGGAATCGAGGATTCTCGACAACACGAGATATTCTGCGTGACTAGCGCTTGATCACGCCGTGCTTATTCTGCGACGGGATACACCGTTGTTATTGCCACTGTTTGTCAGCATATGAACGCCGATAACCTGGCAAAGTTTTGAATCGACAACGGGTAACGTCCCACCTCCGAGCAAAGAAAAACTAAAAAAAATATATGCAGGTTGTCCCATTTTAAGTGTCCACCCCAAATATCTCTTATTTTTTATTTTAGAGAAAAATAGTTCAGACACGTTTTATATGGTTTCGAGGGGGCCATAAGGTGGTACCATTGATTTGACCTTGAAGAGTTATTTGAAGGACACGTGAAGATTACCTCAATTTTTTTAGATGGCACCCCCTATTTTTTATTACATATTCTTATAGCTGATCTCAGGAGCTTCCCAAAACACTATAATCAAATGTTTTTTGGTGAAGTACTTTTCGAGTTATGAAGCTCCAAATTTACAAAATTTTGATAAAAATACAAAATATTTCGTAAAACATTCACTTTCAGATAGTCTTATATTACATGATCCAACCAGTCAAGGCAAGATCCGAGCATGATCCAACCAGTCAAGGCAAGATCCGAGCATGATCCAGCCAGTCAAGGCAAGATCCGAGCATGATTCAGCCAATCAAGACAAGATCCGAGCATGATCCAACCAGTCAAGGTAAGATCTTCTTTTGTGTACAATTACTTAAAGTGTTCAAAAACTTGGCCATTTACTTGTATGCATAGCTCTAGTCTATGGTGAAAGTCGTCCCTAACTTTTTCAAGAACACCTACATTAATATTTCTGCAAGCCTGTCTGATCCGGTTTTTCATATTTTCAACGGTTGTAGGCTTTTGCGAATAAACTATATCTCTAATGTAGCCCCAGAAATAAAAATCTAGGGGTGTCAAGTCGGATGATTTTGGGGGCCATTCTTGAACTCGGCTGCCCATACCAATCCACCTATTCGGGAACCTATTGTTTAAATATTGTGTAACAGCTCGAGATCTATGAGCTGGTGCTCCATCTTGTTGGAACTACATTCGTCTGAATAAATCATTGTCGACATGTCTCAAGAAGTTGGGCAGGTCATTTTGAAGAAATCTTAGATAGATTGCCGCATTGAGATTTTCTTCAAAAAAATATGGACCAACAATAACATCCCCCAGGATGCCTGCCCAAACGTTAATGGACCACTGCCGTTGGAACTCTTGGCTTCTCTGCCAATGTGGATTAGCATCTGAATAATAATGGCAGTTATGTCTATTAACGCCTCCTCTATTACAAAACGTGGCTTCATAAGAAAAAAGCGTATCAGCAATGAACCGGGCATTTTGTTGAATTTGAACTCGAGCCCAGTTACAAAAACGTACACGGCGTTGGTAGTCCCTCTCTTCCAATTGCTGAGTTAGATGAATGTGATATGGGTGAAACTTGTTGAGCTTGAGTACACGATTGGCTGTTGGTTTAGATATACCGTATTGCCTCTCAATTTGTCTCGTAGAGATTTGAGGATTCAAAGCAACGGCACCTATAACAGTCAATGATGTGACTTCATCAGGGCCCGATTTTCGCCGGTTTCTTCTAAAAAAAACCCTGTTCAGCTCTGTCGCAGAGTCTTTTTATTACTTTCCTATCCGGATGGCGTTTGTCTGGAAATCTTTCAGCATAAAGCCTTTCTGCTGCCGAGTAATTATTCCTGGCCTGACCCAAAATGCGAATCATGTCCACAATTTCATTTGGTGAACAAGCAGCCATAATTATAAAGAAAAATGCGCCAAAAAGCAAAAATTCCTGTCTTATCAAAAAAAAGTCAATGGATAATAATATGCGTCTGTCTGAGGCTTCGCCAAAATACCGACAGTTACCCAAGTAAGAAATTTCAAACAAGCCTCTTGATATTTGTTTCATTAAAATAATTGACCATTGCACTTTCACAATTGTTACAGTTCATTGATTATCAGGCAATACAGGATCTCGTCTTGACTGGCTGGATCATGCTCGGATCTTGCCTTGACTGGCTGGATCATGCTCGGATCTTGCCTTGACTGGTTGGATCATGCTCGGATCTTGCCTTGACTGGTTGAATAATGTAAGATAAGACTATCGGAAAGTGAATGTTTTACGAAATATTTTGTATTTTTATCAAAATTTTGTAAATTTGGAGCTTTATAACTCGAAAAGTACTTCACCAAAAAACATTTGATTATAGTGTTTTGGAAGCTCTCGAAATCAGCTATAAGAATATGTAATAGAAATAGAGGGTACCATCTAAAAGAATTGAGGTAACCTTCACGTGACTTTCAAATGACTCTTCAAGGTCAAATCAATGGTACCATCTTATGGTCCCCTCGAAACCATACAAAACGTATCTGAACCATTTTTCTCTAAAATCAAAAATAAGAGAGATATTTGAAGTGGACACTTAAAATGGGACAGCCTGTATATGTAAGATCGAAGTTACGAACCGCACTCTGTTCCTCACTCCGATCAGATCTAAAATTCGCACGATACCGACTGCAAGTATCAATTTCGCTTCGTTCCGCACCGTTTTTTCTCTAATCAGCTGCTCGACCGCTCTAGTCGAACCTTCGCGTATGGAAACTCGGTTGCGGCCTCAACTGACTGGTACTTCGACTGGACGAATCACGGACAAACTTAATTTTCGTCCAAATTGTCAACGTTCAATTTGTGTTTGTTGTTAACAAAATTGCGTTCGCGGGTTCGGGAGGTGTTCGCGCTCCGACCAGCGAATATCGTCCTTCCAGATCTCGACGAACATCGCCCACGAGGAGGAAATAAAAGGGAATGATCCCGCGAAACTCAAAAGGGCTGTGTCTTCCTCTCTGTCGAACTCCGCGCTCATTGCTGAGCGGTCGCGGCCTCTTGTTGCCTTAGCCAAAAGGCGAACAACATCCGTATAAAATAGCATCTCGTCAATTGCTAATCGAACACGTTATGACGAAATGTGTGGAATTTTGTATAAATGGATGTTTGAAGATAGAGAACTTGATGAAGAATTGATCATTTACACGGACGAAACACATTTCTAGCTAAATGGTTATGTTAATAAACAAATTTATAGATTTTGGGGGTCGGAAAATCCCAACATTTCGCTGGCTAAACCTTTACATCCACAAAACATAACGATATAGGCTGCGATCTCTGTAAAAGGGATTTATCTACAATTCTTCGAATCAACAGTTATTGGTGAAAGTTATAAACAGCTTTTCGAAAAACAATTCTTCCCTCATGCAAAAAAAGAAGCCTGGTCAGAGGGTTTCATTTCATGAAGGTTGGAGCAACACCACACCGAACCCGGGAGATATTCGAAACAATCCATAAAGTTTATGGCATTCGAATCATCGGTCTGGGATACCAAATTTGCCCAAATTAGGGGGGGGGCTAGAATGACCACCGTACTCGCCGGATTTAAGTCCATATGATTTCTTTCTTTGGAGATACATCAAAGACCATTGTTATGCTGGAAATCCAAAAACAGTCCAGATCCAGATCCAGATCTAAATCTGGCTACAACTAATAATAACAGCTATTAAAAAGGTCGTCAGCAACATTAAAAACGACACATCAGAAAAAGTTTTTACAAGTTTTCGTAAAAAATTGAGTTTTGTACAAAATCAGGTAGTGCACACTTTGAAAATATTTATCATTAGCTTACTTGATTATTAACATTATATTTATCAATAAAATAAACTGATATACAAACATTTTCTTAAATTCTATTTACGCCCATTAAAAACTGCATATTATCTTCTTTCCAATGCAATAATGTTTCTTCAATTACTGCATATATTTAAAAATGACAGCTAATTAGTTTCAGCAACTTCCCATGGGATACCCTGTAATAAAAAGTTAGGAATTCCATTTAAGAAAAGTAATGATCAGTGAATATCTCGAAAGTAGCGCCATCTGTAAACAAAATGATATAGTTGTTTTATGTCCCCCTTAAAATCATATAACTTTTATTCGGAACATTTTTTCCTAAAATGCTTGGTTTGCGAAATATTTGACCGGCCCAAGACTTTTTATTTACACTATACAAGATGTCCCATTTTAATAGTGCACCTCAATTATCATTGCAGGAAGCGGTCGTAGAGAAAAATGTTTCAGACAAAAGTTGTAGGGTTCAGAAGGGATCTGATGGTGACCTTCATCTTGACCTTGGGGTCAAATTTGAAGGTCATTCGAAGGTCAACATAAAAATTTTAAACAGAAATTTTATTTTTCAGTACATATTCTCGTAGCTCAGCTCGAGAGCTTCCCAAAACACTATAACTAAGTATTTTTTATTCAATATTTTCCGAGTTACAAGGCTGTATACACCCTGTATACAGTGAAGAGTATACAGTGAAGAGAGTGAAATTTTGGGTTGAAAGTTCCTCTTTTATTTTTTCCTCTAACTATTAATAATAAAATTGTTAACTAGAAAACTTGACCAATAGCGTGGCGTGCACGACAGTCGCGCAGTACCGTACACTGGCGCGGGCCTCCGTCCTACGTTCGTGCCAAAATTTGTTTTTATCTGATGATATCAAATAGCTCATTTATCATCCATTTGATGAACTAGTTGATTTATAATTTTTAATCAATAAGAACATAAAAAATCGATTGAAAGAAAGTTTAAGAATAGAAATTTTGTTAAATGTTATAAAGACGAATGGTTTTTCAGTGGTCTTGAAAAAGACCAATTTTTTAGAGCGCCTGTTCAGAACGTTGTTGGCAGAAACCACGTAATGTATGTTCCATGTACTCTTTTATAATGTGTTAATTCATCACAATAAATTCTCGTTTTACTTTTGTTTTATTTTTTCCATGTTTACGTTTTCATCTTCGATGTCTCGTGGATTAAGAAACCGCTGACAGAGTTGTTTCTTGCATGAGATACTCTTCAGTAACGGTTCCTCAATCCTAAACGCATCGAGATTCAAAATATAAACAACGAACTGTGAAGACAAAAAAAAGTGAAGTATTTTCCGATATTTTAAGCTCATCAAACGAATGATAAATGAGCTATTTGACATCATCAGATAAAAACATATTTCGGCGCCAGCGCAGGGCGGAATCCCACGCCAGTGTACGGTACTGCGCGATAATCGTGCGCTACACCATTGGTCGAATTTCCTCGTTAATAACTTTATTATTAATAGTCGGAGGAAAGAATGGAAGAGAAACTTTCGACTCAGAATTCCACTTTCTTCCATACCCCCAAAGGATAATCATGCGTTTTGAGACATCCTGTATATAAACCTTAATATGTACAGGGTATTTGGAAAGAATGGGTTCTCCTTATTATCTCCAGAAGTACGCACTTTTACGGAAAATGATCCGAATGAAAGTTATAGGGGTCATGAAGTACTATCTTTCGGTGACCTTGAAATCGACTTTGATCTCGACCGTGAGTGTCATTTGAAGGTCAACTCGAAATTTTCAAATGGAAATCCAAATTTTTTATTACGTCGTCTTTTTCTACCAATTAATTTGAACTTATTTCCAAAAACATTCTTTTTTAATGAAACATGGGTTGTTTTGAATTACTCTTATGACACATGTTAAGGCTTCTTGTACAAAATGTCGAAGAAATACGTTGCCTTTATAGAATTTTGTTACGTCCTGCGGACTTCGCGTACTTTGAATTCGTTGTCAAGTAGGGCGGATTGCATTTTATATTATACGATCAAATGTTCATGTTCCACGATCCTCCGAGAACAGTGACGTCACACACACAGATTTATCTTTCTTTTCTCTCTGCTTTAATCACCGGAGTTTCCTCTATTTCTGTCGGAAAAGATCCACTGAATTATTTTAGCCATATATCTCTTCTCCGAATAACCTTAAATAACTTCCTGTTCGGAGCAACAATTTTCTTTGAAGACGGACCAACCAGACAATCTTTCATGCTGTTATATGATATTACTAGCCTTTGATCTTCGGAAACTCATGCTTTCCCATGTTATTTATAAATTTTTATCGCGCACAATCTCTGACTAACTCTAGCGGAACCTTGAAGTCTTTTACTGCCATAGATACTCGACCCTTTATCATATTTATCTCAGGCCTCCCTAAGAACCCCACTAAGAACCCACTTCCGAAAAGTTTTGCAATAAAATCCTATACCCATATTTGGACATAAACTTTGGAGCCTGAGGCAACTTCCAAAACCTCACCCTCTCGACCGAGGTGACGTTTTTAGTAAAATGAAAAAGCTATGCCACTTCTACTTCTCCTCTCGACCGACCCGCAGCCAGGACAGAGTCTTCTCTCCAACACCCCTTCAGGGTCTCTTAATAACCAAGCCTACTAGTGAAGCAGATCAGAGTTCTTCAGTTGTTAATTATTCTGTGCAACGATCTCGTGCGTTCTTCGGGCATTGCGAGCAATCTTGCTGAAACCAGTTTCCAGTCTCTCTTTTCTTTTCCTTCCTTTTTCTTTCTTTTCCTTATCCCCCTTGGCATCCCTCCTTAATTGTTAAATCCGATTTCAGTGGCTCAATCTTCTCAATCACAGTCAGAGATAACCACCACGAAAAATTGTGCAAACCGCGAGGATTTTCAGGTCGCCTCTTTAGTACTTGTATTACAAGATCGTCCAGATTACGTTATCCGCCATAACGAATCAAACATTTTAAGATCTGCGCGTTTTCCTCTCATGTTCCTTCCTGACTCTCCCCCAGTAACTCCTCCTATCTCGTACTCTCCAACATCCTTGAGTTCAGTAGATGATCGTTCTGCCACAAGCTCTCTATCTTGGAGCCCATCCCCGATATCCTCCCCTCTAACCTCTCCTCTACGAGGAGGCACGCGAGGCTTCCACGCGGCTTTACTTACCACGTGGCCTCATACCTATTCGTTCTCCCTCTCCCTCAGAAGTATCCTCATCGCAATCTTCCCCCTCACCTCGTGCCTCTCCGTCACTAGACCTTCCTCTATCTGAATATTGTTCTGAGTAATCAAGAATCATTTTCTGAGCGTGATTGTTAACCACACATGTATACGTACACATTATAAAAGCTTATAAATTTTATTTCATTTTGAACATCCATCTAATTACTAATAAAACAAGTTGTTTATAATTGTAAGCCAATCACGTTTTCCAAATAATTATTCTCAACCAAAAAATCCTCCCTTCCCTCAACCGTCGCTCACGGTCCTATCCCAGGTAAAAGGATTCAGTTCCTTGACCTAAATAAAGGACCACCGACGTACGTCCGTGCCAGATAAAGGGGTCATTCCGATCCTTGATCTGCATCGCAGACTTGCGAGTATGTCGGAGCTTGCGAAAGCAAGCGTCAAGTTGCATTCCTCCTCCAGGACGTAACAATTCCTTTTATTAAACTTCTTAACACTAACGGCCGCATGTTTCACGAAAAAGTTTGCCCTTGTCGCCAGCGTATAACATCGAAAACTACTGGCTGCCGCCTGCATCTTTTATAAGATTTGTTACAAATTGTAGGCATACTTTTGACACTGCTGAGAATGCCACCGCGCGCATGGTAACGACCTACCCCCACCACTTGGTCTCCTCACGCTCTTTACGCGCTTGACGCAGTGAGCGAAACTGAGATAGCACGCTCATGCTCGCCTTGTCACACTTACCCTATGATAGATTTTTCTTCGAGTTCTCGGCGTGAATCCTAAGTCCCTGAGCAACTCGGGTCGAGCCACGACTTTTAATTATACTCCATATAATTAATATATACATTTATTTATAATTATGAAAAATTTATATCAAGTTCTTTATTAGTATTTAATTGACTAGATGATATTTTTAAAAACATGAAACGATGTAAAATAAGATATTTGATCTTACAAGTTTTCGGCCAGAAAGTAAAATGTCATTCGGCAGACCGGGATTTTGGATCGTATAAAAAAATTTCACTGCCAGAGTCACGGTCTGCCGGATGACGTATTTCTTTCTCGCCGAAAATTTGTAAGATCCTATATCTTATTTAACGTCGATTGACTTTTCTATCGCTTTTTCGACGTGAATCCTAAGTCTCCGAAAGACTCAGGCCAAGTTGCGACAAGAAAGAGGAAAAAAGGAAACTCGGAGAATGATATTGCGCGGCGTAGACGCTCTACGAAAGACAAACAAGCGATGCTACTGCAGCAAAACAGTGTGCGACGGAGATCATAGAAGCAAGCGATAGCTATTCTCTTAGCGTTTCGAATCTGACATAAGTCTCGCTTTTGATTGTTCTTCGCCTACCGCTTGTAAACGTAGTGCAATTAGCGGTTATTCTTTTGTGTTTTCGTAGCTGTCTGGTGATTAGTATTTTAAGGCTTAGATAGTCAGTAAGCTAAGCCGTAAGCGAAACGGAGAAATGGTCGAGAAAGCCGCGATGCTCGAAAAGAAAGGCGGCAAGGATGATCACACGGTAGAAAAGTGACACGTACTCGAAGTAATTTAATGATAACAGATAACGATGTTTATGCTCATACAATAATCGTGACAAAAAAAGCAAAGCATTGTGACGTGGCGAATTCGAGGTCGCCCGTCACAAGAGGCGGAAGGCCTCCGAGGGGGTCCCCGGGCTGTCGCATTCGGCCGCAATCGCGAGGCGAGCTGCGTAATTTCGAGGAATAGTTGCGGATATATTTTGGTGGCGAACGATCTCATACCGACGAGTGTGAGATTGCTGTTCTTTTTTTTTGCTGATCCTCCCGCGTCCCTATAATGTGTGTGCCCCTTCGCCGCGGGTAGCCTCCGACCAGCAGGAGCGGCGGACGAGGGAAAGGAGACCGAGGGGGAAGGAGGAAAGCCTCGAGGAGCCGCCGCGAGCACTAAGGGATTTCAGGTGATGTCATTGGCCGCTTCTAATTTTGTTTCCGAACGATTATGCCGTTAATGTCGCACCGCTGTCGCTGTATTTTTGTGTATTGTCGTAGCCAACAAAACAAACCGGGGCACGACACCTGATAGCGAGGAACTTTGATCACGCAGAAGATGCTCGGCGAGAAAAAGAAGGATTCCGAGCAACATCTCGCCATCGCGTGATCAAGGAAGAAAAAAATTGGAGCGGAGAAGGATCCACCGGGGCCACGTATCTTCGGCCGGGGCGAACGAAGATCACTCTTGGCGAAGACGTGGCGTAAAAGCGGTCGGAGCGTTTGGCGAAAAAGAAATTAAGCTATCAAGATTCTCGTATCGGAGTACCGTTTTATTGGTATCGCGGCGGCCGGCTATCGTGAGACGGTGTACCGTGCGAAAAGGGGACCGGTGCAGTGTGGCGTGCCCTGGCGGAGATGAGAGCGAAAGAGAGAAAGAGAGGAGAGGAGCGAGCGGAGCGGACGAGCGGAGGAGCGACTGACCGGAAGGAGGCTGCCGCCAGCGGGCGAAACTTGTAAGAGTATCACTCTGTAAGAACTCAGTTAGTTCGTGCGAACCGTTTGCGCGGTGGGACTAGTCAGCGGCTATCGAACTTTGGTGAAAATTGGTGTTGGGGATCGGTTACCGAAGCCGTCTGTCGGTCTTTCCGCGGGACGCGGGGAGCAGAGCGTCTCTCTCTCTCTCAAAGAGCAGGCGTTCATCGTTATAGGAATCGCGGGTCGAGCGGATCTATCGGGATCGCTGTCGCTTCTCCGTCAGGAGTCATCCGCGGAGCGTTGTAAGCGGGCGCAAGCCACCGCCGTACATGGTAGCTGTGTCGATCATTTCCGGTTCGGGTGTAATTTCGCTGTCGCCCGGACGAATTGGAGAATTTGTCATCGCCGATCACCTTACCGAAAATACACTCGGATTACTAGTTGTTCTAAATCTTGCGTGTCACTTAATTTAATTACCCGCCGGGTTTCCCTCCTAATCCCCACAAGAGATCCCCCTCCAACTCCGACTCAAAAGTGCAGGAGCTGTCGGGTTCGTAGGCGATCGCGTCGACTCGCCGCCGCTTAGTTAGTGTTGGTGGGCACGATACTCGTGCCTGGCGCCCAACATTCATTAGCGAAATTTTGGTGCATCGGCGGAGGACGACGGACAGATCGTCGCGACTTTGCCCGCTCCCTCGTCGCTAGGAGCAGTCGCAGCAAGCCAAACAAAACCGAAAAGCAAAAGCAAAAAGCGAGTAAAGTAAAGTGTGCAATAATGTGCGAGAATAATGTGTCCTCCTTTTCCTCGTTGCTATCCTTAAATCTTTGTTTCGAATCCTGGAAGCTTCTTATTAGTCCACATCGATGCTGATGTACCCGCGAATAAAGGCAACGAGGCGTCATATTATTCGGGACATGATTCTCGATGACATGTTGTCAAATACATGCTAATCAAAGACTCACGAACAATAACTAACATTCGAAACAACAGTTTCGGTTGCTAAGTCTATTTGTCTGAGATCTGTTTATGTTCCTCGTTTAACTCGTTCTCGATAATCTAACGGTTCTATCTAATATTCCGCGGTCTTGACGAAGTTTATCTGCTAACTGCGTACAGTATGCAGACTTGTTTGTGGGTAGTATTTTATGTGTATTATTAGTGTATAATTTATGACTGATTGGTCATCATAGATTCTATTCTACACGCAATATAGTTGTGAAGTAAGATTCTTTAAATGCTTCTATTTTTTTACTCATACAAAATTTTTTTCAAAGTATTTACAATTGCCTCTTTTTTGCGTTATTTGCTATTTTTAAATCTTTATTTCTGTATTTCTTTCTTCAGTATTTCTTTTGTAATATGGATTCTAAATGTGCTAAGAAATTTAAACAAGCTTTTTCTCGTGATTGGTTGGAAAACGACAATTATAAATCTTGGATGAAAGAAGTCCCTGAGAACTGTAGTAAATATTTTTGTCAAGTATGCAATAAAATGTTTTCTTGCTCATCACGAGTTTCTAGACACGCCGAGTCAACACTTCATCGAAATAATGCTTTGCAAAATAGAAGTATGCAAAATAGAATGCCAAAATAGAATAGAATGCGTAGAAGTAAAAGCAACTGAAAAAGAATTTTACAGGAGGGAATTTGATTATTTATGGCTTGAAAGTAAACAATTCAAACCATAGCTGGAGAAAGTCCCGAGTGATCCATACAGTTCATTTTGCTCCTTCTGCAGTTTAAAGGTTCGATATGGTCTCAACGAGCTTCAGCGGCATAGCGACACGAAAAAACACATTTTTTAGTGTCGCTATGCGACATTAACCCAAAAGGGCTTTACCGAAGATTTGAATACGCCAGACCAAGAATCTTCTCCGCCTTTTACAGATCGGAAAGAAATAGCTGAAATAAAATGTGTAGCATTAATCGCCGAAAAAAACATTCTGTTTCAAACGGCAGAAATAATTTTGAGTTTTTCTCAAGACGTCGGAAAGAATTCTGCAGTCTTGCAAAGTATGACAATGCATCGGAAGAAAGTTCCAAAAATAATTAATGTTTTATATGCTCGTGAGCAGGAGCGACTTGTGGAAAAATTACAAAATAATAAATTTTCTATTTTTATCGATGAAACATCCGATATTACAAATGACAAATGGATGACGTTTCTTGTTCGGTACGTTCAGTCTCAGACTTTGGATGTTCGAGCAGAATTACAAGGGTAGTCCCAGAAGTACCTGACCTAACAAAGAAAACACAAAAAATTTGGGAAAATATATCTTTATTTCTCTACATAGTCTCCTTTTAGCTCAATACACTTTTCCCAGCGATGTTCAATAGCTTCGATACCCTGTTTATAGTGGGAATCGTCGAGCTTCTCAAAATAGCCATCAAGCCACTTTGATCCATTGTTTTGATTATTCCTTCGTCTCAGGTATGAAATGATGGATCCATGTTTCATCCATGGTTATGAATCGACGTAAAAACTCGGCTTTATTGCTGCGAAACTTCGCCAAACATTCGATTGAACCATCTTCATGACGCTGTTTTTGTTCCAATCGCGGCACCCATCTTGCGCACAGCTTCCTTATTTTCGTCCAAATTTTCAGTCAATATGCGATGTACAGCACTTTTTGAAATGCCTACCATGTCTGCTAACTCGCGCACTTTCAGTTGACGGTCATCCAATACCATTTTGTTGATTTTCTTCACCATTTCTAGCGTGGTCACCTCATTTGGTCGACCACTGCGGTGTTCGTCTTGACAGCTCGTACGGCCTCGTTTAAATTCTGCCACCCAATACTTTACTGTTGTAAACGAAGGAGCAGACTCCCCCAGAGTAGAATCTAGCTCCGCTTTGATATTGGTTGGATTGAGGCCCTTCAAATGAAAGTATTGTATCACATAACGATGACCAATTTTTTCCATGTTTACAAATTCACTGAGAGCATTCACTATTGATGGCTACCAAACAAATACTAAACAACGTAGCGTCGTCAAACTTCAAACTTAAGGTTGGTAATAAGGTTGGTACTTTCTACCATAGTCATTCTTTTCAAACAACAACCGCTATCTATACGTCAGGTCAGGTACTTTTGGGACTACATTCGTATATGACTAAGTTTACATGGCAGCCTAAAACCGGTTTAATAACTTCCGATATTATAGCTATGATTGTTAAATATCGTATAAACACTGCTTTACACCGATGTTACAACACCACTTGTTGTAATTCTATATCTGTTGGAAAAGGGGTTTAGAGTTATGAGTCAGGTTTTAAAGGAACATGTAAACGATAACAATATTAATACTCCTGCATTGCCAACTTAACTATAGGTCTCTTCGTTTTCGAAGAACTGATTTAGTGCAGTGAAAACGAACCGACCTTATATTCTAAAATTTATTGATAATACTAAACGTATAGACTATATTAGACAATATTGAATATGATCACGTTGAAAAGCATGTATGTACTTTTAAATTGATTTTAAACAACTGTTTCATTTGTTATATGTTCGCTGTCTGGCCAAGCGAACGAGAGGCCGGGACCGCTCAGCTATGAGCGCAGGGTTCCACAAGCAAAAGAAGACACCGCCATTTTGAGTTTCGCGGGATCGTTCCCTTTTATTTCCTCCTCTTAGTAGATGCTCGTTGAAAGGCCGAGAGGACGCTCCTGGTTGATCGGCGATCACCAACCGAACCCGCAATCCAATTTTTATTACAAAAAAGATACAAAATAAACTTGAAAAATGTGAACAATCCTCCACCTTGCACGTGGCACGTTCGATTGTCGATTGAGCGGTTTGAGGCCGCAACCGTGATGTCAGAATTCGGAGGTTCGACCTGAGCGGTCGAGCAGCTGAGTGAACGACGGCGCGGAACTAAAGTATCTCTAATTGTAACCGGTCGTGTGCGAAATTTTGATCTGATCGGCGTGAAGAGCAGAATCTAGCTCGTCACTTCGGTCTTACAATGATGATATAGTTTTTTTTTGTTGCTTGGCTCGAAGACGGGATGTTAGCAGCTTGTTTTAAACGGGATTAGACCGTTAGAGATCATACGCGGACAAACAGCAACGATAACAACGGTGTTTGTCTCGTTGCCGAACAAAGCTCGATCACGCGACAATCACGCACAATGTGTCATCGTTTCGATGGTCCTCGAGTTCACCAAAACAATAGGCCGCGATGAGACGACGGATCGCGAACATTATAGGTTGGTATCTTTGACTTATTTCACTTAGAAATTATAACATTCATAAGTATAGCGGAGATTAGTTAAAACAGTTCTGTGTAAACGAACGTACATTTGCAGAAGTTACAACATCGGAAGTTACTAAACCAGTTTTAGGCTGCTGTGTGAACTTAGTCTATAATTTCAGTATTAAGTAGAATTTATGTGGACGGTATTTTTTTATTTTATATAATAAATCAAGGTGCCACACCTTATCAAAGGCTTGCGATATGTCTAAAACCCGCTGAGCAGTATCGTTTTTCTTCAAGATCATTGTTAATTTTCCTTACAATTCTATGAACCTGTTCCACTGTCGAATGCTGTTTGCGAAATCCAAATTGGTGATTTAGAATAGTTTTAATTTTTTCTGATTCTAGTTTGATTCTTTTTGCTAATAGCCTTTTAAAGACTTAATATAATCAGCAATAGGCTTATCGAACAATAGGCTATACGATGATATTTCTTCCAGGTTCTTTCTTGGTTTTGGCAATAGTATGACTTGCACTACCTTCCATTGTGCTGGATAGTAGTTAAATCTTAATACAGGATTATGAATAATGATCAATAATCTCAATACTTCTTCTGGCAACTCTTTCAGTATTTTGCCTATTATCAGATCGTACCATGGAGCTTTCTTTGCGTTGAGATTTTTTTGTACTGTGTTGTACCAGGTATGTAAATATGAAACCGGAATTTTTGTATAGAAAATACACGTTTATTGTATGAAAATGATAAAAAATATTTTATGGGAAGTATTGCCCATCGCTAGCTATACATTTTTCCCACCCGTCTGACAATTTGTGGATGCCACACCAAAAAAACTGTTGCTCTTTTGAGGCAAACCAGTCATCGAGCCATTTTCGTACATTTTCGTAAGAAGTGAAGCGCTGCTCAGCAAGTGCGTGTCCCATCGATGCAAATAAGTAGTAACCGGACGGAGCCAAGTCTGGTGAGTAAGCCGCATGCGAAAATATTTTCCAACTAAACGCTTCAATCGTTTCCTTGACCAGTTTTGCTGTGTGTGATGGTGCATTATCATGAAGCAAAATCACTTTGTGTTGCGTTTTTTAATATTCTAGTCGTTTTTCACGCAAAGCTCGATTTAAATCGATCATTTCTTGTCGGTAGCGTTCAGTATGAACGGTTTCGCCAGGTTTTAGCAGCTCATAATAGATCACACCCTGATCCCATCAAACGCAGAGCATTGTCTTCCGTCCATAGCGATTTGGCCTTGCAGTCAATGTCGATAGTTCGCCTGGAGTTACCCATGATCTTTTATGCTTAGGATTCTCAAAATATATCCACTTTTCATCGCCAGTCACAATTCGATGGAGAAATGACTTTCTTTTGTACCTGGTGAGCAGCATTTCGCAAGTGGTTTTTCGGTTTTCCTGCTGTCTTTCATTCAGTTCATATGGAAACCATTTTCCCATCTTCTGAACCTTTCCCATGGCTTTCAAACGTATGGAGACGGCTTCTCGTGTCACATTTAATTGATCCGCGAGTTGTTGTTGCGTTTGAGCGTCATCCTCATCCAACAATGCTTGCAATTCGCTGTCTTCAAACTTTTTGTGATCTTCCACGTCCTTCGTTTCTCACGTCAAAATCGCCACGTTTGAATTTTTTAAACCACTCAAAGCACTGATTTACCAAGAGCATGCTCACCGTAAGCTTCGACAAGCATTCGATGCGATTCTGCAGCAGTTTTCTTCAAATGGTAGCAGAAAATCAATGCTGTCCGCAAATCGTAGTTTCCAGGCACAAAATTCGACATGTTCAACGCTTACAAACTATGCTGTTGCATGAAACTTGTATTGTTGTGAGTTTAAAATCTTTGTCAGATGTCAACAAATGGAAATGGGGCCAATGACACGGTTTGACGGTAACTACATTGACAGCTAGGGCCATCTATGGGCAAATTCCAGTTTCATATTTACAGACCTAGTACACTTCTTTAATGCTGATTTTCTTGAGTCATTTCCATTTTGTAAATTTGATGATTTTGAAATTTCCAAAAATCAGTAAGTTAACAAAAGTCAAGACGCTATTGTAACAATATTTTCTTGAGACTAAATAAAGCAAGAAAGTCTAGTACTACTTTTTCTTCCGACAAATAGTGAACGAGATATCGTAAGTTAAGTACTGAAAAAGTTATCAAGTTTTCCTCAAATATCTCAAAAAATATGAGACAAATAAAAAATGTTTTAGACAAATGTTGTTCAAATTAACTAGTAGAAAAAAATTGTAATAAAAATAAGGGTTCCCATTTAAAAAACGTAAGTTGATTTTCAAATGACCTTGAAAATAGAGGTCAAGGTCAAAGTCAAGGTCATTATAAGCTGGCTCACTTAAATCCCTACAACTTTTATTCAGATCATTTTCCTTGAAACTTCAATATTAAAGAGTTATTTGGGGTGGGACATTAAAATATATAACTATGCGTGTCTGCGAGCAGCCTTGCCCTACCTGTTCCTTTTGCTTGGTCGTTTTCAGTAGCAAAGATATGCCGCTTTTAGTGCGAACTGTCTCACACTGCTAGTTACCGACGCGCTTCTAGGCTTTCCTAGAGCGGTCGTGTCACATTCCGGATTCGAACCACCGCTTTATATACTCTGCTGAGTGGTAGTACCACACGTAGTTATGGTCGGATAAGGTCTCCATCTCCGCCTCCACCATCCAGCTATTAAACAGCCTCACGGCCGCGGGGGAGGCCCAGGTCAAATCAATGACCAACTCTCCCCGCGGCCGCACGCAGCTGCTAGTATCTTCTCTGTTCATGAGGTGGTATCTAACGCCGCTGCCCACTCCAATACAGCCCCACCTCGGTGATCCGACTGCTGCGGTGATCCGGGGACTATACCCCCACTCAGAGGCGTGGGCGTTAAAGTCTCCGGCAATCACGACGGGTCGGGGGTAGCACTCACGTACCACCTCCCCGATCTCGTCAAGGATTCCTACAATGCAGGCAGGGCCACCTAAATTAAGGTTGGAGCGGTGGGGGGGCAAATACATCCCCACTACGGTGATGGGTCCTCAGTCAACCGCGACGAGCTGTCTTCCTTGTCTTGTATTTACAGTGGGGGACTCGGTAGACGGTCTAGCCACCACAACGACAAAGCCGTCCAGGCTGCCGCACCAGATAGAACTGCCCGTCGGCACCCGGTACGGTTCAGCGACCAATCCCAGCCCGACACCGAGCTCCGCCAGACGCTGCATCAGCAGATCTTGAGCTCGCTCGCCGTGGCCAAGGTTGGCCTGGGGGAGCCGGAGGGACGCGATGGCTAAGCCTTCGTCACCCCCTCCGAGCGGATATCCTCCACCTCCTCGAGAGTAGGCCGTAGGGCCGTCCGTTCTCGAGGAAGTAAGCTGTGGTGGCTACTAGCCACCACTTGCGCCAAGGGTGATTGTGGAGCTGACGAAGGGGCGGGTGGGAAAGACACCACTCTGCCACCGTCCGAGTCCCTCGTTGGAGACGGGGCGCGATCCCCCACCCACTCCACCTCCTTCATACTTACTTCTCCCCTTGGAGGGGGAGCCGTTGCCGTCTCCTCCCCCTAATGGCGCGTCCCTCTTCGGAGGAGGAGCTCCCCCTGTCTCATCCCCCTGGTCTGCATCCTTCTCCTGTTGAGGGTCTTCGCTCCTGATTCTTCGCTTCCTCTGCGACTACGGGGGTGGCGTCGGGGACGGGGGCAGCGGCAACAGCGCTAAATCCTCCATCTTCATCGGGAAGGTCTTCCCTTCCACCCTCACCTTCCCTGCTGAATGGGAGGCTCGTCCTGTCCCCTCCGTCATTCTCCTGGCATCCTTGGCAGGACCTACAACACTAGTGGGCGAGGGGGCAGGGACGCCTTGCACTTCCTCGTCCCTGCGTCCTCCGCCGCTTTCCTTCCACCCTTTCCTCCCATGAGAATCGGAGGGCCTGCAGGCCAGTCCTCCAACCTTATGGTTGGCAGGCTGGCTCGTATCGACGCAGACCACATAGTGCGCCTCCGCCGAACTGCAGCCTTTTACGCGGTGGCCGTTACCGCGGTGGGGTTATCGCAGCGATAACAGAGATCGCTACGGTCGACGGTGTCTTTATACTGCCTGCGCACATGGCCTCTCTCCAGACACCTGAAGTAAATGGCCGTGCGGACAGGCAGTGCCGTCACCCCGGCACGGGTCCAGCCAATCTGGACCCGCTCCGTCGCGGCGATCTTAGAGGCCGCCGCGATCGGACACCGCACGATTACGGTCGCCACTCCACGCTGGGAGAGCCTGAGCTCACCCACGGATAAATCAGTGGGCGAGCATCCCCCAGCCCGGGACAGCGAGGCCGCGAATTCTTCGGCCCCGGTGGTCCTGTCGAAGCTGGAAAATCGCAAACTAGCGACTCTCTCCGGCCTCTAGACCCCATACCCGGAGCCCTTTTCCTCTGCAAGCTGGCGGAGGCACTCCACGAAGCGATCTGCCCCGATCCCTGCGTCAAGGCCAAGCACCTCGATGAGGATCGCCCTGTGAAGGCCTGTCTTACCTTCATAGGTTTGGCAATGCCCAGTTCCTCCTTTTTCTTCTTCTTCTCCTTCTCTCTCTTCTCGGTCTCCTCTTGCTTCATCAGCAGGAGAGCCTGGATGAGGGGAGGAGTAGCTTTCGGCACAGGAGTTAGTATCCTGATCCCCGGTTTGCCGCCGCGCTTGAAGCTCCCCTCGCATCGAGGAAGCGGTTGATCTCTCGGGACAATCCGGCGCCTGGCCTCCTGCATAAATTCCTTGTAGGAGTCGGGAGAACAGGTAATTGTAATCGCCGCCGTTCAATTGGGACCGGCGCCGGTACCGCAGCTCCCGTCTCCTCACCTGCTCCTCTCCTTTTCTTCCTCTTTTTCCTCTTCTTCTCCTACTCTCTCTTCTCGGTCTCCCTTTGCTTCATCAGCAGGGGGGCCTGGATGAGGGGAGGAGTGGCTTTCGGTGCGGGGGTCAGTGACCCCCGGTTTGCCGCCGCGCTTGAAACTCCCCTCGCATTGAGGAGGCGGTTGATCCCTCTCGAGATCTGCTCATATTCCAGCATCATCAGTTTTAAGTAACAAGTCTTTCATTGTATTCGCTAATTTAGTCTTGCTACTATCGCGCAAGTTTTGCAAGAAAGCAAATTCAATTTCAAATTGTGAGTATTTTTCACGAATTAACTGGATTTTTCTTCTTTTTGATGATGTAGAACATTTGTCAAAATCGTCTCAAGATGGTCTTCTACATTTACTGGTTTCCAAATTTAAAGTAAAATAAGATTGTAACCAAACAAGTATTATTTTTTTCACATATCTTATCTCGATAAAATGCTGCTTCTTTTCTCTTTTCAAATGCAGGCATGAAATAACGATAAAGCTTGTCACGTACGACATCGATTACTTCATCATTTAATTCGAACTTTGTACGAACATAATTTCCTAATGAGTCAACATTAGCTTCTTTGTCTCCAAGTAAAATGTCAGAAAATATTCTATTCATAACTTTAATATTATTCATTGTTTCTAATTTAATGAAACAAACTGTAATTAAAGGTAAAATATCAATAATCAATGTCTTTAAATATAAAAATTAATTATTATTTTATATTATGATGACTTAAAGATCTCCAAAGCTTCTGATGACAAAAAGACAGGACATCTTCGGATAGGGTACAGGAAATTAATTATTATCTTTGTGAAAGGTAGAAATCAAGAAAACTTTGTTAGATTGGCTGTAAAGCTTTTAGATTTTATCATTTAAAAATTTCTGTAGTAGATCTTAAAATTGTGAAAGAGAAATTGTTGGTCAATTTCCTCACTCAAAGCGGAGTACAAATAGTTAAGGTTAGCTAAAAGCACTTAATTTTTTTTCTATTTCATAAAATGCAAATTCTTAAATATATATGTCAATTTTATCTTATCAAATTAACGATTCGTGAAATATATTTCTCGAAAAAAATTAATATTATACACAAATAGAATAAACGTGTCACGTCTACTCTTTTCAATAAATAGAAAATAACACGACTCTCACAGTTCTGAAGAAAAAACAATAAAGCGACTTTTTATGAGATGACATGAGATGTTATTTTGCGATGGAATATTCTTTTAATCGACAGCCTACTAATGAACAACTCATTTAGTAAATCAACTAAAGATTTCTATTAACCCTTTCATATTTACCTTATCTGATTCTAATACGTATGAATATTCTATACTGTGGAATAATCTCAATCTGCTTCTTCTAATTATTTTAGACTAATACAATTTAAATATGTGAAAGAATTGCCAGATAACATCAAGATAAATAGCGTTAAGTACTGGATATATCATAAAATGTTGCTCACAATGATAGATGACAAAGTCTGCCAAGCTCTCTTTAATACTGCATCGGCATCAACGTGTTATATGTGCAAAGCCAATCCCTCTCAAATTGATAATTCGGATCAAATAAACCAAAATATGAAATCGTTGCCAATTTCAAATTTGTAGCCTACGAGGGCGGTCCGATAAGTACTTAGCCTCACCGCCCGATGGCGCCACTATCGCAAGAGAAATTTACTATCGTGTAGTACATTCTTGTAGACGGCTACTGTCGAAATTTCAGCCGAATCGGACTCGTAGTTTTATTTTGACCGCGTGTGGAAGCGGGCGTGTCCGCGGATTTTATAAAAATGGAAAAAGAGCAATATCGGTCGGTGATTCGATTCTTGTTTTTGGAAGGGAAATCGCGCAGCGAAATCAAAGAGCGCTTGGATGCTGTGTACGATGACTCTTCTCCTTCGATGGCGACCGTCAAAAATTGGTTTAACGAGTTTCAACGTGGTCGCACGTCGGTTTTTGATGAGCCACGCCCAGGTGCCCCGAAAACGGCTACCACGGAGGATAACATGACAAAAATCCACGATCTCGTATTGGCAGACCGCCGATTGAAGGTGCGCGAGATAGCTGAGACAGTAAGCATCTCAAAAGACCGCGTGGGTCATATCCTGCATGAAATTTTGGGCATGAGAAAGCTGTCGGCGCGATGGGTGCCGCGTTTGCTCACTCCGGACAACAAGCGCAACCGTGAGACCACTTCAGAGCAGTGTTTGACGCTGTTTAAGCGCAATCCGAAGGAGTTTCTGCGTCGTTTCGTGACCGTCGACGAAACATGGATCCACTGGTACACACCAGAGACCAAGGAACAGTCGAAACAGTGGACTTCACCCGGCGAACGTGCTCCGAAGAAGGCGAAGACTGTCCTATCGGCCGGAAAGGTGATGGCCACAGTTTTCTGGGATTCACAAGGTGTGATCTACATCGACTACCTGGAGAAGGGCAAAACGGTCACAGGGCTGTACTATGCCGAATTATTGGGCCGATTCGACGCCGAATTGCAGAAAAAACGGCCCCATTTGGCGAAGAAAAAAGTGCTCTTCCACCATGACAACGCACCGGCTCACACCTTCGCCCTCGCCACGGTCAAATTGGTCGAATTGGGCTACGAACTGCTACCCCATCCACCATATTCTCCAGATTTGGCCCCGTGCGACTTCTTTTTGTTTCCAAACTTGAAAAAGTCACTCGCCGGGCAGAAATTTGAGTCGAATGAGGAGGTCATCGCCGCCACGGAGGCCTACTTTGCAGACCTCGAGAAAACGTATTTTTCAGACGGGTTAAAGAAGTTGGAGCATCGCTGGGTCAAGTGTATCGAGCTAAAAGGAGACTATGTTGAGAAATAAATCGCCACTTTTCCAAAATTTTCGTTTTTCTTTTGTAGGCTAAGTACTTATCGGACCACCCTCGTATTCTTTAAAAGTATTTCATTTGTTTGCATTTAAGACATACGTTAATATTATATTACATGTACAACTTTACTTCCGCCATTTTTTTCCGAAATTCGAAGCTTTATTGTAAAAAACTGGTTATACATTTATAATTCAAAGTATTGTCCATCGCTGGCCACTATTTTCTCTCATCTTTCGGGCAGCGTACGAATCCCGCGTTGAAAAAACTGGTCATCTTTTGAAGCGATCCACAAATCGATCCAATTTCTTACTTCTTCATAAGACCGGAAGTGCTGGTCAACCAGGCCGTGTGCCATTGATCGAAACAAGTGATAGTCAGAAGGAACAACGTCTAGAGAATATGGCGGGTGGAGTAGGACTTCCCATTTCAACATTTCCAAGTATGTCTTGACCACTGTCGCAACTTGGGGTTGAGCATTGTCATGTTGCAAAATCACTTTATCGTGTTTCTCGTTGTATTGCGGTCGTTTATCTTTCAATGCTTGGCTCAAACGCATTAATTACGTTCGATAACAATCGCCTGTGATTGTTTCAGTCGGTTTTAACAGCTCATAATATATTACGCCGAGTTGGCCTCACCAAATACAGAGCATGACCTTGGAGCCGTGAATATTCGGTTTTGCCGTCGACGTGAAGCATGGCCGGGATATGCCCATGATTTTCTGCGCTTGGGGTTCGTAATAAACCCATTTTTCGTTCCCACAATGCGATGCAGAAATCCCTTCCGTCTTTGCTTTTCAAGCAACCGTTCACAAGCAAACAAACGCCGTTCAACATCTCTCGGTTTCAACTCGTACGGCACCCAATTTCCTTGCTTCTGAATCATTCCCATGTCTTTGAGGCATTTTGAAATTGCTTGTTGAGTCACTCCCAATGATCGTGCCAATTCTTCCTGACTTTGACACGAGTCTTCATTAAGCAATGCCTCCCATTCTGCATCTTCGAAAACCTTCTTTTTCCACCGCTATGCCGGTCTTCGACGTGAAAAACACCGTTCTTGAAGCGTTGAAACCATTCACGATAAGTTCTTTCACTAATAGCCCCCTCATCATAAGAATTTGAGAGCATTTGATGAGCCTCAGCCGCAAATTTCTTCATATTGCAGCAAAAAATTAAAACCTCCCGCAAATGACGAGAATTTGGCTCGTAAACTGACATTTTCAATCGAGAATAACTTTATGATGCAGACACAAATCGACTAATGTTTCTATGGGGTTATGTTGACAGATGCCCAAGTTTATTGCATGACGTCTATGATCTATTTATTTCGACCACTACTTACCGCTAAAGCCATCCATAGGAAAACGGCGGAATCAAAGTTGTACACCTAATAGGAACATCTTATGTTAGTAACAACTACTCGATATTTTACTACCATATAACATTTGTTAATAATATTTCATTTTTCTTTCTATCAAGATGGCAAGCATTAAATAATAACAAAGTAAATGTAATAAAAGTTACAACAAGAATAAGGAAGAGTATGGTTGAAATTCGTAGAAATTTCATTTGTATATTTAATTAGTTTATAAGAGAAACAAATATTAAGTTAAACAAATAATAAGTTTAAACTTACACTCACTACACGTGACATATTTATACACACGAATAAAAAATAAATATGTATAGATCCGAAAGGAATAATGGAAATTGCTAAAATTATACATGTATGTAACGGTTATAATAATAATCTGTTATTTTACATTACATACTTCATTTATATGTCTAAACCGACATGTGTGAACTACATTGACATTAACTATGCACATTTTCCAGTGATTGTCCAATATTTAAATGTATATCATGATCTTGAAATTACGAATATTTCCGTTTCCTTATATTTACACGTAAATTAAAAAAAGAAAATCGTTTATCAAAAATCGGCCATGACAGATTTCTGAAGAATTCTATAAGATTTAATTTAAGACTAAGATCATTAAAATCGGTTGTGTACTTTTCGCTAAACGTCACTTTGAACGAAAAAATGCTAAGTATATTGCCCCACTTTGCAGCGGGCCGACAGTTGCCGAGCACGTGACTCACATACATAGAGCCGGCTGTGTATGCGTGATGGGGTAAATTCTCGTGCTAGCCCGTCACCAAATTCGCATTACTGATCGGAGAAGTGTTGTAGCCATTTCGATGAGAGTGCGGCTCAATCGGTCCAGCAACTATTATCGGTGCGCGGTGAGGGGAAAGACAATGCGCCGTTATTCGTATTTTATTTCGCCGCTCCTATGTCTTGCCGCACACCGCCAACAGTTGCTGGGTCGATTGGGCCGCGCTATGGCCCGAAAGGCTGCGACGCTTCTCCAATCATCTATTTCGGCGCGCGTTCACTCGTCAAATTTCTGTAATTATTAGGTGCGCAACTAAGTTCTCGCTGTTTTTTTGATGAAAATGCAACTTTATTGTGAAAAAATGGTTACAAATGAATCATTCAAAATATTGCCCATCGCTAGCGACAACTTTTTCCCATCTTTCTGGCAGAGCTCGAATACCGTCACGGTAGAAGTGTTCGTCTTTTGAGGCTATCCACGAATCAAGCCATTTTGAGATGTCTTTATATGAGCGGAACTGCTGATTAGCCAGACCATGTGCCATCGAACGGAACAAGTAATAATCAGACGGCGCAATATCTGGGGAATATGGCGGGTGTGGTAGGACTTCCCATTTGAGCGTTTCTAAGTAGGTTTTAACGGGTTTGGCAACGTGAGGCCGAGCGTTGTCATGCTGTAGAATCACTTTTTCGTGCCTCTGCTCGTATTGTGGCCGCTTTTCGCGCAGTGCTCGGCTCAATCGCATCAATTGAGTTTGATACCGTTCCCCAGTGATGGTTTCGTTCGGTTTCAACAGCTCATAATAAATAACACCGCCCTGGTCCCACCAAATATACAGCAAAACCTTCGCAGCGTGAATATTCGGCCGAGCCGACGACGTAGAAGCATGACCGGGCAGTCCCCATGATTTTGTTCTCTTTGGATTGCTGTAATGAATCCATTTTTCATCACCCGTAACGATGCGATGAAGAAAACCCTTCCTTTTTTGCCGCTGGAGCAGTTGTTCACAGGCGAAAAAACGACGCTCAACGTCTCTTGGCTTCAAATCATAAAGAACCCAAGTTCCTTGTTTTTGAATCATTCCCAACGCATGCAATCGCTTGGAAATGGCTTGGCGGGTAACTCCTAATGCTGAAGCAAGCTCTTTTTGCGTTTGGCACGTATCCTCATCGAACAATGCCTCCAATTCAGCGTCTTCGAAGGTTTTTGGCCTTCCTTCACGCGAACGGTCGTCAACATCGAAATCACCGTCTTTGAAGCGACGGAACCAATCACGGCACGTTGTTTCACTTAGAGCAGCATCTCCGTAAACTTTTTGGAGTTCTCGATGCGCTTCAGCCGCCGTTTTCTTCGAATGAAAGAAGAAAAGCAACACTTCCCGCAAATGACGATTATTTGGCACAAAATAAGACATTTTCACACAACCAAAAGTATATGACGCAAAAACAAAATCACTAATGTGTCAAAGCGGTTTGTTTACCATATGTCTAAGCTTGGTTCATGACGTTTTGGTTATGTCACGATCGACCAACACTTACTACTGGAGCCATCTCTTGAAAAACAGCGGGAACTTAGTTGCGCACCTAATAATAACTCGATAATTATTGCAAATCTCGCAAAACGGTATCAGACTTTTATGTTTGTCTTATCCCGCTCTATGTCTCCACAAGCTCTGCAATATTAGTTATGAGACACCCTATATATGTATTAGGAGTACAAATAAGTTTTCGTCGTTTTCTATCATAAATTAGGAATTTATTGTGAAAGAACGGTACATTACGTTTTATTCAAAGTATTGTCCATCACTAGCCACTACTTTCTCCCATCTTTCTGGCAGCATTCGGATACCACGTCGGAAAAACTCTTCATCTTTTGAGGCTATCCACGAAACGACCCAATTTTTAGTATCTTCATATGATGTAAAGCGCTGCTTAGATAGGCCATCGACCAGAACAAGTGACAATCGGAAGGGGCAATGTCAGGTGAATACGGCGGGTGGGGTAGGACTTCCCAATTAAGTGTTTCCAAATAGGTTTTGACCGGTTTTGCAACATGTAGCCGAGCATTGTCATGTAGGAGAATAATTTTGTCGTGTCTGGAGTAGTAATGGGCGCGTTTTTCCTTGAGTGCTCGGCTCAATCTCATTAATTGTGTTCGGTAGAGAGCTCCAGTAATGGTTTCGCTCGGTTTGAGCAACTCATAATACACGACACCAAGCTGATCCCACCAAATACATAGCATGAGTTTTTTCCATGCATATTCAGTTTGGCTGTCGATGTTGAAGCATGGCCAGGTGGTCCCCATGATTTTTTCTTTTTTGGGTTATCGTAGTGAATCCTTTTTTCATCATCAGTGACTAAACGATGCAAAAACCCTTTTTATGTCTGGCAAGCAGCATTTCACACGTGCAAAATCGGCGTTCAACGTCTCTCGGCTTCAGTTCATATGGAACCCAATTTCCTTGTTTTTTAATCATTCCCAACGATTTTAAACGATGTGGAATTGCTTGTTGAGTCACTTCTAATGTAAGTGCAAGTTCTTCTTGCGTTTGGCACGAATCTTCCTCCAATAATGCTTCGAATTCCGTGTCTTCGTACACTTTCGGCCTTCCTCTACGTTCTTTGTCTTCTACGTCAATCTCACCGTATTTAAACTTTTGAAACCATATTCATGACAACTTCTCTCACTTAAAGCAGTCTCACCATATACTTCTACAAGCAATCGATGCGCCTCAGCTGCAAATTTCTTCAAATTAAAGAAGTAAATCAAAAGTTCCCGCATATGATGCTTATTCGGCACAAAACTTGACATTTTCGCGAAAAAAATTATGTGATGCTGATACGAAGTCATTAATACAATTAATATAACAAGGTGATATTGTTACCAGATGTCCAAACGATGTCCTTACGATATTACGTTTTACATCTGACAATTTCAACAAAACCTTCTGGTGGGGCCATTTTTTGTCAAACAGCGGAAACTTATTTGTACTCCTAATATGTATATGCAGGGTGTAAACGAGTAAGTGATCCAACTGTTTAGCACACGTTTAGCATTACCGATGGCACTGTAGTTAATGGAGTCGCATATAAATATGTCATGCAAGCGTGTTGTTATCGGCAAGTTCAGATAGTTGACTTCTCGGTTGCTTAACTTCCCAAGCGGATATTTTATAGTCGATTGGTCTTTGGCTCAGAAAAGTAATAAAATCATATGAAAATTGATAACAAAATATGCTTTCCCACATAAAAAACTGATCTTTCAGAATCTGGAGTCATAATTTTAGGATTACCAACTGATAATTAAATATGGCGGCTCAAAGTTGACAAAAATTTTTCATCAACTATGAGTTTTTACCGTGGAGAACTTCGAAAAATGTTATCCAGAACTGTCAGGAACAATTGAATTGACAGAGTTTAGCTACTCGAAGAATAAACAATGATTATTGATTGCATTTTTCAACTGATTTAAAATGGCGAGTGCAATATAGCGTCCAAATACGCGAAAATCATACTTCATTGCGATTTATATGTGTGAGTAGTCATTTCTTATGTTTTTGAGATCGCTGAACACGAATTTTACAAGGGGAGGACACATCGACCGGGAAACGGTTTGGAACGAAACTTACGGAGTTAATAGTACTTAACTACTAATAACTCATGGTAATAGCAGACGATGCGATACTTCTTCGTTTTCGAGAAAAAACGGTCTAAAGAAAAGAGCTAACAAAGTGTACGAATTAGTAAGAAGGGTATTCAACGAAGCGGCATAGCACAGCAGAGAAGGTAACGGACTACCGAGCTGACGGCTGAGGTTCGATCCGAGCTGTATGGTTTTCTTTTTTATTCTGTATGCATAAAAATGAAACAGAAAACATTAACAAATAATAAAACTGCATTTCTTAAATATATTAATGTTTGTTAAATATATTACTAATGATTTAAATTGCAGAAAAACCGTAAATCTTATCTATAAAGTATATAGTCTATGAGAAAATTTTTATATAATAATTGCAATGGAAATAGGAATAAAAATATTGTTATAAAATATATAGGAGTGCTAACACATCGATCAATAAGTCCCAGGACTAACTACTAAAACAACATTTGTTTGCCAAAATTCTTTATTCATCAACATAGTCTCCCTCAAGACCGCTACATTCATTCCAACACTTTCCTAACTTTTCTATGCCAGCCGTGTAGAACGATTTATCTTTGGTTTCAAAATAGGCGTTAGTTTCGGCAATCACTTCTTTATTTGAGCCAAATCTCTTTCCCTGGAGCATTTTTTGAGGTCTGCGAACAGTCAATAATCGCTGGGGGCCAAATCTGGAGAATACGGTGGGTGCGGAAGCAATTCGAAGTTCAACTCATGCAATTTGGCCATCGTTACCATCGACTTGTGACATGGTGCATTGTCATGATGAAAGAAAACTTTCTTCTTCTTCATATGAGGCCGTTTTTTGCCTTCAATTTCTGCCTTCAAACGCTCCAATAACGCTATGTAATATTCGCTATTGATGGTTTTTCCCTTTTCAAAGTAATCGATGAATATTATACCATGCGCATCCCAAAATACGGAGGCCATAACCTTCCCGGCCGACTGTTGAATTTTTGGTCGTTTCGGACGACTTTCACCGGCTGCTCTCCACTCAGCTGACTTCCGATTTGATTCCGAAGTATAGTGGTGGATCCAAGTTTCATCCATTGTCACATATCGACGCAAAAACTCCTGTTTATTTCGCGTAAACAGTGCCAAACAGCGCTCTGAATCATCGATGCGTTGTTGTTTCTGTTCCATTCTGAGCGAGGGCAGCACCCATTTCGAAAAAAGCTTTTTCATGACCAAATGTTCATGCAAAATAGTGTAAACACTACCAAATGATATCTTCAGGATGTCAGCTATCTCACGCAACTTTACTTTGCGATTTTCCATCACGATTTTGAGGGTTTTTTTTTATGTTTTCTAGTGTAACAGCCTCATTTGGACGACCAGAGCGTTCAGCATCATTTATGTCTGTACGACCACGTTTGACATCAGCATACCACCGACAAATAGTTGTTTTCGACGGAGCAGAGCCCGGATAACACTTTTCAAGCCATCGCTGAGTTTGAACGGTATTTTTTCCCATTAAAAAGCAATGTTTTATTAACACACGAAATTCGGTTTTTTCCATTGTTTTGAAAATAGCAAAAGTAGCATCACTAAAACCACTGTAACTCAATGACACAATGTCGGAATGTTATGAAAGTTTGACACGTAACTTCTAAAAGTTGGTACTAACTGAGAATGGTATGGATTTGTTATTAGAGACGCCATCTGTTGGTTAGTCCCGGGACTTATTGATCGATGTATTATTAACCCTTTGCAGTCGATGCCGTGGCGGCATTCGCAAGTCGCCGTAGAAGTCGATGTCGCCAGGCTGGCATTCATGATCGCCTGTACAGCAAACGAGGCTAGCGATAATGAAAGAAAACTATCCTCCCGATGCTAGATTCAAATGTTTAGATCAACTTACAGATATCAATGTTTATCGATCTCTTCGAAATCGGCCGACCGCAAAGGGTAAACTAGTATGAGATAATTTTTCGTAATCTTATATCGTATATATAAAATATTTGTTTCTGTTACAACTCTCTATGTTGTGTTGAAGCTCTTTATCTCTTCTGGCAATCCTCCTCCATAAACTTCCTTTGTGTCATTCTAAACGATCGTTAGGAATGACGAAATGATTCGAGCGTCGGAACAATCGTCAGTAGAGCAAGCAGCAGTGGGCGTTTATTAGTGATACAGAGCAGTTCGGTGATCATATTTAAATTATATATATCATAACAATGTCACAAAAACCTTCAACAAGCAAAATAGTTGATGTAGAATCGCTAGAAGAAAGATCTTTTGAAAATAAAGATTTTAAAGGTGAATTCACTAATACTCTCGTATATGCGAATTCTATTTACGAGAGTAATGAATTATTATCAAAAATCCTCCAGCGAAATATATTTTTACTTTTATTTCTATTGCAATTATTATATAAAAATTTTCTCATACACTATATATTTTATAGATAAAATTTACGGTTTTTTTTGCAATTTAAATCATTAATAATATATTTAACAAACACTAATATATTTAAGAAACGCAGTTTTATTATTTATTAATGTTTTCTGTTTCATTTTTATGTTTATAGAATAAAAAAAACCATACAGCAGGAATCGAACCTCAGTCGTTAGCTCAGTAGTCCGTTACCTTCGCTGTTGTGCTACGCCGCTTCGTTGAATACCCTTCTTACTAACTCGTACACTTTGTTCGCTCTTTTCATTAGACCGTTTTTTCTCGAAAACGAAGAGGTATTGCATCGTATGCTATTATCATGAGTTATTAGTAGTCAAGTACTATTAACTCCGTAAGTTTCCTTCCATATCGTTTCCCGGTCGATGCGTCCTCCCCTTATTAGATCCGTTTTCAATTTTACAAAATGGCGAATGCAATACAGCGTCCAAGTGCTACGAGAATCATACTTCATTGCGAACTATGTGTGCGGGTACTCATTTCATATGTTTTTGAGGTCACTTCTAAATCTGGAGATGTTTCCGCATGGGAAGAATGTATGTTCCTCAAGAAAATCTGAGAATGGTTACAAGATGTTTTTTTTTGGTACGTGAAATGTAATGTTATTCATAACCATCATTATACAGAGTGGGGCATCTAAAACAAGCCACCTGAATAACTCCCACAGTTTTCGAGATAGGAAAAATGCTTGAAATAAAAGTTGTAGAAAATCGGGTAACGGATTTGATGGTGACCTTGAATTTGACCTCGGCCATGACCTTCAAGATCATTTGAAGGTCAACTTGCATTTTTTAAATGGAAACCCTTATTTGTTATTACATTGCTTTTTTTACTAATTAATTTGAATAACTTTTGTCTAAAATATTTTCTTATTTACCTAATATTTTTAGAAATGTTTAAGAAAAACTTCATAACTTTTTCAATATTTAACTTACGATATCTCGCTAATTATTTCGGAAGAGAAAGTGATATTAGACTTTCTTGCTTTATTTAGTCTCAAGAATATATTGTTACAATAGTGCCCTGATTTTTGTTAATTTGATGATTTTAAAATTTCCATAAATCAGCAAGTGCTGATTTATGAAAAGTGCGCCATAAATGGCGCGCCCGGTTAAAGGTAAAAGGTTAAAGGCACGCCAAGGATTTTTTTATTTTTGGTGAATCTTCATAATTTTTTTCTCAATTTTTTATATGTTTGGATTAAATTTTTTGTTTCTTTTAATTTAATATAAAGTTTGTAAGTTAACGCGCGTTACTTGCATTGCTGTTATTTTTAAAAGTAATAATAACCGTGACAACCCAGTAAATAGTATTTTTAAATATTGGACACTATTAACAAACGTGTTAAATTTTTATAACACGATATAATTTTTACTTTTAAAAGTTTATGTACATATATATCTTAAAAAATAATTTGATAAGTTTTATTTATGAAAACTTATGTTATGTACATATTTCTTAAAAAAGAAAATAATTTGAAATTAAGATTTCTAAACATATTAAGTTAAGTATACAATAATCATATACAGGGTTCTCAAAAAGTCTTCGAACGATAAAATATCTCGAAAACAATCAGCTTTTGGAAAAAATGTTTCAGGCAAAAGTGTAAGGTTTAAAATGATCTGTTTACTGATCTTATCAGTTTGACATTGGCTAGCGTCAACAAGGTGAGGGCAAAGTCACCTTGAACTTTTCCAATGGAAGGCCATACTTTTTTTTGATATATTCTTATAACGTATTTCAAGAGCTTTCCAAAACACTACAACAAAGTATTTTTTTGTTAAGTACATCCCGAGGTATGAAGCTTCAAAGTTACAGTACCGTCGGCATTAGCATTATCCAAGGTGTACCGCGTGGAGGTTGCACGATCGGATTTACACTTCTTGTGTGTGTGTGTGTGTGTGTGTGTGTGTGTGTATGCGTGTGCGCATGTGCGTGCGTGCGTGCGTGCGTGCGTGCGTGCGTGCGTGCGCGTGTGTGTGCGTGTGCGCGTGTGCGCGCGCGTGTGCGCGTGTGTGCGTGCGCGTGTGCGCGTGTGCGCGTGTGTGCGTGCGCGTGTGCGCGTGTGCGCGTGTGTGTGTGCGCGTGTGTGCGTGCGCGTGTGCGCGTGTGTGTGTGTGTGTGCGTCTGCGTGTTACGTAACAAAAACAAAGACCCCACGGTTCATCATTCCCGTAGTATTTCATGACTCCAAACCCTTTTTGTTGTGTAAAGTGACTTTATCTCATCTTTTAAGATGTGCAACATTTTTCAATTAATTAAATGTTCAAATTGTCTTCCTTATACCATTTGACAATGAGGTTTGGAGTCATGAAATACTACGGGTGTGATGAACCGTGGGGCACACACATACACAAGAGGTGTAAATCCGATCGTGCAACCTCCACGCGGTACACCTCGAGTAATGCTAATGCCGACGGTACTGTAACTTTGAAGCTTCATAACTCGGAATGTACTTAACAAAAAGATACTTTGTTGTAGTGTTTTGGAAAGCTCTTGAAATAAGTTATAAGAATGTGCCAATAAAAGTAAGGCATTCCATTTCAAAAGTTCAAAGTGACTTTGCCCTGACCTTGTTGACGCTAGCCAAGGTCAAACTAATAAGATCAGTAAATAGATCATTTTAAACCTTACAACTTTTGTCTTGAAACATTTTTTCCAAAAACCGATTGTTTTTCAGATATTTTATCGTTCGAAGACTTTTTAAGAACCCTGTATACTACATGGGCTGAAAAGTCTTTGGCCTGACATATAGATGGCGCCACAAACTAAAAATCCTTATATTTCCTATAGAGTACCAACCTTAACTTAGATGCTATAAAAATTTCATGATATTTCGTTGACTCGTGTACAAGTTATAGCTTTCGAAGTGACGTTACCTCTGAATTTATCTTTACTATGGAAGAAAGTGAATTTCGTGTTTTGATTAAACATTGCTTCCTGATGGGAAAAAACTCTGTTGAAGCAAAGGCATGGCTTGATAAATGTTACGGCACATCTGCCCCACCGAATTCAACCATCAAATATTGGTTTGCTGAGTTTCGTCGTAACCGTATGAGCATAAATGATGCACCACGTTCAGGAAGGCCAAATGAGGCAGTTACTCCAGAAAACATCCAGAAAATCAGTGAAATCGTGTTGAATGACCGCAAAATGAAATTGAGTGAGCTAGCTAACATCATAGGCATCTCAAAGGAACGCGTTGGTCATATCATTCATGAATATTTACACATGAAAAAGCTTTGCGCGCGTTGGGTGCCGCGTTTTTTGACAATTGAGCAAAAAGCGGAACGTGTTCGACTTTCAAAGCAAAATCTGGCCCTGTTTAACCGCAATAAGGAGTTTTTGCGTCGATTTGTCACAATGGATGAAACATGGATCCATCACTACACACCGGAGTCCAATCGGCAGTCAGCGGAGTGGTTATTGCCTGGTGAAAGCCGTCCGAAGCGCCCGAAGACACAAGAATCAGCCGGCAAAGTTTTGGCCAGTATTTTTTAGGATGCGCATAACATAATATTCATTGATTATCTTGAACATGGTGAAACTATCAATAAAGAATATTACTGTACATTACTGGATCGATTGGACGACGAGGTCTAGGAATAAAACACTTTTTTCATTAAAAAAATCGTTTTTTCATTGTTAAGCCAAAGACTTTTCAGCCTATGTAGTATATGTTAGGTTTCTCAGTTGGTGCTACTGTTCTCATATATCACTTCTTTTGTACAGTAGAATAGTGTTGCAGAGTTTTATTATAGTTATAAGTATTATTTGTAAAACTTATATACACATATATATAAGTTTTATTTGTAAAAACTTATGTACATATATATACATAAAAAGAAATAATTAGAGTCTTATACTTCAAAAAATAACACAATACGTGTTGCGCTTGTACTTGGCGTCTTTTTTTACCTTTTTGTTTAAAAAGGTAAGTTTTATATAAATCAACGATACATATATATACATAAAAAAACAATTAGAGTTTGATACTTTTAAAAATAACACAATACGTGTTGCGCTTGTATGTGGCGCCCTTTTTTTACCTTTTTTGTTTAAAAAGGTAAGTTTTATATAAGTCAACGATATACACGAGAGTGGAAGTAAATGAATCGACACATCAAGTATGTTTTATTTCCGAAATAAAATATATACATGAATAGATATATAACCCAAATTTATCGCGAACAATACATTGTGTAAAGTGACCTTTACACTAGTAGTATATTAAATTATTTTTGACTTTTTTGTAGTATTGTAAACAAATATTGAATCTGTTATGTTCAAGACAACATTGTTGTGAAGTTTGTATCATATTAAAATGGATATTTAATAAATAGTCCAGAAACTTTCACAATTCTGCGTTTGACGTAAACACAATATTTGTTTAAAAACTCAGGAAGGACGATAGTAATTTAATACTTTTAGTATTAAAAGGAAAAAAGCGTATATGCTTTTACTTATTATACTATAACTTTCTGGTGGGCGCATATGTGAACAATATATCAGCTTATCAACTGTATAAAAGAAAGAAACGTATAGTAATCTGTGATATAAGTACTAAAACATCTTTGTGCAATGTACATTTTACGTTCATATAGGACACGCTCGTTTTCGTAAGTAAAAAAAGCACGCATGCCAGAAAGTTTAAATGATATATATACAGGGTGTCCCATTTCAACTTTCGCATTAAAAAATCTCGAAATCTTCGAGGTCGAAGGAAAAAATGTTTCAGACAAAAGTTTTAGGCCTGGATGGGGGATCAAGGTCAAGGTCACATACATCAGTGACCTTGACCTTGATCTTGAGGTCAAATTTCAAGGTAATTTGAAGGTCAAAGTTATATTTTTTAATGGAAAACTCAATTTTTTATTACACCGTCTTTTTCTACTAATTAATTTAAACAACTTTTTATCTGAAACATTTTTTTATTTGCTTAGTATATTTTGGAATATATTTATATTTTGGATATATTTAAGGAAAACTTGGTGACTTTTTCAACATTTAACTTACAATATCTCGCTAACTATTCGTCGAAAGAAAAAATATTGTATTAGATTTTAATAATTTTTTAATAATTTAATAATTTTAAAATTTCCGAAAGTCGGTAAGTTAATAAAAGTTAAGGGGATCCTAGAGTCGTCTGTTTTACCGACAAATTTATTCAATCTTCTCAAACACTATTCTTTTTATTGGCTATACAGATTGAAAAATCCTTTTGTACAACGAAAGTACTTATAATAACGAAGTCTGGAAAACAGAGTTTTATGTAAAATTCAATGAAAAATTAAAAAATTACAGTTTCGTTATCATGTTCTGCATCAGCTCGTAGCAGTGGTGGCACTCGGTGGTAAGTTCCTTCCCTATTCGGTGCAGGTACCTCCCAAAGCATCCATGCCCGGTCAGCACCTGCATAATGTGAAAGGAAAGTCCGCGCTCCCTCCTGCACACCATTTCCGGTAAGCAGGGGCGGACAGCTTCGGCCGTCTGGCGACCGAATCCTCGCGGATCGGCCAGTTCGGCCGACCACTTGTCGAGGATCCAATCACCGGCCTGGGTCTTCAGGGCCCTCAGGTCCCTGGCCGATGGCCCTTCCCCCCTTTCGCGGAGCTCCTTTATGCGCCAATACAGGAAATGCCTCTCCTCGGCTAGGAGCTCCACCGGGGGAGAGCCGGCCAGGGCGGCCGCCGCCGTGTACGAGACTGTTGCGTACCCTCGGATCGCCTTCACTAGGACCGACCGCGTGGCCTGCCGGAGCAGGTCCCTTTTGCGGCGGTTCCCTAGGAATCGGAGCGTCCATATAGGCGCCCCGTATAGGGTGACCGAAAGCACGACGCCTACGTACAGGCGGCGCGCCCGTCATTCAGGGCCCCCCTGGGTCTGCATGAGGCCGGCCAAGGCCGTGCCCACCTTGTGGACCCGGGGGGCTAGGCGCCTGAAATGTGGCCCGAAATCCCACCGGCTGTCCAACGCCAAGCCCAGATATTTCATTGTGGACTTGACGCGGACGCGGACACCGGGCCACCAGGACCCGGGCCCGTTGCGGCATTCCCTGACCCCGACCATGGAAGAGCATGGCTTGGGTCTTCTAGGGGGCCACTTTGAGCCCGAGATCACTGATGGTTCCCACCACTGAGTGTAGAGCTGCCTCCGCTCGGAGGTGAACCTCCCCCAATCCTCCTCCTCGGCCAACACCAACGTGTCGTTGCGTCGTCTGCGTAGCAGACCACGTGGCAGCCGGGGGGGAGGGAAGTTCGCAGCACCCGATCGAACGCAATGTTTCATAGCAGGGGGCCCAGTACGGACCTCTGCGGAACACCGCGTTCCATTTGCCGCCGGCCTTGGACCCCGCCTCACCCCGAGTAGGCGAGGTCCCTGTCCCTGAAGTATGCCGCCAGGATGCGCCAGAGATAGGCGGGAACACCGTGGTATTCCAGGGCTCGTCCTATCTCCGGCCAGGGCAGTGTGTTAAAAGCGTTCGTGATATCGAGCGATACCGCGAGCCACACCCCGCCCTCCACCTCCACGACGGTACAGGTCAGGTCCCGGACGTGCAGGAGCGCGTCCAGCGTCGATCCGGGCCTGAACTCGTACTGATTGTTGTGGAGGTCTGGCCCCTCCAAGGATAGATGCTAGACGAGGCGGTCCGCGATGATGCGTTCCAGCATCTTGCCCGCCTCGTCCAGCAAACATATCGGCCTGTAGGCCGGCGGCCCACCGGGCACTTTACTCTCCTTTGGGAGGAGGACCAACTTGGCCCTCCTCCACTCTCGGGGGAAGACACCCTCCCTGAGGCACCCTTCCATTGCCTCCCGCGTGGCTCCGGATAGGTTTCCGTCGTCTAGGGCGAGAGCCCAGGCGCAGCTAGGAATTCCGCCGGGGCCGGGGGATTTGCCCTTGGTCCCGAGCCTCTTCCTGGCCCTGGTGAACTCCTCTGGCGAGATCCCCAGGTCCTCATCCCAGTCCCCGTCCTGAATCTCAGGAACGGGGATCCTGGGAGGGCCCCGCTCTGCCCTCAGGAAGAAGGTATCGAGGAGCTCCCTGAGGTCCTGGAGATCCATGGACTCCGTCGACGGGGGGCGCCCACGGGCGTATCTTTCCGACAGTCCGCTTGTACGGGCGCCCCCACGGGTCCTCGTCCAGGGAGTCCACCAAGCGCTCCCAGGCTCTCTCCTTAGCTTCGACCATGGCGGCCTTGAGGACTTCCCTCGCACGAATATAGCCCTCTTTTGTCCCCGCAACGTCCCCGCCTCTGCGCCGGGCCCGGGTGAACGCCCGTCTGGCTTGGATACAAGAGCCGCGGATTTCCGCGAGCTCCTGTGTCCACCAGTACGCAGCCCGGCGCCGGGGGTGGGACTGGGGCATCGCGGCGTCACAGGCCGACGCCACGATGCCCACCACCTCCTTAACCCCATCGAGGTGGGGCGGAGTGTCCCGTACTCCTGGTTCCTGATCCAGGTGCCAGGTCGCCGCGAGGACGGCCGCCTGAAACCTATCCGCGTCAAGTCGATCTAGAGCCTATCTTTTGAGGAGGGGAAAGTCCCCCTCCCCTGGGCGACGGTCCAGCCTCCGGTGGCGGGTGGGGAATCGGAGAGTCCATGTCACGTATCGGTGATCCGATAATGTCTCCCTCTCTTTCTCCACCTCCGGAATACCCGGGCGGCCGAGGGGGAGGCCCACGTCAAGTCTATAACCGACTCGCCTCCCCTGCCCGGCCGCACATAGGTGCTGGTGGGCCCCGTGTTCATTAACACGAGGCCCAATCCCGCCGCCCAATCAGCCACGGCTCTGCCCCGAGAATCCCTTTGCCAGGGACTACAGCTCCACTCATCTGAGTAGGCATTAAAGTCCCCGGCGACGACAGTGGATCGGGGGTGGCACTGCCGTGCCACATCCCCGACCCTGTCTAGGATCCTCGCTATACGGGCAGGCTCGCCTAGGCCTTCTTTATTACTGCGGGGATATAGGTACACCCCCACCACAGTGATGGGCCCACAGTCGACTGCCACAAACAAGCGCCCTCTCTTCCTGATCTTACAGGGGGGCGCCCATTGCGGGATTAGCCACCGCGGCCACTAAACCGCACTTGCTACCCAGCCAGTTCGGATTACCGACTGGGCTGAAGCGCGGCTCTGTGGCCAACCCTAGACCGGTGCCCATCTCCGCAAGACTGTGAATCCACAAGTCTTGGACACGGGCGCCGTTACCCAGGTTGGCTTGGGAGACCCGGAGGAGCGTGAAAGCTAGGCCTTCACGCCTCCTCCGGGCGTTCCTCCTCTGTTACCCCTGGGGAGACTTCAGGTGGCGACAGCGCCGCCCCTGTCTCCTCCGGAGGAACTATAGCCGTGGTGGTGGCTTCCACATTGGGTACCTCCATGGTGGCATCCTGCTCTATTGCCTCCTTGGGTGCGTCCTCGGAGGTTCCTAACTGGGGAGCCCTACCTTTGCCTCCCCCTCCTTTCGGGAGTACGAGGGGGGGATGCCTACAGGGGGAGCCGGGGATGGCACGTCCTCCGACTCCCCTACTACAGTTGTTGGGGGTGGGATCTTGGGGACCTCCACCCTCCTCACCTTGTCCTTCCTGTCCAGGGGGATTGGCACCTTCTCCTTCTCCTCCGTTGCCTTCGTCTCCTCCGGTGTTGCCGCAGGGGGGGGCCGACTCCAGGGCTCCCCTCTTCCTTTTCTCCCTCTGCGGCATTGCCTCCTCTTCCATGGGAACGGTGGGGTCCTGGGCACGGCCTTCTACCGTCTCTACCACCATACTGTCCTTCTTCCACGTGGGAGAGGAGGCCGGCTTGACCTGCTCCTTTGCCTTTGCTGCGGCCGTCCGTGGGGGAGCTTGTCTGTCCTTTCCACCGTCCTTCGCCGGAGTGGGGGGACGTTCGCCGTCTCCCCCTCTGGGTTAGGTCCGGGCTGCCGCCTCCTTTGGTTGGCCTCCCTCTTCCTTCTCTGCCTGCCCGTTAGCGGCTTACAAGCGGGCCCGCCGGTCTTGTGGCCAGCTGGCTTGCCCACTTCGGCGCACACGGGGCAGTGTACCGCAGCTGCCCTACATTGTTTGACGCGGTGGCCGGGGGTATCGCATCCGGAGGGGGACGAACACCGGTCTCCCTCAGAGAGGATCCAAAAAATTACGAGAGAGAGGGCAGTGGTGATGGAGAGGGAGAACCCTGGGAAGAAGTCTCCGGGACTAACGGCGCACACGGGGCAGTGTACCGCAGCTGCCCTACATTGTTTGACGCGGTGGCCGGGGGTATCGCAGCGATAACAGTTATCGCTGCAGTCGACGGCGCTCTTGCACCGCTCGCGTACATGGCCCTGCTCCGTACAACGGAAGCAGAGCGCCGCGCGAGCGGGCAGCACTGTCACCCCGGCTCGGGTCCAGCCCACCTGGACCCGCCCCGCGGCGGCAACCTGCGAGGCTGCCGCCAACAGGCACTGCACCACTGTCGTGGCGGTTCCTCGCTGGGTAAGTTGCAGCTCACCCCCGGAGACATCCGTGGGCGAGCAGCCCCCAGCGAGGGCCACAGCGGCCATCACGTCCTCGGCCCCGACCGTCGCGTCCAGACTGGTGAGCCGCAACGCCGCGGTCTTCACCGGCCTCTGGACGCGATAGCCAGGACCCTTCTCCGCCGCCAACTTGTCGAGTTCCTCGGCAAGCCGGTCAGCGGAGGGCCCAACGTTGAAGCCAGGCACCTCGATCAGCAGGGCCCCGGTGCGGGCCGTGCGGATTTTGAAGGCCCCCGGAATGCCCACGTCCGCCGGTTTAATCCGGCGCCTGGCCTCAGTCATTAACTCCTTGTAGGAGTCCTTCGGGCAAGTGACCGTGATGGCCGCCGATCTGGGCGGCTTCGGCCACTGTTGCCTTCCTTGGTCCCTTGGTAGACTGGGGAAGAGAGGGCTTGTGGGCGTTCCCCTTCCTTTCCTCCTTCCTCATTTTTTCCCTCTCTTTGGGGCCCTTCACCAGGGTCCATTCCTCGTCCTTCGACGAAGCCGTAGGTTTGGGTCGGGTTCGATTGGCGGATTGGTTGTTGGACCCCGCCTGCTGTTGTCCACCGTCTCCCCGTTTCCCTTTCCCTGTCTGCTTCGCCATCTGGGCGTAGGTCTTCTTGCCCTCATGTGGGGGAGGGTGACTTGACCCCGACTTCGCCGGTTCCAGTTTCCTTGTTTCCTCCCTCCTGGTAGTGTTCCTTGTCTCCTATATCTCCATCTCTCTCTTCTCCCTCCTCCTTCTTTTCCTACTCTGAGTTTCGGTCTCCTTGACCTTTGGCTTCTGCCCTTCCGCTCCCCCCTCTCCCTTCCCTCCAGATTGGCTTTCACCTCTCTGGTTGAGGGGGGGGTAGTGGGATCTGGAGCAGTAGCCCGCGCCGTTAGTCCCGGAGACTTCTTCCCAGGGTTCTCCCTCTCCATCACCACTGCCCTCTCTCTCGTAATTTTTTGGATCCTCTCTGAGGGAGACCGGTGTTCGTCCCCCTCCGGATCTATACCTACCCTTGCATCCAAGGCCAAGAAGAGCTCCTGCGTCAACCTTTCGTAGGTCCTCCTGGCCTCAGTGTCCAAGTTCGTCACCGCCAGCGACTCGTCCAGGTCCTTCATGACCCCCTGAATCGGGGGTCTCTGGGCTGGTTTCGGGACGGTGGCGTGCTCTCTTCGCGGAAACAGGTCCAGGTTGTCGTCATTTGATGGTGTATCTCCCCCGTATTCATCTCCACGGAGAAGTCGGAGGATTCTTGTATCAGTGGTCTCACCATCTTCCTCTTCTTCCGCTCCCTTACCTTTCGCCTGGCTGCCTCCTTTCCTTCAGGTTCCGAGGCAGAGGAACTACTGCCAGACGCCACCTCCGCATAAGACTTGCTTGGCTGGGCTGAGTTGGCTCAGATGCAGCGCCGGTGAACAACTTCGCCGCTGTTTGCTCCTCGAGCAACCTCCTGTTCTCCACCCTCAGCTTCTTATTCTCCTCCCTCATTCCTTCCAACTCAGCCTCAATGCTGGACCTATCTCCTGTCCTCCCGTCCTTTGCTGCAATCCTTACTATGAGGGTTTGCAGAATCGCCTCGAAGGCGGCCACGGCGCGGTTCATAAGCGACACGAAGGTCCCCTTTAGAGTTTTAAACCTTCGTGCCACCAACCGAATCGCACCGAGCGCACGGCCCGCCTCCGAGGCTAATTCCGCTACTGAAGCCTCCCGTAGCAGCGCGGCTGAGCTGGTATCCTTATATACCTCATGTAGGGGGCGCATGTCCGACAAGGACCGCATCACCTGCCTGCTGAGGAGGTCCACGATCTCCCTCTCCAGCCGTTTCTCCTCTTCCAACTTCTTTCTCAAGGCTTCCGCCTCCCTCTTTTCCCGTAAACCCACGCCCAACCCGGTGTAGACGGCCTACCACGCGGGTCCCTCTTCCGAACCAAAATAGGTTCAGGAGGCGGCTGTTCCTTCGGCGTGGATGTCCTCACGGAGACGACATAGCTTCCACTCGACGTCGTCTCCTCGTCCTCTTTCCGCTGTCCCGGCTCCTGGCCTCGTCCGCTTTGGCCCTGTCCAAGACAGAGGCCGCAGCAGCAGTAGATTTGGACCCCCTGGTCACTCTGGCCCCGTCGCTGGTGTTGGCGACCGCGATGTCAGAGGCAGAAAAGGAGATAAGCCTCCCCAAGCTGTCCTCACGACTACTTTCGACCTTTGGGAGAGAATAACGTCCGCAACTATTTTTAGCTTTCCCGTTTTGCCAATCGCGTCCGCGTCCGCGTCCCCTCCCCCGTTGGCCTTTGGGCCTCCCCTCTTGCTCGAGAGAGGGCCCGGCCTGTTCTTGACTGGCGTCCCGCCAGTGGCCACGATTCTCTCGCCCCGGGCCGAGATCACTCCCTCGCTGGGCATCCCCTCTTCCGCACGGGGGTATGCCTCACCTTCTCCCCGGCGGGGGAGGTGCTTCCCGCCTTCCGGCGGGGGTATTTTTCCTTCGGTGCGTGGTCGCCCTTCTTCTCCCCGAGAGCTCACGGAGCGAGTCCCCTGGTGGGGACCGCTCTTCTGGCAACTTCTCACCAGGGATCTATCTCCCTCGTTGCGCGGCCGCCCTTTCTTGGTTTCGCGAGGGCCCGCTTTACTCACCCCCCGGTGGAGGCGGTCTTTCTGGCTTTGACTCTCAGAGTAGGACTCATCGACCCAATCAGAGTCGTGGCCCTCGTCGGCAGGTGAGAAGCAGCTCTCGCTGCTACCACCTGGGCTCCAACTTCTGCTCTTGTGGGAGCTGGTTCTTGATGTCGGCCTGTCGTCGGCTGACGACATATCGGGAGTCAGGACCATGTCCCCAACATGACGCTTCACGGTAGTATGTTCGTCGCAGACGCCCGTGGTCAACATCTGCGATTGCCCGTCGTTGGATGACGACGCGAGGGGGGGGGGAGGCGGGACATACCCCCAACCTCGCGCCGGTTCCCGGCTCCGAGTTCCCGGTTCCGAGACATCAAATTCCCTGGTCGTCATAAATAATCCATATCAATGTCGGGTTGTTACGAGCCCGACCCACTCGGGTTTGATTTCGGGGTTTTCCTTCCTCTAGACCGGCTGCCTTCACCAGGCTGACGAGCCCGCTCAGCCCGCGCTGTAGAGACCTTTGGATCGTACGTGTACGGTCTTCCAGTCCCTGGGTAAAACCTGGAGGTAGCTGCCCATCCAGGAGCATTATGGACGTTCTTAGTCTAGTTCCTCCGTACAGGCCACCCCGGCATGGTAAAACCTGCCAGGGATCGAAACTCCTGCCGGTACAGCCCTGTACGTCATTGGGACACGCAAGCTCCCCCACCACGTCAAGGTGGCGTCCACGGGGAAGGCATAATCGTAATCGATGTAGTTGCAGGCAGACACAATCGTACTATCCTTGTCTATTTCATGCGTAGAGTAATATTATGACAATGAAACTGTAGTTGTTAAATTTTTTGTCGAATTTTACATAAAACTCTGCTTTCCAGACTTCGTTATTATAAGTACTTTCATTGCGCAGAAGGATTTTTCAATCTGTGTAACTAATAAAAAGATTAGTGGTTGAAACTCTCTCGTATCTTTGTTCCCTCGATTGCACGCTCATTAGGCTGCGTTCACAGTCAGTCGGAAGACGTGTCGTATGTCGCACATATGTCATACGTACCAAACACAACCACACATGTGGTGTCTACATTAAATTATTGTACATTAAAATTAAATTAGCTATATATATATGTAGATTAACTCTCCTTCTCTCTCTCTCTCTATATATATATATATATATACAGAGTGCACGATTTATCTGAAGACATTGAAATATCTCGAGAACTATGCATTGGATAAAAAAAAGTGGTTAATGAAAGTTGTTAGTCTCGAAGGGGGACATCCAATGATACCAAACTCGACCTCCCACCCCACCCCTAAGGGTGGGGGTTGGGGGCAACTTTGAAATCTTAAATAGAAATCCCCATTTTTTATTGCAGATACGGATTCTACGCCACAAAATACGTAAATTTTATCCGAAACTTTTTTTTTTGTTCGTGATAGATGGCGCTGTAATCGCAAAAAATTATATTTTCCGCAATTCTCCAGAAATGATCATTGAATTGAGAAATAAAAAATACCTGTTCAATATTTTTAAAGAACATAATAAAAGTTAATCCCCCCATCCTCTCGGGGTAGCGTGGGTGGTAACGTACAAATCTGCATTTGCCCAGCGCATAACTCAATAGCAGCACGGGAAGTATTAGACCGTGATTATAATGGTCGGTGGATTGACAGAGGTGGCCCGCTTAATTGGCCTGCTAGGTCGCCTGATTTGACATCGCCGGATTTCTTTCTGTGGGGTTACCTAAAAGATAAGGTTTATCAACAAGTGCCAACAACTCGTGAAAACATGGTAGAACGCATAAGAAACGCTTGCGCTGAAACTCCCGCAGATATGATTCTATCCTGTGTACAGTCATTTGAAAAAAGGATCAATAATGAAGTATTGAAGTTGAAGGTAAAAATTTCGAACACTTACTCTAATTAATTGAACAGTGAGAGGCAAGGGGACTCACATTAAAAAAGCACCCCGATCTGTGAGAGGCAAGGGGACTCACATTAAAAAAGCACCTGAAAGGAACATAAAACTACTACGTCCTCGTCGTTGTTCCTGTGTAACGCTAAAAGTAGTTTCTCGGAAAAATTCAACGCTATCTATCACGAATGAAAAAAATTATTTCAATAAAAATTTCACGTACAATCTAATTCTGCAATGAAAAATGTGGGTCCCCATTTGAGATTTGAACGTTATCATCCACCCTACCCCGAGATGATGGGGGGGAATAACTTTTATTATGTTCTTTAAAAATATTGAACAGGTATTTTTTATTTCTCAATCCAATGATCATTTCTGGAGAATTGCAGGAAATATAATTTTTTGCGATTATAGCGCCATCTATCACGAATCAAAGAAAAAGTTTCGAACAAAATTTACGTATTTTGTGGCGTAGAATCCATATCTGCAATAAAAATGGGGGTTTCTATTTAAGATTTCAAAGTTGCCCCCAACCCCCACCCCCAGGGGGTGGGGTGGGAGGTCGAGATTGGTATCATGGATGTCCCCCCTCGAGACTAACAACTTTCATTGACCACTTTTTTTTATCCAATGCATAGTTCTCGAGATATTTCAATGTCTTCAGATAAATCGTGTACCCTGTATATACAGGGTCATCGAAAAGTATCGGACCCCCTAATATCTTCAGTTAGAATGCATTTTGGAGAAAATGTCTAATAGCAAAGTTGTATGGTTTCAAGCGGAGAGTAAAATGATGACCTTGACTTTAACCTTGACCATGTCTTTCAAGGTCATTTCAAGGGCAACCTTATTTTTTTAAATGAAACCCCCAACATTTTATTGCATATTCTTATAGCTTATCTCGAGAGCTTTCCAAAACACTATAACAAAACATTTTTTCATTAAGTACTTTTTGAGTTATAAAGGTTTGAAGTTAACAATTTGTTAAGTGGTGTGTGATTCCGACCAGTTAAGGCAAGAGTGGTGTGTAATTCCGACCAGTTAAGGCGAATTTCATTCTAATTGGTCAGTTGGGGCAAAATATTCAATTGTACCAAACAATTCACAACAAATGTTCAAATTGTTGCCCTTCAACAGCCTGGCAATGTGCCAATCTGTTATAAACAGCTGAAACCGCATTCCGGAACATTTCCGGCGGTATTAGTTCTATCTCTCAAGTTATTCTCCCTCTTAAATCATCTAAATCTTGAGGCTTGGTGGCATAAACTTTACTTTTCAAGTAACCCTACAAAAAAAGTCAAGTAGGGTCAAGTCTGGAGACCAAGGTGGCCATTCAATATGACCCACTCAATATCGCCCTATCCATCTGTCCTGAAAGACCTCATTCAAATATTGACGGACAATAACACCATAATGAGGTGGAGCTCCATCCTGTTAATAAATAAATTTCATCCATATTTTCACCAGCTATGTCTCGAATAGCTGGAACAATTTGTTCGTGAAGCATGACTGTGTATACTTGTGCTGTCAAATTGCCTTCAATGAAGAAAGAGCCAACTGGTCTACCATTAAGAATACCAACCCATACGTTAACTTTTTGTGGATATTGGGTATGATTGTCTCTTTTCCAGTGAGGATTAACGTCACTGCAGTATCTATTAAGTTGTTCTGAAAGTTCGTTTCAAATTTCGCATGCTCCACATTTCTATGTAATCAGTAAGAACGAGGGCGCTCTAAACAATTTTATGTTTGTCAACAAACATTCCCAGATCTATGAGCCCGCTAAGGAAACTTCGCAAATCTTCCTAAATGCAACTATTTCGTCAGAAATCAGTTTGAAAAATAGAGAATCAAAAAATCCATTTTCGTCATGTGATGCTATATTGCTTTAAACGTGGCTTCACGGCTTCGCAGACCCTGAATGAGATGTTCTCAGTATATGGAGATGCCTGCGTCACTCACCAGACAGTTCGAAAATGGTATCTAAGATTCGAAGCTGGCGATTTCAACATAGAAGATCAAGCTCGCTCAGGCCGGCCTCAGGAGGTTGATGAAACGCTTCTTATGGATCTCGTGCACGAAAATCCTCGAGTGACAGTTAGAGAACTCGCCGACACTCTGCACAAGTCTGTTTCCACCGTGCATGACCATCTGAAGAAGCTAGGATTCTCAAGTCGACTGGATGTGTGGGTGCCACACGAAATGAATGAACGGCAGTTGCTGGAACATGTGAACGTCTGCGATATGCTGCTTCAACGGCACCAAAAAGAATCGTTCTTGAAGAGGATCATAACAGGCGATGAAAGTTGGATCCTATACAATTATGTTAGCCGCAAGAGATCGTGGGGAACCAGCGACGCGTCTACGCAAATAGTGGCCAAGCCGGGGCTTCACGCGAAAAAGGTTCTTCTGAGTATCTGGTGGGATTTTAAGGGCGTGGTATATTATGAGCTTCTTCAACCAAACGAAACCATCAACGCGGCGAAGTACAGCCTTCAACTGGACGAACTGAAGACTGCCATCGCACGGAAGCGCCCTGAATTAGCTAACAGGCGTGGAATTGTTTTCCATCATGATAACGCCAGACCTCACGTCGCAATGTCTATCCGTAGGAAGCTGTTAGACTTCGAATGGGATGTTCTTCCTCATCCTCCATATTCTCCCGACCTTGCCCCATCTGACTACTATCTATTTCTTTCTTTAAAAAATTTTCTTCGGGACAAGAAATTCGAGTCTTTGAAAGTCCTCAAAAGTCATCTTGATAAATTTTTCGCCAATAAGAAACCTTTATTTTGGAGCAAAGGCATCATGCAGCTTTCTGAAAGATGGGCCAAGGTCGTTGAACAAAACGGTACATATTTGCTTCAATAAAGTTCCTCTTTGTGTAAAATATTGCGCTCTTAATTTATTTCAAAAATTTGAAACGAACTTTCCGAACAACCTAATATAATTGTGTCTATTTACATTTCCAGTCAGTTCAAATGTTGCCTCATTAGAGAAAACAATATTATTAAGTAATAGAGGATCGTCGACAATAATCTCCATCATAAAATCACAAAATTCGATGCGTCTATCGAAATCGTCTTCAGACAACTCTTGGACCAAATGAAATCTATATGGATGCCATTTATTCAATTTCAGAATTTTACTGACAGATGCATGACCGATTTCGTGTTCTTGTGCAATGCGATTGATGTAAATGTGGAAATGGGGACTTTCAACGAAAGACTGTAAATCTAATGCCTTATCATTATTTGTTGTTTTACGTCTACCAGATCTTGGGCGGCTTTTAACGCTACCAATGTCCTCGAAACGTTGAATAGTACGGATTACAGTACTTTTGGAGATCCTATTATTTTCATCCCGAAAATTTTCATTAAATAATCGCGTTACTGTTTTATACCCTCTTTGTTGATCTCCCCATCCTTGCATCATTAACAGTGTTATTCGATCTCTTTCAGAAAGCTCCGCCATTCTTAATTAGAGCAAAAAAGAATTAATCAGGTAAGTGATAGGAAATTGATCTAAATAATTAAGTAGAGAAAAATACTAATTATTAAGTGTTGGTCCAACTATCGATTTGTTTATTTCAACCAGCACTAGCCAAAAGCTAGTTGAGCAACTGAAAATCTAATAGATCAATTAATAATATTTACGAAAAAATTCTGGGCTATTGGAAACAAAATGAAGATGTTTGGGACAATCAATTGAAGCGCAATGGCTTCTTTTGTTACAGAAACAATTTTTGGGACTTTTCGTTTTCGTCCACGAGGTGACTGCTGCTCGCTAAGAAGACAGCACTGCATCAAAGATTCAAATCAGTGATCCACATTGTTTGCTCAAGAGCTTGTATTACTATTGGTGCTTGCGAGAGTGAGACAATAAAGATCGGCCCCGCCAACGCTTTCGGGCAGATTCCCGCTACAGATAACGCCTTCGGACATCACGCATTCGAGCAGCTTCTCGCGATCACTTTCGTGCAATTTTCCGCCATAGCCTACTAGCATAACCGCTTGAAGCCGTACAACTTTGCTATTGGACATTTTTCCAAAATGCATTCTTACTGAAAATATTAGGGGGAGCCGATACTTTTCGATTAATGTATTTTCTTTAAACCAATTAATTGGTCTCATTATTTCGCGCACAAAAGTATTAAGGTTATGATTACTGAAAACTAAATAATATTTTACAAGATATTTTACATTTTGTGTCAAAAAATTGTTAACTTCGAACCTTTATAACTCAAAAAGTACTTAATGGAAAAATATTTTATTATAGCGTTTTAGAAAGCTCTCGAGACAAGTTATAAGAATATGCAACAAAATGTTGAGGGTTCTATTTAAAAAAATAAGGTTGACCTTGAAATGACCTTGAAGGATATGGTCAAGGTCAAATTCAAGGTCATCATCTTACTCTCCGCTTGAAATCATGCAACTTTGCTATTGAACATTTTTTCCAAAACGCATTCTAACTGAAGATATTAGGGGGTCCGATACTTTTCGATGACCCTGTATATACAGGGTACACGATTTATCTGAAGACATTGAAATATCTCGAGAACTATGCATTGGATAAAAAAAAGTGGTCAATGAAAGTTGTTAGTCTCGAGGGGGGACATCCAATGATACCAAACTCGACCTCCCACCCCACCCCCTGGGGGTGGGGGTTGGGGGCAACTTTGAAATCTTAAATAGAAACCCCCATTTTTATTGCAGATACGGATTCTACGCCACAAAATACGTAAATTTTGTCCGAAACTGTTTTTTTGATTCGTGATAGATGGCGCTGTAATCGCAAAAAATTATATTTCCTGCAATTCTCCAGAAATGATCATTGGATTGAGAAATAAAAAATACCTGTTCAATATTTTTAAAGAACATAATAAAAGTTATTCCCCCCCATCATCTCGGGGTAGGGTGGGTGATAATGTTCAAATCTCAAATGGGGACCCACATTTTTCATTGCAGAATTAGATTGTACGTGAAATTTTTATTGAAACAATTTTTTTCATTCGTGATAGATAGCATTGTACTGCCTTTTATAATAAGCCGTAGTTCGCCATACACCCACAGTGGCGCGTCGAGCAGTTCCCTCTTCGATTCGGGTTCCCATTTGAGATTTGAACGTTACCACCCACCCTACCCGGAGAGGATGGGGGGAATAACTTTTATTATTTTCTTTAAAAATATTGAACAGGTATTTTTTATTTCTCAATCCAATGATCATTTCTGGAGAATTGCGGAAAATATAATTTTTTGCGATTACAGCGCCATCTATCACGAATAAAAAAAAAAGTTTCGGACAAAATTTACGTATTTTGTGACGTAGAATCCGTATCTGCAATAAAAAATGGGGGTTTCCATTTAAGATTTCAAAGTTGCCCCCAACCCCCACCCCCAGGGGGTGGGGTGGGAGGTCGAGTTTGGTATCATTGGATGTCCCCCTTCGAGACTAAAAACTTTCATTAACCACTTTTTTTTATCCAATGCATAGTTCTCGAGATATTTCAATGTCTTCAGATAAATCGTGCACCCTGTATAGAATTAATTTAATTTATAATTTATATATATATATACACACACACATGTCATAGGACGTTAATCTAAACTTGCACATTCTTATTATTTTATTCGAATGCAAATATTTAAATTTTCAACATAGAATACATATAGATATATATTGTATTAAATGTAATATTAAATGTATGTATAATAATAATAAATAAATGTATTAAATGTAATATTAAATGTATGTATATATGTTAATTATGATCAAAAATTTAAATATTCATGTTTAAAAATCAAACTAATAAGAATTTCCAAGTTTAGGTATATACCTGGGTATCGGTACTTTTACTTTAGCTACTAATATGTTATTGAAAAAGCCACATTTCTTAACTGTATCAAAACTTATTTGCAGAATCTCATTTGTGTTTGTAGGGTAATATATTTTCTCTCATAACACATTAAAATGACAGTGCCCAAGGTGAAAAATATAATTCTTTACAAGGATTGATTGCCTATTTTGTAAATTAATATACAGCCACAAATAAACTTACTTCAGAAACATCTGTATATATAATATATATAGTAATACCTGCAGTAATATAAGACATAATATTACACACTCTCTCTCTCTCTTTCACTTTGTACACTTTGTATTTATTGTAATTTATTATAAGAGAAAATATATTATCACAATACAACTACAAATAAAATTACTACAGTCAGGTTCTGCAAAAGATTCTGCAAAGTTTTGATGTAGAAAAGAAATATTGTTCCTTTAATAAATCTAACATATGAGTATGGCTAATTCAATAAATCTAACAGCTAAGTATGGCTAATTCTGTTACACTGCTCAAGATTCAAATAGAGGAGACAGCAATAATGAATTCACACTGGTATTTACTGCCCTCTAATCTCGCATAACAATAACATGATGAGACTTGCATGTCAGCAGATTTATTAATTATCTTAGCTAAAGTAACTCTGAAATAAGATGATGCGGTACGTGCCGTCAGTTGTCTGCGATTTTTATCGTAGATAGTACAGAGAGACACTAGTCACGCTTGATGCTCGTTTTAGCGCTGAAAAATTATCCGTCACATTTCTCGCTTATAACTCTGCAACTAGTAGAGATATCGACGTCAGCAGCAAAGCATTACATTGCACGTATTCTGTTTTCCACGGATAAGTAGTTTATAAGGGTAAGAATAATGAGCATTCGTTAATTAGCGTGGAAATGCGCAGGCATTGCCTCGTGCCGCTGTCTCAATCCATAATTCGAATACTCATTATTCGTATCATTAGACCCTCTAGAAACCTCTAATTCTCATAGAACGGAACACAGGGAAGATAACGCTTTTCGAATGACATCGATATCTCGAATGGTTGATGAAGTATAAGCAAAAATGGTATGCTGCCGATATAGATCGGCGTATATACAGGGTGAAGAAAAAACCACGGGACCCCTGAATATTTCGAAAAATATACACTTTATAAAAAAATGTTTCAGACAAAAGTTGTAGCGTTGAAAAAGATCTATTTACCAATCTTAACAATTTGACCTTGGGTGGCATCATCAAGGTCAGGACAAGATCACTTCGGATTTTTTAAATAGAACCCCCAATTTTTTATTGCATAATCTCATAGCCCTTCTTCAGACCTTTTCAAAGCACTATAGTTTTATCCAATTTGAATAAGCTGTTCCGAAGTTATCGAGTTTTTTAAAGTAAGATATTTAGCCAACTAAGGCAAGATCGGAGGATGATCCGGCCAACTAAGGCAAGGTCGGAATGATCGAGCCAACTAAAACAAGATCGGAGGATGATCCAGCCAACTCATAAAAATAATTGCGCGACTAACTTCCAGGTGTTTGCTCCTATTGGTTTGTCTTAATTTCGTTGATTGATTTATTTCAGTTATTTATTTATTTGAACTATTTTGCTGCTCGATGTTTATTTCTTCCATTTACTCATTTAATACTCATTACAGTTTAGTAAATCGCAAACTCGACTGAAATTCCTCTATTTTTTTGAAAATTATTAAGAAACAGTTTGAAGCTAGTTGTAAGCTGACTTAATTGCACTTTATTCCGTGCTCATTATTATTCTTCAGCACTGTCTTTAGAATAACTTTGAATTGATCCAAATATTAATTTAGTCGATTAGACTAAATCTTACTTCTGCTTGTCAACCCATGCAGCACACACAATTGCAGCAATATTGCTGCAATGTTGCGACATTGCACATTGCAGTGCAATATTGCAGAGATATTGCAAAAACAATATTTTGCATTATTATATCTGCAAAGTTGTAGCAACATTTCAAATTGCGGTTATTATTAAAAAATTATACAAGATATCGCTAAATGGAAGAGCACTTTTTCGTTCCTCTCGCTTAGCTCTATGCCCCTATGGAGTTGGTATGTTGCAATTATGGGACACTTTGTATATTGCTCTAATTCTCATATTTAATCATCAATTATATTTAATCACTGCGATTTTTGGTTTTACAATGATTTAGTTTTATATCCCAAATTTAGACGTCTTATTAATTCAAGAATAGTTACCACAAGTATTTAAGACCTATATTATTTCAAATAGCAAGGAGGTATCTTATTGACGTTCTATTGAGTCAATAAAACGGCGTCTTTTTAAGATATCATTTTATTCTTTGAAATATTACAGATCTTGGGAACTTTCTGTGACTATTCTTGTTTGATGTCAGAAATGAAAACAATGGTATATTAATCTTTTTTTTTTCATGTACATTAAAATAAGAGATTTCCATAAAACGACACTTATGATCGATTTTACAAATTTGTAAAATGTTCTGAACACTTTTCTTTTGCTGTATGATAATCATTCACTGTAAATAATTAGTGAAATTTATACAAATGTTCAGTTGAACATATTATCTCTCATGATTATTGTTACAGAATTTTTATGGAAAATTATTGATTGTCACAATAAGAGGAAAGTGTATCCAGAATATTTTATAAATTTTTAGATCGATCACAAATATCATCCTCTGGAATGTATCTATATAACAAAAATAATTTTTGGCATACGATCTTTCGCTTGTACCGTCATTAAATAAAAACTTTCCAGGAGACTCAATATACATATACGGGATGTCCCATTTTAAAAGACCTACTCAAATATCTCAAAAACACTGCATTAAATCGAAAAATGTTTCAGACAAAAGTTGTTTGGCTTGAAGGGGGATATAAGACAGCGATAACATTTTGTTTATAGATGACGTCACTTTTGAGATATTCATTGATCATCAATTTTCTTAAATAGAAATTCCAATCTCTTATTATATCATCTTTTTCTACCAACTAATTTGAATAACATTTTGTCCGAAACATTTTTTTATTTGCTTAATATTTTTTGAGATATTTAAGGAACTTGGTAACTTTTTCAACATTTAACTTACGATATCTCGCTAACTACTTGTCGAAAGAAAAAATAGTATTAGACTTTTTTACTTTATATACTGTCAAGAATATATTACTATAATAGTACCCTAACTTTTGTTAATTTAATAATTTTGAAATTTCCAAAGGTCGATAAATTAACAAAAGTTAGGGCACTATTATAGTAATATGTTCTTAATAGTAAATAAAATAAAAAAGTGATACTATTTTCTCTTTCGGCGAATAGTTAGCGAGATATCGTAAGTTAAATGGTGAAAAAATTACCAAGTTTTTCTTAAATATCTCAAAAAATATTAAGCAAATAAAAAAATGTTTCAGACAAAAGTTGTTCAAATTAGTTGGTAGAAAATATAATAAAAGATTGGGATTTCTATTTAAGAAAATTGATGATCAGTGAATATTTCGAAAGTGGCGCCATTTATAAACAAAATGCTATAGTTGTCTTATATCTCCCTTCAAACCAAACAACTTTTGTCTGAAACATTTTTCGATTTAACGCAGTGTTTTTGAGATTTGAGTGAGTCTTTTAAAATAGGACACCCTGTATATACATACATATACAGGGTGTTTGATAGCTGATCATGCAGACGAAAGTTGGAGATAGATTGGGTGTAGCCGAGAAGAAAAGTCATGTACCATAATGTCAAATTGCCAATAGTTATCGAGTTATTAATTAAAACATGTGAGCCAACGAGCGCGTAGAGAGCGGAGGGTGACCGCAGTAAGCACGTAGATTTGATACAGGCGGAGTCAGCGAGTGACGGTAGGCGAGCGCGCACGGCGAGGGACAACGTAAACAATAAGAGGCGAACGCGTGCGACGAGGAGCGAGCGAGCGCGAACGACGAGGAGCGAGCGAGCGCAAGCGACAAGAGGCGAGCGAGCGCGACGAAGAGCGAGCGAGCGCGAACGACGAGGAGCGAGCGAGCTATAAGGAAAAAGTTATAAAGAAAAAGCTCTCGCTCGTTCCTCGTCGCGCGCGTTCGCCTCTTGCCGCTTACGTTGCCCCTCGCCGCGCGCTCTTGCCTACCGTCACTTGCTGACTCCGCCTGTACTAATTGTCTACGTGCTTACTGCGGCCGCCCTCCGCTCTCTACGCGCTCGTTGACTCACATGTTTTAATTAATAACTCGGTAACTATTGCCAATTTGACATTATGGTACATAACTTTTCTTCTCGGCTACACCCAATCTATCTCCATCTTTCGTCTGCATGATCAGCTATCAAACACCCTGTATACGGAGTGTCCGGAATGTGATCATTAATATTTTGTGTACTGGTAGATTGAGTGCAGCCGAGAAGAAAAATCATATACCATAATGTCAAATTAGCAATAATTATCGAGTTATTAATTGAAACATGTAAGCCAATGAGCGCGTAGAGAGCGTTGGGCGGCCGCCTCTTATCGTTTGCGCTCGCTCATTCGTCGTTTGCGCTCACTCACTCCTCGTCACGCGCGCATGTCTCTTGTCGCTTACGCTTGCCTTTCACTGCGCGAGGTAAGCCATCTTCTTATATACAGAGCCCGTCCTGTCGCTTTCTCGTGCGCTCATTCGTTTACACATTTTAATTAATTACGGAATAAATGTTGAAAAAATTGTAAAATGGCATAGGACTTTTTTAATTGTTTTAACGAGTTCTACCAGTACACAAAATATTAATGATCACATTCCGGACACCCTGTATATATATATATATATAAAGCATTATTGCATACAAATTATATTACAAATGTTGCTGCAATGTTACACTGCAATGTTACTGCAATATTTCATTGCAATATTGCTGCAAGCGGACATTTTACCTTTGCTGCAAGATTGCAGCAACATTTCGCATCGTTTCTGCAATGTTGCAATCTTGCAAAACATCGTTGCTGCAATGTTGCTACAACGGTGCTGTGCTGTATGGGAATATGGCAAGTCTTTCAGAACGAGAACGCATATTTCTTTTGATGATGAGAGGATGGGATGATCGACTAAGGTCGTACAATGAGGCGGCTTTTTAATGAAACTTTTCGTAATAAGGGTAATGCCATTTCAAAATCTACCGTTGAAAGAACGATAAAGCGTTTTCAGGAAACTGGAAGTGTGAAAAATCGTGCAATACCAGGTAGGCCAGTATCAGCAACAAGTGTAGAAAAATCATTAGATGTTCTACAATCCTTTATCGAAAGTCTGCATGATTCGACCCGCAAAGTAGGACAGCAACATGAAATAGATCAAATGTCTGTGCTTAAAATATTGAAAATGAATAAATTTCATCCTTATAAGATCCATCTTGTACAAGAGCTAAATGCAGATGATTTTGACAGGTGCATTGAATTTTATGATTTGATAATGGAAAAAATAGCCGAAGATCCTATCTATCAAATGTAGTATTTTCAGATGAGGCAACATTTTAGTTAAGTGGCCACGTTAATCGACACAATTGTAGATTTTGGTCAGATACAAATGCTCACTGGATTGAGGAAACACACACGCAGTATCCACAAAAAGTGAATGTTTGGGTAGGCATTTTGAATAATGTTCTCATAGGTTCACTCTTTATTGACAGAAATCTAACAACGATAAAATATGAGAATATGCTAAGAAACGAAATAGTTCCAGCGATACAAGCAATCATGGATGACAACTTCGAGCATACATGGTTCCAACAAGATGGTTCCCCCCACATTACGGAAGGACCGTCCGTAATTATCTGGACACAGTGTTTCCTCATCGATAGATAGGTAGAAGAGGACCTATAGAATGGCCTCCTCGATCACCCGATTTATCACCTAACGATTACTTCCTGTAGGGCCATTTAAAAGATAGAGTTTACAAAACGAAACCACAAAATTTGGATGACTTACGAAATCGAATTCTTGATGAAGCTGCTCTCATCCCTGCTGATTACATTCAAAAAGCCGTTTCATCTTTTTACGATAGATTAGCTTATTGTCAAACTGTTGATGGCGGACAATTACTTTAAAGCTTTCCAGTATTGCCTTAGTTGGCCGGACAACTCCCGACCTTGCCTTAGTTGGCCGGATCATCCTACGATCTTGCTTTAGTTGGCTGGATCATTCTCCAATATTGCCTTAGTTGGCCGGATCATCATACGATCTTGCCTTAGTTGGCCGGATCATCCTCCGATCTTACCTTAGTTGGCTAGATCATCCTCCGATCTTGCCTTAGTTGGCTGGATTATCCTACGATCTTGCCTTAGTTGGCTGGATCATCCTCCGATCTTGCCTTAGTTGGCTAGATATCTTACTTCAAAAAACTCGATAACTTCGGAACAGCTTATTCAAATTGAATAAAACCATAGTGCTTTGAAAAAGTCTGAAGACAGGCTATAAGAATATGCAATAAAAAATTCGGGGTTCTATTTAAAAAATCCGAGGTGACCTTGTCCTGACCTTGATGACGCCACCCAAGGTCAAATTGTTAAGATCGGTAAATAGATCTTTTTAACGCTACAACTTTTGTCTGAAACATTTTTTTATAAAGTGTATATTTTTCGAAATTTTCAGGGGTCCCAGGGTTTTTTCTTCACCTTGTATATACATATAAACAGGGTGTTATAAAAGTCCCGGAAGAGCATAATAACTCGAAAAATATGAATCCTAGAAAAAATGCGAAGTACTGGGTTTTTATGATTTTTTCCTGGCTATCTGACGGTGATCTTAAATTTGACCTTGACAATGATCTTGAAGGTCATTTCAAGGTCAGGTCAATTTTTTAAAATGGGACTCCATACTTTTGACTCCAGAAATGAAAAGAGCGGAAAATTTTACGTTCGGATATGAACGCTGCCAAATTTGACCTCTAAAGGTCACATAAAGGTCTAAGCTTGTTTTAGGTTGAAAACGCGAAAATGTACCTACTAGAGAGCACTGCTACTCATAAGAATAAGAATGTAGAGGTCAACGAGGGACATTCAGCCGTGACCTTGCCCTTATTCTCAAAGTCATGAGTTAACAAGGGCTATATAAACCCATGGGGAAACGAATTTCGCCGTACTTACACAGGTAAGTAGTACTCATGGAACAATGAAAAACGCTAAATGGATAGAGTGCGCTTCTCAAGCGTTTTCGAGAAAAAACGCTTCAAAGTTTTGCGCGGTACATAAGTGCCGCTACAGTAGCGGGGCGACCAAGCAGCGGCGGTGGCGGAGCATACTAGGCGAAGCACTACGGAGCTGCAGGTCACCTATTCGTGTCTAGACTGATTTCCAATTTTTCTTTTACTTTTTTTTACAATAATAAAATATTGCAGTTAAATATGTAATAATGCGCACGAAATAGGTGGCTTCGTCGGACATTTTGCTTGCAGTATGTTAATATAAAAAAAATATATTTTTGCATGCATATAGGCGGCGCAATTAATTTATACGATATGTACGTAATGTACTAATGTTTCTTTATTTTAAAAGTAAAAAAATACATACAAACTTTAAAGAAATCAGTCAATGCAACTAGTTCACGTGTATATTTTAACGTTTTATACCTGCGCCAGCCGACCCTTCAAAGCCGGTTCCCTTATTGTAAGCATGTGGATAGCCGAAGCGAACAAAGAATTTCTTTGATCCTATGGCAAATTTTGTCCAAGGGCCAACCGTTGCGGCCGGCGCAGGTATAAAACGTTAAAATGTACACGTGAACTAGTTGCATTGACTGATTTCTTTAAAGTTTGTATGTATTTTTTTACTTTTAAAATAAAGAAACATTAGTACATTACGTACATATCGTATAAATTAATTGCGCCGCCTATATGCATGCAAAAATATATTTTTTTTATATTAACATACTGCAAGCAAAATGTCCGACGAAGCCACCTACTTCGTGCGCATTATTACATATTTAACTGCAATACTTTATTACTGTAAAAAAAAGAAAAAAAAATGGAAATCAGTCTAGACATGAATAGGTGACCTGCAGCTCCGTAGTGCTTCGCCTAGTATGCTCCGCCACCGCCGCTGCTTGGTCGCCCCGCTACTGTAGCGGCACTATGTACCGCGCAAAACTTTGAAGCGTTTTTTCTCGAAAACGCTTGAGAAGCGCACTCTATCCATTTAGCGTTTTTCATTGTTCCATGAGTACTACTTACCTGCGCAAGTACGGCGAAATCCGTTTCCCCATGGGTTTATATAGCCCTTGTAAGATTATTATTAAGGTCAAACCGGACTTTTTTAGGACTGAAAATCCATACTTTTGACCTAAAAGTGTCAAGATTGAAAAATTTTACGTTCCGATATGACGTTTTCAACCTTGACCTTGTTCTTAAGGTTATGTCATATCAAGGTCAATTAATTTTTTTAGGCTGGAAATACATACTTTTACCCCCCCCATAATGTGAAGAGTGAGATTTTACGTTACGTACGAGGTCACACTCCGATTGTTGGTAATTCCTCAATATCGGGCGCCATTTTGGATCGGTCATCTTGAATTTGTAAAATCCAACGTTGGATTCGATTTCAGAAACGACTTCAAAAATTCCTTAAACAAGATCCAATTTTTGTTATTCTAAATATCGGCCGCTATCTTGAACCGGCCATCTTGAATTTGCAAAATACGACGTCGGATTCGGTTTTAGCGAGCTCAAAAATCCCACGATCGGTATCCGAAAAATTTATTCGCCATCGATAAAGTGTATGCTTCAAGGTTTTTATTTGTCTCGATTCTATCAATGTCAAATAGATAATAGATTGTTTTTGAGTTTTCATCGATTTAACAAGTTTTGATGTCATTCTAGTCTGTTTTGAATTATTATCATATTATTATTAACGATCAATGGTACATTACTTATTATTTTTATTTAAAGGTAAAGAAACCGAATTTTTTATACCAAATTTTTGCAAATTTTTTGTTTTCAATTCTAAATGACTTCTCTTACAGAGCATGAGAGAGTTTTGCTATTGATGATGAGAGGATGGGGGAATAGACAAAGGTCATACAGTGAAGTGAGATTGCTGTTCAATGAAAACTTTCGTAATGAAGGCGAAGGTATTTCAATATCAACTGTATCTCGCACCATCAGACGATTTGTAGAAACTGGGAGTAATAAAAACTGCCAAAAATCTGGGAGGCCAAGGTCCCAAACGACGAGAAGAGCGACAATTTGAAGTAGCCAAATTATTTGTTGAAAATCCCAGATTGTCAATTAGAAAAGCATCTCAACAGCTTCAAATGAGTGTATTGTCAATTTCCAAAAATCTAAAGATCATTAAGTTCCACCCCTACAAAATTCATCTCCACCATGAGTTGAATGAGGATGATTTTGACCGCAGGGTGCAATTTTCAGAAGCTATGATGCAAAAAATTGATGAGCAACCGAACTTTTTGCATAATATCGTTTTTTCGGACGAAGCGTCTTTTGAAATTACTGGTAAAGTAAACCGTCATAATTTTAGATATTGGGACAACGAAAATCCTCATTGGATGCTTGAAGCACATAGACAGCGACCTCAAAAATTGAATGTTTGGGCAGGTCTTTATGATAATCAAGTGGTTGAGCCTTATTTTATGGGCCTTTTTTAATGGGAATTTGAACTCAGAAACCTGTCTGCAGCTTCTAACAGACCAAATTGTTCCATCAATACAGGAGATTGGTGGTGATAATTTTGATGATGTTTGGTTCCAGCAAGATGGGGCACATTATGGACGCATTGTTCGGAACTATTTAAACGATACTTTCCCTAATCGATGGATAGGTAGAAGAGGAACAATCGAATGGCCACCGAGATCGCCCGACATTGCACCACTTGATTTCTTTCTTTGGGGTTACATAAAAGATAAAGTTTATTTCACTAAACCTCGTAACCTGGATGAGCTTCAACAACGGATCATAGACGAATTTGCTGCTATACCTCCAGAAATGATAAGGAGTGCGACTGATAATTTGTACGTCCGCTTAGCACACTGTCAAACGGTCAATGGGGAACATTTTGAACATCTCTTGTAATCTCAGGCCGAGTTACAAGATGCTTTGCCTTCGGTGGCCGGGACTAACTGAACCTTGCCTTCAGTGGTCGGGTTTGAGACACCTTGCCTTAAGTGGCCGGGTTTGAGACACCTTGCCTTCAGTGTTCGGGTTCCGAGACGCTTTACTTTCAGTAGACTTCATGATCAATGAAGTAACGTAAAACGCATAATTTTAAGAACAAGGTCAAGGTTGAAAACGTCATATCCGAATGTAAAATTTTTCAATCTTGACATTTTTAGGTAAATGTATGAACTTTCTGTCCTAAAAAAGTCCGGTTTGTCCTTAATAATAATCTTAACTCATGACCTTGAGAATAAGGGCAAGATCACGGCTGAATGTCCCTCGTTGACCTCTACATTCTTATTCTTATACGTAACATTGCTCCCTAGCAGGTGCATTTTCGCGTTTTCAGCCTAAAACAAGCTTAGACCTTTATGTGACCTTCAGAGGTCAAATTTGGCAGTGTTCAAGGTCATATCCGAACGTAAAATTTTCCGTTTTTTTCATTTCTGGGGTCAAAAGTATGCAGTCCCATTTAAAAAAATTGACCTGACCTTGAAATGATCTTCAAGGTCATTGTTAAGGTCAAGTCCAAGATTACCATCAGATAGCCAGGAAAAAATCATAAAAACCCAGTACCTTGCATTTTTTCTAGGACTCATATTTTTCGAGTTATTCTGCTCTTCCCGGACTTTTATAACACCCTGTATTTTATAATATAGCTAATAATACATGATTATTAAATGTGTACACATTTATTATATATATTTATTATTTATGTGTATTATTATTAAATGTGTATATTTTTATTATTTTTATCATAATTACTCCAAGTATGTTATTGTTTTCTAAATTCAATATTTCTCGAATTCTGTCGTAAAGTATATATCGTGTAAAGTAACCTTAATATAACTCTTTATGCATTGCGTGTCTTTTTGTGTCCTATTCTTTATATCCGAAACAACATAACTTCCAAGAGACATCTTAGGAATGCTCTAAAGATATCCTGAGGACGTTCAACGTCTTCTGGACATCTTACAAGGAGATGACGCCAATTAGAAAATCGTTTTTCGTACAAGTCATAGTGCGTTCGATAGCTTGTATGTAGGTGATGAAAACCCTAGAGCCGTTCGTGTCAATGCGCCTTTGTTTAAGAGAATTTAAGAGACAAAGTTAGGGTCGCATATAAGCAGAACTTTACGACCTCTTTCGAGTAAGCGGCGCAGCTGAGGAGACTAAGGCTCCCACACATAGATTTTTGCACCGGCGGCGAACGTTGGGATCTCACCGACGACTGTTTCAATTCATGGTTTTTCTTCTTTTTTTCTTTAATTTTCAACATATAGAAATATGTTATTAATAATTATTTATTTATTTCATTTTTATATAAAAAAATAAGAACATTTCGGGATATTTGAACGCAATATGAAGTAAAAAATATATAAATCTTATGAACTGATTATATATTTTTTAAGCAATGTATAAATTTTATATATGTCAAAATCAAATACAAACTTTATAAATGTCTACATATTATAAAATGTTTCCATCGCTTCGCAGTGTTGTGGATGAAAATTCATGTAAAAACATTGGAAACATAAAACTTTGTCGCACCACGAACATTTTATAAATGAATTATGTTGTTCACATACGCATTGTTTATTATAAATATTTGGAGGAAAGCATAGTTGGTTAACATTTAAAAACATTTCTCTTTCGTCAGCTAATTTGGACGCATACCATGCATATTGAAGCATACATTTAAATCCTGGATTTAAATCTTGAAGCATACATTTAAATCTTGGATTTAAATCTTGAATTTAAATCATTTAAATCTTGGATTTAAATCTTGAATTTAAATCATTTAAATCTTGGATTTAAATCCAAGATTTAAATGTATGCTTCAATATGCATGGTATGCGTCCAAATTAGCTGACGAAAGAGAAATGTTTTTAAATGTTAACCAACTATGCTTTCCTCCAAATATTTATAATAAAAAATGCGTATGTGAACAATATAATTCATTTATAAAATGTTCGTGGTGCGACAAAGTTTTATGTTTCCAATGTTTTTACATGAATTTTCATCCACAACACTGCGAAGCGATGGAAACATTTTATAATATGTAGGATATTTATAAAGTTTGTATTTGATTTTGACATGTATAAAATTTATACGCTGCTTGAAAAATATATAATCAGTTCATACGATTTATATATCTTTTTTTTCATATTGCGTTCAAATATCCCGAATGTCCTTATTTTTTTATATAAAAACGAAATAAATAAATAATTATTAATAACATATTACCATATGTCGAAAATTAAAGAAAAAAGAAGAAAAAACCATGAAATGAAGCAGTCGTCGGTGGGATCCGAACGCTCGTCGCCGATGCAAAAATCTATGTGGGGGAGTCTTAGTCTCCTCAGCTACGCCGCTTACTCGAAAAAGGTTGTAAAGTTCTGCTTATGTACGACGTAGTTGCGTGACCCTAACTTTGTCTCTTAAATTCTCTTAAACAAAGGCGCATTGACACGAACGGCTCTAGGGTTTTTATCACCTACATACAAGCTATCGAACGCACTATGACTCGTTCGAAAAATGATTTTCTAATTGGCGTCATCTCCTTGTTAGGCTTTCTTTAGGATATCTCTTCAAAGTCCGCGTTGTCTGGGATTTTTTTGTCTATCGCTTCTATCTACGTCCTATTTTTGTAATTCCTTTTCACTCTTTTACTATCCTTTTTTTCTATATTTCTATCTATTCTGTCTTCTTATCCTTTTTTTCTATATTTCTATCTATTCTGTCTTCTTATCCTTTCTCTATTTCTGCCTTCCTATCCTTTCTCTATTCTCTCCTATCATTCATTCCAACTTTCGGAAATGTAAAACATTTCTTTTTTAATATTGTATTCCTTCTTATATTGCAACATATTTTTTATATTATAACATGTTTTATTTCTACATGTTATATTATAAGAAGATTATATGCATATAACAATTAATGCAATATTAAAAGAAACTAACGTTTTACATTTCCTTCTGACGGAAAAGACCACCACCTTCTTGCGGTTTCCATTGAGTAACATTATGTACATAGACTATTAGTATAAGTATAAAACTATTAGTGCAAAACTACATTTTTTATTAATTTTTACTACATGTAGTTGTTATACACAAAATAATACGTATATTAATAGAAGAAATATTTTTTACACAGCAAATATCATTTTATTTCATTTTTTATTTAATTCTGTTTGAATAAACAATACATAAGTGTTTCAATAACTGCCAAAATTATTTTTACGAAAATGACATATGTTGGCCAAGAATGGATTTCTTTATTTCTTATTTCTGTTCCTTCTATCCTTCATATCTTTATTTCTTTTATATTGTTTCTATAACGAATAAATATTTTTATTGCATTTATATTGCAATTATATTGCATTTACCTTAAATTGCATTTTACGTTTGATTTATGTAATAAGAGACAGTATGAAAAACAGGATATAGAAATGTGGCTATATAATCAAGCAATATAATCACTAAACTATGTTAGGAAGCACTACCGTTCTTATATCGCAGTTGTTAAATAAGTTAATATTTATTTAACAACCCAGCACTGTGTATTTCAATACAAAAGTAACAGATGCTGGCCGAAATCTGAAAGTATTCATTATTCCAAAACGCTTTTGGTGTATTTCTGAGTATGTTTATAGATATTTGCAGAGTGCCGGGCATTATTACTATTGTATGTGACGGATTGCATAATTATATAACATTAATAATGCCCGGCGTTTTTTACAATATCAATGTAATACTCAGAATCAGAAATATAGCAAATATCTTTCAAATGCACGAAAATTCGGCGTTTTCAGGTAAAATTCATTTATCTACTACTCATACAATATTCCTATAATGTCTACAATTTTAACAATGCATACTCTGAGCGACATAAAAATTATATTATAATGTTTCTAAATACGTGAGGCGGGCCTACGAGCGGCGAAATAACAAAGGAAGTCTATAGCGCGAGATTCCCGCAGCCGGCGAAGTTAGCTATATGTATCGCTCGGCGAAGACAGAGACAACAGACGTCGTCTGCTCTTGTCTAAAGCCCGACGCCGGCCAAAGCACCGAACGCTCACGGACACGGAGTCGCTCGTTGTGTGCGCTACCCCTCACGCGCTGTGCTGTGCTACCAGATTGCTTTTCTGGCATCACTGTCAAGTAGCTCAGTGGTTTAGAGCAGTCGCCCGGCAAGCGAAAGACCCGGGTTCGATTCCCGGTCTAGAGATTACCGCGTTTTCGATATTTTTCTCTCTTCGGAACGAAAATAAGATGCAGGTCCCGAATGCACGGCATCCCGTCGCCACCTAGTACGCCCTCCTTCTTTCATGGTTCATTGAAATCTTCTAATGACAAGATTTTTCTGTAATAAGAGTATATATGTATGTGGCCATCAAAGTTTTATGAAATTCTTATAACTTTAATTTAAGTCTTTTTTAATGTAATTATGTAAAAAAATTTAACTACAAAGTATTAACTCTTTAAGCGGCAAGTTAGTTTTGTCTGAATGTGTTCCAGGAGGCAGGAAAAAAGATTCTTTGATTTTCTGTATCCAGGCATTTTTTGGATCGCAGAATACGATTACGTGGTCAAAATTATGAAACTCAAAATGGCGGATACAATATGGCGGACAAAATGTTACATAAGCCAAAAATTGACGTATTTTATAAAAATTTCGTGTTTTTTGTTTTATGTATAATTTATCAGTGCGAAGATAAAATTTTCAAATTAAAAATTATCGATTATTGACGTCTAAAAAATAGGAAGAAAATTTTAAAGATATATTTTTCAAGATTCTCTGCATTAGCTGGTAAATTTTTATTTACGACCACAGAATGTGCCACGAGGAGGCCACAGAATGGGAACTACATTCCATTTTTTCTTTTTTATTTATTTTTATTTTTTAATGTTTCTTTATTTTTTCATTTTTTTCATTTTTCTTATTTTAAATTTAAAATTTTTTTGTATTTTATACTTTTATTTAAAAAATTTAGTTATTACATTTTAAAAATATTACATTTTAAAAATACATATATTATTGAAGTTTAAGAAAAAGAAAACTGCATTTGCTTGTGAAAAGGCTCAAAACAATTAATGCGTAAAGGTACATTACGCATTTAACGCATATCAGATGTGTATCCGTTCTTTTCCCGGAAGATGTACAAGAAATGCATCGTTTTCTACAACATTTTAAATTTGACTTCAAAGTACTTGAAGTGTGTGCCAAGATTCTTTCTTGTGTCATTGTCGGAAAAGACCCTCGATAACTTTTGCGAATTTGTTTTTTCTTTCGCAACATTCTTCAAGACTTTTACTAATTCTATTCGAAAGCTCATCTGATTTAGTTTTTTTTCATTGAAACGAAAAGAGTTGTGAATGATGCTCGCATTGAAAATCGAAATATCCAGTAAGTGAAAAAAGATCTTTTGGTACCATTTAATCATTTTTCTTAATATTTCATAGGGTTGTATAATTTAATTGATAAATCAGCACCGCCCATGTTACTATTATAGGACATTACAACATTTGGTTTTTTTATATATCATGATATTCACCGGTTCGTACATTTTTCTTATCAAGCGTTATAGTTATCAAGCGTGGTTGATTACAGACTAATAACTCTTTTGTCCATCCAAGAAACTAAAGATATTTTCGGAGTATATGTTATTATCATTTACGATTTAAAAAACACCTGACCATGAAATTTTAATAAAATAAGTCAATTTTTTGTTTATATGATATTTTTGCTCGTCATTGAATACGCCGTTTGGAACTTGTTAATCACTTGTTAATGTTTTAATAACAAATTCATATTCCGCGACCCAAAAAACCGATAGACAACAAGTTTTAACGAAATTAATCAATTTTCGAATTATGTGACTTTTTGCACGCCATATTGGATTCGCCATTTTGAATTTGTTAGTTTTAACCAAAAATACGTATTCTACGACTCAAAAAACCGTATATATACAGTTTTAATACAATTGCAACAACGATCTGCGAGAAAATACATTTGACGCCATATGGCGTCAATGCCCCCTGGGGCACAAAAAAATTTGACGCCATATGGCGTCAATACCGCTCAAGGAGTTAAAGCTAATGATAAATGAAAAATAAAAAGGTAACTATATATCATCATTTTACAGGATGAATACACTTTACTATATAATTCTGGTTGAGACAACATGTTTATGTATTGCCGTAACATCGTTTTTGACGGAATTTAACAAAAGAAGACTGACATTCAGAGCATGGCTACCATTTAAATATTCCTCGACAACATTGTTTCATGTTGTATATATCCATCAATTGATAAGTTTGACAGTTGGATCTATTTTGCATGTAGCCTGTGATAGTCTTATATGTGGGCTATTGGTGCACGTGTGCTGTCAAATGAAAATAATAGAATGCCGTTTGAAAAAAATTAAATACAATCGAGACATTCTTCGTGAATGCGTCTTACAACATAACCACGTATTCGAGTTTGTATTTTCATAATTCGTAATTTATTCATAATTTAAAAATATTTATTAATTAAGTTCTGCGAACCATTCATTTAAAAATATTATATATCTATATTACAGGATACATATTTATATATTAGGTTGTCTAAAATGTATTGAGCCTTTGGAGGTCAAAATTGAGAATACATTTATTGTTATTTGAAAATAACATTATGAAACCACATATGCACCATTTTGTTCGATGGCCTTCTGCCATTTTTCCGGTAACACTATAATCCCGTCGCTATAGAACTTCCTGTGGTTTCTGGTCAAAAAATTGTGACATGTGGTTTTCACAGGCCAGTTTTGAAACTAACTTAACACCATTCAAGTGTTGTGCCGAGACCGAAACAAATGATAGTCTGACGGTGCCGGGTCCGAGCTATACGGTGGATGCATTAAAACCTCCCAGCCAAGTTCTTTCAATTTTTGACGGGTCGTTAAAGATGTATGTTGTCTGGCGTTGTCAGCGTGATATATGACACCTTTTCTGTTGACCAGTCCCGGCCGTTTCTTTTGAATTGCTAGGTGCAATCGCGCTAATTGTCGATAGTACAGGTCCGAGTTTATCATTCTGCCTGGCGGCAGCAGCTCGTGATGTACGATGTCCTTCCAATCCCACCAAACACACAGCATAACTTTCCTGGGCGTCAGTGTGGGCTTTGCCACAGACTGTAGAGCTTTTCCTCGCTTCGACTACGATCTTTCCGCACATTATTGTCGTAGGTTATCCACTTTTCATCGCTCATGATCAACCGCTTCAGAAATGGCTTAATTTCGTTACGTTTCAATAGAGACTCGCAGATAGAATTCGATTGAGTAAATTTTTTTTAGTCAGATCATGCACCACCCAAACATGGAGTCTCTTTTTGTAGCCAGCTTTCTCCAAATGGTTTAACACTATTTAGTGATGAATGTTTAAGTCATTGGCGATGCCATGACTGTTTTCATGCCGGTCTTGCTCGACTTTTGCCAGAATATTATCCACTTTTTCTGTGATTAGTCGCCAGTAGTATGGGGGTAGGTATGGCCAGTCAAAACATTCACCCTCCACTCGACTCTCCGGCGCCACTAGACCACGCCCACCGACGCCAGAGGGTCGAGTGGAGGGGGAATGTTTTGACTGTCCATATCTACCCCAAGGCTAAAAATGGCGGAAATTTGAATCACCGGAATAAAAATTAGAGCGTAATCTGAATATTAAATTTTGATTATTCAAATTAGGCGTTGTTGTGATTCTAGCTCTTGGTCAGCTGGTTAATTTGCATATTACTTTTGGAAAAATCTCCTAGGCACTCTCCGAGGCTCGAACCCGGGACCTCAGGCTCTTGGAGTCAAACGTCTTACCACTGCTCTACTGCTACTCTGTGGTAGAAACTGCTTTCACGGCGTACACGTAGAACGGAGAGGTGTGTGTGTGTGTGTGTGTATGCGTGGTTAGTGCGAAGACGACTCTGGAAAAATCCTGTAGTCCTGGTCGGATTCGAACGCTGGCTATCGAGTCAAACGTCTTATGCCCTACGCTACTGCTATACCCTGATGCAAACTACCTATATTGTGTACAGGACGTTGTACAGACATACAGTTCAGTATAACGGGTTGCGTGCCCCTCAGGCACGCGCGCGTGGCCGATAATGCAAGGCTTACCGATAAAATCACATGCTTTATCCAATAAAGTGTGCAGTAAGTGTGCTTATAATTATTACGATCGCAACAGATTCGCACTGCATATATAAATATAATTTAAAAGATTAAAAAATTATATATACATGCACGGAATAATTAAAATTAATAAGTAAGAGGATAAAAAAATATTTTTCGTTTAACATAATTTCTTAACTTTTTTCTGGCGTTAGAAATTTTTATAAAAATTAGAGATTATAGAGAAAAAAGTACTGATTGTTTTGATACTCAGCATGCTTGTGTGTGACTGTGACATAATGTTTCGAGTCGACGAGTATAGAAGAAGACATTATGAACAATCAAAGTAATCAACATTAACAAGCAGTTAAGTAAGTAAATGAATAGAACAACCAATTTTTTTCTTTTATAATCTTTATTATCTTTTTTATTAGAGTTACAAATTTCAATAGAATTAAAAAATTTAATAGCAGTGAAAAGCAGGATAAGTCATTTATCGCGCGCTATTACATGAGGCCAAGCATGGCACAGTAGATAATATTTTATTCTACAAAGCCGAATGTTCCGGGTTCGAATTTCAGTGAAACCGAAAAATGGTTAACGCTCGCATCTTCTCGGAAGGTAATGGCAAACCGTAGAGAATATCTTGGCCAAGAAATGCTGAACTATTTATTGTATAGAATATTTTAAATTTTAACAGGTTTAAGAAAGTGTTAGTTATTTGAAGCAACATAAACTTAAGTACTAAGTATAATAAAAATATGAATAAATTATAAATTTTTATTTATAAAATGTGCTCAAAATATCCTCCTTCATGTTCTGCACATAAAACTATTTGCCTTAGAATATTTTGGCGTACTCTGCACAATAGTTCAGACGAGATATTTGTAGCAGCAATTGTGATTCGATTTCTGCAGTGCTACCAGTATCGTCGAGCACATGTAATATGACTATCGCGCGATAAATGACTTACCTTGCTTTTCACTGCTATTAAATTTTTTAATTCTATTGAAATTTGTAACGCTTATAAAAAAGATAATAAAAATTATAAAAAAAAAGATTGGTTGTTCTATTCATTTACTTACTTACCTGCTTGTTAATGTTCATTACTTTGATTGTTCACAATGTCTTCTTCCATACTCGTCGACTCGAAACATTATGTCACAGTCACACACAAGCATGCTGAGTATCAAAACAATCAGTACTTTTTTCTCTATAATCTCTAATTTTTATAAAAATTTCTAATGCCAAAAAAAAGTTAAGAAATTATGTTAAACGAAAAATATTTTTTTATCCTCTTACTTATTAATTTTAATTATTCCGTGCATACATATATATATAATTTTTTAATCTTTTAAATTATATTTATATATGCAGTGCGAATCCGTTGCGATTGTAATAATTATAAACACTGCACACTTTATTGGATAAAGTAGGCATGTGATTTTATCAGTAAGCCCTGCATTATCGGCCACGCGCGCACGCTTGAGGGGCACGCAACCCGTTATACTGAACTGTATGTCTGTGCAACAACCTGTACATACGGAGAGTATTGACGTCACGCGTGAAAAATTTGGCAGATCCTAGAACCTACGGGACTCGAGCCCCCCACCATGAGACCCCGGCTCTCGACTCTTGTGAGCGCGTACGAGCATATTCGAGCAGGCAGGGATCATTTCGAAGACAAAAACTACCCAGCGATTGTTGGAAGACGATATCTCCGGCCTATCTTTACCCAAATATTTTTACCTGTGCAAGTCCCCTCGCTTTCGAACTTATTTTTACAACGGAATTTGTTACCTCGAACTGAAAGCCGCAAGGAAGAGAAAAGAGGTGAAAAGAAAGGAATGCACAATATTTTTCATAGAATTCACATTTTATTTTTCATGATTAGGATGAGACATTTATTAAAATTGCTCGTACAATTTTATTTAAATAAATCGAAGTAATTTCTTGAAATATTATGTGGAAATAAGTATCTAGAAACGTTAAATATTTTAATTGCCGACGTACATTTTGCTCGATATCCTGATAGTTTGCGAAAAGTCTGTTTCACGATGTCCTCGTTTAAGTTTTTCTTAGGAAGCCTGAGTTCTATCTCCATTACGAGAAACCGTACGCAATCGGTTACAAGTTTTGCATACGTTTGCAGCTGTTCACTTCGTGCGTCAATACATTTTGTTATAAGCTCTAGCCCGTCAAAAGATGTTGCCTGCATCACGATGTTTACCATGTAGACTTTTCTTTTCTTCGTCGAAGGCTGCTGTCCCTGGAATGAATCGGTAAGTATCCTCTTCGATGCGGTGTTCGCCTCGGTCGTTTTCGTATTTTCAGTCACCATGATCGCCCTTGCCCCATAGGCCGTGGTAAAGGTGATGGTCACATCGTTGATAAGGACGGGCTCTGGCACGGGCCTGGTTACCGAGTGCAAGTAATCGCCTATATGTTTCATGCACTCCTTCAACTTTTCCCATGTGGCGAAGTCGAACTGGAACCCTGTAGAGGTATTGCCGGATAGTTTTATTGTAGGCTCGAACGTTGTCCCATCGTTTGATGCCCGCAATCCGATTTGCATCCCTTGGTATCCGAAGTGTTGAGGGGATAAGTGGTGGAGAGAAGGATATAGCTCTCATAGCATGCCTTGCCAGAGTCACCATACGCGATCTTCTTAAATTCAGCGTTTGCGTTAGTATTCGCCATTATGTTTCTCACAAGAACTTATTATCCCACAGGTGAAAACACGGGAACTAATATACTTCGTCGCACGAAACGTGTGCTAAGACTGAAGAAGCTCAAATAGTTTGGGCCCTAGCCCAAAGGGCTTCTTATTAGGAAAAAGAAAAGTGGGGAGGTAGTTCTGTGAGCAAACAACAAATAAATTTATTTCTTAATATTTGTTAAATAATTCAGCCTAGAATGTTCTAGAATTTCTCAGAACGGAGCATACGTGTTCCTACAGGTTTCATGATGTCGTGGGAGCAGACGTTATATTTATCGAAGCGGTGGATGGGAAAATACATTTTATGGTCTTTTGCGAAAGTTTCCAATCAGGCTCTATTGTAGTCAAAACCGATTATATCGTCCATCCTTACATCTAAATTTATGTTTAGATAAACACATTTCTACAAATCGTTTGTGTAGGCCGCAAAGGAATGACGCACATTTTTCACATCTGAGAATTTATAAAAACGAGAAGAAAGAAGGCATTCTTTTGTACTCGCGATAAGGTTTATTCTTTTGTGACTAAACGGAATGCGTGAACCCTGCAGATTCTGACGGTTTTATGTTATCGTGGGAATAGGCATTATATTTGCCGAATCAGCAGATGAGAAAATGCCCTTTACATCTCTTTTGTGAACCGAAGTCCTATTCTAGTCAAATTGCTTATATTTCCTTCCACACATCTAAATTTAGATAAACAGACAATTCTACAAAACGTTTTTCGTGTAGGGCCTAAGAGAACCGCACGGACCTCGCATTTTTCTGAGAATGCGAAATATAGATATGAGAAGAAAAAGGTTTATTCTTTAGTAGCAGGAATAATGTGATTCTTTAACAGATAGCGAATCCAGCGATAAAACTAGACGGGTATATTGCCGAAAAAGCGTTGGTATAGTTAGTCCCGCCTTATTTACACAGGCATTCGTGGAGGTTTCCCAAAATTTTGGAAGATCCATGTTATATAAGAGTGTTCGAAGCTGCTGCGACGTATTTTACTGTTTCCATCGCTTCGAGCAACATTCCTATTCCGTGATATTCGTGAACGTATAAGATGTCGCAGCTTTTCGAAATTGTACGTGACTGTATAATCGCAGCGTCGGTAGCAAATCCAATAATCAAACGAGGGAAATATCTGTGCGAACTCGCGAGTGATAATGATGAGAAGATATATGAAGTGTTTTATAAATTCGCGGCCATGTGCAGTAGTGGCCTATTGGCGATATTATTCGCTTGCGGGCAATTTAAAAATAATCCTCGCCTGCATGGGATCGCAGTCGAGATTGTGGAAGCGAGAAGATTACTCGGAGAGAATGAAGAAGATATCGGCGACCGTGTTCAGGACATGCTCCTTTCCGTATTGTAAGTAATTTCCTTTCGCCGTGATGTGACATAAAAGAATAAGTCTAATAAATGCTGGTGTTCACGAATACGTTCTTGTGTTCTTTATTTTCTCTAGTTCTCACCAATACTGTACGAAGCGGAAATCCAAAGAGCCGCTCTCGCACGAGTATAAGGCTTCCTCGTCAACGAAATCTGCCCATGAGTATAAGAAAAAATAAGTATAAGATTATTCTCTTGCAGAATCTCGTGTTTAATATCGAGTTAAATTTTAGCAAGTCGTAATAAAATAGCGAGAACTGACAAAGATATCGGCTGCAATATAAATGAAGACGGCATTGATGTTAGTCATGACAACGCTGTTCACGTCATGGGTAACATCATCGAGTACGGTGACAACGGAGTCGATGAAACGACGCAAGACGTAAGTGAAGCCCAGGACTTCCGAATCTCGCAGGCTATACTAGTCGAAGGTAAGAAAAGGTGAGAGAAAATATCTTATACTCTTAGCTATATTTTTATTCTAATTGTGTGTAAAATTTATACCTGTATAACATTTTCAATTCATATTTACAGTACAGCAGGGTAGTGGATACGAACGGTCGAAAGAACATCGAAGGGACAAAAGCGAAGACCAAAGAGCATGCGAAGCGACAACAAAAGCCGATACGGTCAACAATCGTGAATCCTTATATAAATGTATTGAAATACTTGGGGAAACGTCGCGTAATTATAGAAAATTTAATATTCTCAGGAGGGAGTCGAATATTCGAATTCTCCCACCTCCAGAAGGAGCCAGCATTACCGAATATTTAGAAAATGCTTTTCGGGAAATCCACGATTACGCGGTAAATTCGAGTGACACGAACAACTACGTGGGGTTGACGCTTGCTTCTTCGGACTTAACGCGGGGTCCTGCAGGTTTATCGTTTCGTCCTGCTCGGGACTTGACCTACGAGATTTGGAATCTCGTAAATTCGTTAGCGCAGAGTGCCGGAGGTCATGATACTTTAGAACATTTCAAAATTAATATTTTCAATGTTGCGGCACCTTCTGGTCGTGGAAAGAAATCATATAAACTAACTCACGAAGATATAGCGAAACGCTCGATCCTTACTGTAAACAATTTTGACAATTTGTGCTTTCCCCGTTCGCTCGTTGCTGCGATAGTGTATAACGAACGCGGCAATGTGCGCACAGGAGAAATACATGATAAATGGAATTCCGTGAAGAAGCAATATTCTATATTACAACGAGACCTAGCGGTCGAACTGACACAGAAAGCTGGTGTCTGTATACCTGAAGAAGGGTGTGGTATTCCCGAGATCGAGCGTTTTTAGATTATCTTGCCAGCAACGATATTGCGATCGTTGTTTATTACTTTAGCTCCTTCGCACGTGGTGCGCCCCCCATGTACGATGGTAGCAGCGTACTCACCCCCCACGGGCACGAAGCTAAAACGACTCTGAATATTATGTACTACGAAAAATTCCGGTATTACAATCTGTTCGCGTTTCGCTCGGTCGAGATGCCGGCATCGCTGAGATGTCAAACGTTTACAAATATTTTGTCATCTGCTGTTCACGTGTGCCCTGCTAGCTTAATTTCCGATCGCTTTCGGTGTCTCATGCTGGGTTCACGTGAGCAGTAAATCATACGAGGCTGGAGCAGCCAATCCGGCACATACATGTGTTTATCTGTCCGCTGAGAATCGCCCGAGTGTCTCGATGGGACTTTTTGTCGGGTTTTCGTCGCCTTTTAAAACGGCGATCGGCTGATCGTGTCTCTCTCTCTCTCTTCGTTCAAGTTGCATTGAGCGTTAGGCGCATAGATAGTCGCGCTTTTCTCGGCGTCTTTTTAGTAGCGCAAGCCTGTCGCATGTCGTGCTGCCCGCTTGCTGCACTCAATTTCCATTCAAATCACAGAATTTTGATTGCGCCTTAACGTCGGTTATTGCGTTCGTTTGTGCTGCGCATTTGAGCGAGAAATATATTAACTTTGTGTGTGCCTCTGCGTGCGGAATCCGTGTATTTGGCGAGCGAATTAAAGGATATTAAAGACAAAGCTTGTTGACGTGCATCTTGGTGCCTCACCCGTCTTTTCTTGGTCGCGAAATATCGGCGTGATAGAGACAGCACGCGCTCCGTCGGTCGCTTCGGAGCGACCACCGGCATTCTTTCGAATCTCGCCCTGGTTCCCGCAGTGTTCGCGTACACCGGGCCCAGATTTGAACACAATCCAATATTAAATTTAAGAGCTGCATCGGGCAGCCAAGGTTATTGTGTACGTTGTAATAGCGGATATAAGCCAGAAAGAGGGCATCGATGCTCAAACGCGTGCCCACGGTGTCGCGGCGTTCCAGCGTGCGAGGTATCAGGCGTAGAACTAATACGATGTGCTGCGTGTCAACGTGAATTTTACGGGCCGGTGTGTTTCGAACGTCATCGTGCGCAAAAATCGCTCCAAGGCACTTCATCTTTGAGCATCTGTAATATTCTGAGAGTTTGCAGCGACTGTGGCCGTTTGCGAAACTTGAGGAACAAACACAATTGCAATGAGATTTTTTGTCATGTTTGCAACGCGTTGCAGCCAATGAATCACCTATGTTATATGAAACCACTTCGATGTGATACTGGTTCATCCGACACGATGAATCCGCAGCGAGTAGGAAACGAAAACGTAGTTGATGATATTGACGAAGCGACAGAAACAGGTAAGCGCGTAAAAGGTCGCAATCGCGTTTGTATTCTATGATTTTGAGACACTTCAAGGCCATACGATCGAAGGCACAGAAAACGTTAAAACTCACGTTGTAACGCTTTGTGTTGTGCAGCAGATATGTGAAAGTTGCATGAATGTAGACGATATGGCGTTGCGATGTCGTTGGTGCGAGATACACGAATTTGTATTTCGAGACAACCCGGTGAAACAATTCTTCGATTTTGTCACGAGGCCGAGGAAGAGTTTCAAACAGATCATCTACATCGCACACAACGAAAGTGCATTCGATGCGCAATTTATCCTACGGTACTTGGTCGAGAGCGGTAATCGGGTGGAACCTAAGCTTATTTTAAACGGTACGAAGATTATATTGTTAACCGTTGGGCAAACAAAATTTATCGACAGTGTTAATTATATGCCTATGCGCTTGTCAGCATTACTAAAAGCCTTCGGGTTAAAGGATACTGCTGGCAAAGGCCTGTTTCCGCATTTATTTAACACTGTGGAAAATCAACATTACATCGGACCGATATCAAATGCACGATACTATTCTCCCGAAACAATGAAACCGCCTGAGCGTAAGCGGTTTTTAGAATGGCACGAGGACATGGTGCGCAAAAATATAGAATTTGATTTCCAGTGAGAAATTGTGAGCTATTGTCGGAACGATGTCGATATTCTTCGACGCGCTTGTCTTGCGTTCCATAAGATTTTCCTGGATCGTGGAAAAGTATGTCCGTTTGAAGAATGCACAACTATCGCCTCTACATGCATGAGAGTTTTTCGTAAAAACTTTCTGCGTGAAAAAGAGATAGGTATTATTCCTTCGGGTGGGTATCGGCGTGCCAACAATCAATCCCGCAAAGCGTTAAAATGGTTGTTGTGGATGGAGCGCGAGCTCGGTCATACTATAACACATACAGGTAGATCTCGCGAACATCGCATAAGGGGTACTCGTCGATGGGTATTACGAGACAACGAATCCTGCGCAAAGACACGTGTTGCAATTTCACGAGTGTTTTTGGCATGGATGTCCCGCGTGTTTCAGGATGAATCGTGATAGCCCGCTCTCGACCGTCGTGAAGGGGAATACTATTAAGTCGCGATACGAGCATACACGCGTGATAACATCTCATCTGCAGAAGCTAGGTTACATCGTAACGGAGAAGTGAGAGCGCGCCTTCGATCGGAAGTTGCAGGACAATCAACCGATACGCGATTTCCTTGCGAATCACACGATGTTAGAAACTGAGGCTCTCGATCCTCGCGAAGCGTTCTTCGGTGGTCATACAGGGAACATCGTCACCCGGTGCGATGTTACGGGTACGGAGAAGATACGATACGTAGACGTATGCTCCTTGTACCCGTTTGTGTTAAAGACGGGCTCTTTTCCGCTCGGTCACCCGGATGTGTACGTGGGCGAAGAATGTTCCGCCTTGATTAGTGTAGCTCCCGATTTTGACTTTAGCAGAGTGGAGGGGCTTGTGCGGTGCAAGGTGCTCGCTCCGCGTGATCTCTTTCACCCTGTACTCCCATTTCGCGTTCGCGGAAAATTATTGTTCGCCCTATGCCGTAGTTGCTGCGAGACATTTTCTCAATCTCCGTGCACACATGATAATCCGGCCGATCGAGAATTCGAGGGTACCTGGGTATCCTGTGAATTATGGAAAGCTATAGAGAAAGGCTATAGTGTTAGGTCCGTGAGCGAGATATGGAAATATAAGACTTCGCAATACGACCCAAGTACTCGGTTGGGAGGTATGTTCACGAGATATATCAACTGCTTTCTGCAACTTAAACAGGAGGCTAGCGGATGGCTTGCTGAATGCACCGACGATGAAGAGGCCAAAGAGTGATACCTGCGGGAATACGAAAAAACAGAGGGTATTGTTCTCGATAGAAACAACATCGCGGTAAATTCGGGGTTGCATTCGGTTGCAAAGCTTTGCCTCAATTCGTTCTGGGATAAATTTGGTCAGCGATCTAATCTGCCGAATACCGAGGTCGTTAAGACACGCGAGCATTTCATGTCGCTGCTCACGAGTCCTGAGCATGAAATCATAAGCATATTGCCCGTGAACGATGAGATTCTCTACGTCTCATGGCGATTACGACAAGAGGCGCTTGTTCCCTCTGCAACTACAAACGTTGTAATAGCGGCCTACACGACTGCACAGACACGCTTGAAATTGTACACTTATTTTAAAAAATTAGATCGTAGAGTGTTATATTATGATACTGATTCATGTATATATTTGAGCACCGGTGACCCCAATGAGTACGAGCCGCGCACAGGTAATTTTTTGGGCGATATGACGGACGAGCTCGAAAGTTATGGTCAAGGTAGCTACATAGAATCCTTTGTATCCGGAGGCCCAAAATTTTATGCCTATATCATCCGCATTCCACAAGGTAAAATCCATGAAGTTTGCAAAGTAAAGGGGATAACCTTGAACTTTGAGACTTCGAAATATATTAATTTTAGTAGTATGAAAAACTTATTAATCACCAATAAAATACCAATAAAAAACTTATTAATCACCAATAAAATACCTATCGATGAGAACGAGGAAGAGAAGAAGGAGGATGCGAGGAAAACTTCGATAAATCTACGTTTTAAGGAGATTCGTCGTACAGCGTTTCACGACATTGTAACGAGAGACGAGAGCAAGTCATGTGTGCCGGTGCTCCTAAAACGTAGATTCGACAACACAGGTCACTCTGTGCCATACGGTTACGTAGTGGCGTAAGAATAGTAGTAGAACGTGTTCTTTCTCCTCCAAATCTTAACACTTATTTGTAGAGTAAGAAAAATATAAATATAGACATTTCCCCAAAAGCGACCAACCTATATATCGTGTATGCACTAGCTCTATAAGAAACTTTTGTGCAAACTGTATGTATATATTCTATTAAAATAAAGCTTTTGCAAATAAAGAAGAAATAAGTCCTTTTACAAATATATACAGGGTGCACGATTTATCTGAATACATTGAAATATCTCGAGAACTATGCATTGGATAAAAAAAAGTGGTTAATGAAAGTTGTTAGTCTCGAAGGGGGACATCCAATGATACCAAACTCGACCTCCCACCCCACCCTCTGGGGTGGGGGTTGGGGGCAACTTTGAAATCTTAAATGGAAACCCCTATTTTTTATTGCAGATACGGATTCTACGCCACAAAATAGGTAAATTTTGTTCAAAACTTTTTTTCTGATTCGTGATAGATGGCGCTGTAATCGCAAAAAATTATATTTTCCGCAATTCTCCAGAAATGATCATTGGATTGAGAAATAAAAAATACCTGTTCAATATTTTTAAAGAACATAATAAAAGTTATCCCCCCCATCCTCTCGGGGTAGGGTGGGTGATAACGTTCAAATCTCAAATGGGAACCCGAAAATGGGGTTACCTAAAAGATAAGGTTTATCAACAACTCGTGCCAACAACTCGCGAAAACATGGTAGAACGCATAAGAAACGCTTGCGCTGAAACTCCTGCAGATATGCTTCTATCCTGTGTACAGTCATTTGAAAAAAGGATCAATAAGTGTATTGAAGTTGAAGGTAAAAATTTCGAACACTTACTCTAATTAATTGAACAGTGAGAGGCAAGGGGACTCACATTAAAAAAGCATCCGAAGGGAACATAAAACTATTATGTCCTCGTCGTTGTTCCTGTGTAACGCTAAAAGTAGTTTCGCGGAAAAATTCAACGCTATCTATCACGAATGAAAAAAATTGTTTCAATAAAAATTTAACGTACAATCTAATTCTGCAATGAAAAATGTGGGTCCCCATTTGAGATTTGAACGTTATCACCCACCCTACTCCGAGTGGATGGGGGGGGGAATAACTTTTATTATGTTCTTTAAAAATATTGAACAGGTATTTTTTATTTCTCAATCCAATGATCATTTCTGGAGAATTGCGGAAAATATAATTTTTTGCGATTACAGCGCCATCTATCACGAATCAGAAAAAAAGTTTTGAACAAAATTTACCTATTTTGTGGCGTAGAATCCGTATCTGCAATAAAAAATAGGGGTTTCCATTTAAGATTTCAAAGTTGCCCCCAACCCCCACCCCAGAGGGTGGGGTGGGAGGTCGAGTTTGGTATCATTGGATGTCCCCCTTCAAGACTAACAACTTTCATTAACCACTTTTTTTTATCCAATGCATAGTTCTCGAGATATTTCAATGTCTTCAGATAAATCGTGCACCCTGTATATTTCTATCCTTATATATGACCCCTGAATCACAATAAAATCTTAGCAAATTATATCGCTAGAAGCAGTTTCTTTCATTCACAAGCGTTCGTTCGTACGAGCTCATTGAACGATTATTAGCTCAGTTTCACGCTGGAAAGCTAATATCGCTACAGGCGCTAAAATAAGCTATTCCCGAAGTCGCGAGCGCCACATGAAAAAGCTTATTCAACGTGGCGCTTCCGCGGATATGAGCAAGAGGGACCTCGCGGTCGCCGCGGAAAGGCCTCGGCGCAAGTTATAAGCTCATCGTCGTTTCCCCTTTTCTTCAGCATTTATGTAGCTTCATTAGGTAACCGAATCAGCCATTTAGCAAAATGGACGCGCGCTGGAAACATCCTTGGACATCGATCGTTTGCGGCCCTACGGGTTGCGGGAAAATGGTTTTTCCCGTAAAGACTTTTGTTCGCTATTTACTCGCGGTGGCGGATACACGTTTCGACAGGATCCTATTTTTATTATGCCGAATGGCAAGAGGCTTACCGCCAACTACAACATGAAGCGGCGAAATCGGGACGATGCGTGATAGAATTTCGAGAAGGCTTACCGCGTCCGGATGATTATTTAAACGATCCGCTTGTCGCGAAAATGGTGATAATAGACGATCTCATGAGGGAATCGTCATCGTGCGAAGTAATCGTCGATCTGTTCACGAAGGGTAGTCATCACAAAAACCTCAGTGTTATACTCATTTCGCAAAATCTATTTCATCAAGGACGTAGACAGCGAGATATTTCTCTCAATGCGAATTACATCGTGGTGTTCAAAAACCCTCGCGATCGTGCTCAAATTCATCACTTGGCTAGGCAGGTATGTCCAGAAGATTCAAAGTTTTTGGAAGAAGCTTACTATGACGCCACATCGTTTCCACATGGGTATTTGTTGCTCGATCTGAAACAATCTACCCCGGATGAGTATCGGTTTCGTACATGCATCTTCCCCACCGATACTACGCATTATGTTTACGTTCGGCGTGGATCCTCCAGAAGTTACATATAAAACCCATGCATACGATCATTCCGCGACAGTCTTATCGTCGTAATGGCAGTGAGTGGGGAACAGAGCGAATGCGAAAAAGAGCGATAGAACCGCAAACGCAGCAAAACGGTCCATCGATGAGAAAAACATCTCTCTTCTGAAGGCGTTGTGTTACTTGACGGAGAAACAACGTGCTGCCTTTCTGCGAGAAGCTGACCGTGATTTCATCAGATGTATTTCCGAGTGCGCCTTCAACACGCTCAAAGGTAACGTACCGCTCGACAGAAGAGAAAAAATCGCCTATCGCATTACAAATCAACGTTGCGTCATATCGCTAATGATTGCGGTGATTGGAGAAGCAAACGGAGAGCGATAGTGCAACGAGGCGGATTTCTACCTTATCTGATCGTCCCTATACTCAGGGCTATATTATTCAAAATTATCGGTAATTGAAACTGTTCACGCTTGAATCATGGAAAGAGCCAAGAAGATGGTACTAATTTCTACGGATAATCTCGAGAGATTGCAGCAACAGGCTCATACATCGTCGACTTCAGCGTCGTCGTTGTCGTCTTCCTCGACTGCGACCCCCTCTGTTTTGACAGATAATGCCGCAACTGAGCTGAACATAGCATCAGTAGAGAATGAAAATACGGTGCGTACTCCGGGCACCGTCCTGTCACGTCTCGACGCCGAGATGCATAGAATTCTCAACTCTCCGGTCCTCGAAGGAGCACGGGAAAAATGGAAATTGTATAGAGAAGTACTTCAGCGATATCTGTACTTTTTTCGAAAACGGGAAAAACACCGATTACGCGGGAAAAAAGAAGAGAAGCCTGTTGTTGGTGAGGTCGACGGTGATGAAAACGGTGGAGAAGAGGAAAATACCCCTCGCGAAGACGACGATTACGCTGACGGAAACGCTGTAAAAGAAAACGCTGGTATGGCTGTAAATGAAGATATTCCTAACCTAGAGACTGACGTACATCGAACGTTGAACGTTTCTCAATACGTATGAGACGAAAGACACTCGTCATCATCGCACCAACGAGCAGAAAAGCATCGGGAGAATACTGAATAAAGTACCAAAGAGTTACCGGGCTAAAGCGCGTAAGCTGCTGACCCATTTGTGTGATGTGTCGGTACCCGGTCGATTAAGTTGGGACAGACAAGGAGTCGTAACTATAGATGATAGAATTCTGAGAGGATCGAATATCGTCGATCTCTTGAACCACGCGGCTCGCGAACGAAAAACTAGCAGAGCGGTAGCGAGAGTACAGTTTGCACGACTTTTGCGTGAAATGAATACTCCTCCGGAATTTGTAGGAAATCAGGAGTTACTGGAGGAAGACACGGAAGAAACTGACCTTTCCGCGAGATTGAGAGAAACTCGTCCGAGAAGTAGCAGTACCCCGCTCCCGTCACCTAACGATCAACTCTGGTCTAAACGTAAGATTGCCCAGAGGAAAGAGTCGCTTGAGGAAAAGGATGGCGAGGATGGACGGGCTCTGTTTGTAACAACCAATGAGAATAGAAATAAAACGCGTATGTGCGGTGACGTTTCTAAACCAACGAATAAAAGATGCATAATTAATAATAAAAAAAGATGATAAATTGGAACCCGTTAGAATTGGGTATAGCTTCTTCTTCAACGGTTAACAGCTATGCACATCGGCTTCCACCAGCGAAGGTGCGAACGTGCAAGCACGCTATCGGCAAGATGTCTCTCGCGGGAAAAGAACGTGACGGTGAGCGTGTACACGCAACATTTATAACTTCTGATCAATATAGGCGTAAAACGCGGGTAAGCGACAGCGCATCTAAATCAGCGAGTAAAAGACGTTTGATCAATTGGAACACGCTGGAATGACCGACCTCACAAAATTTTATCGACGATCTGTGGGAGGTCGATTTGATCGAACTCGCTAATTTCCGAAATTACAACGAAGGCTATTGTTATTTGTTGACAATCATCGATGTGTTTAGCAAATTTGTCTGGGTGGAACCAATACGAAGCAAGTCTTCGACCAGCGTGACGGAGGCTTTTCGTCACGTACTCTCAAGAAACGGAGGACAGGTACCGGTGTGGTTGCAGAGTGGCAGGGGTAAAGAATTCATCGGTCAAGCATTTCAAAATTTTCTGAAGGAAAAGAACATATGTTTTCGCACGGTGCGAAATCCTGATGTCAAAGTAGCGGTGGTCGAACGCTTCAACAGAACGCTCAAAAAACGTTTATGGCGCTATTTTACACACAAAAGCACACATCATTACATATATGTTTTACAAGACATCGTGCACGCTTATAACCACACTCGTCATTCCACTATTAAAATGGAACCGGCAAGCGTCACGTTGGACAACGCACGCCTTGCTCGTGAACATATGCAGCAGCAATACCATCATCTCGATGAACTCGATTGAAGAAATCATAGCCGAGGAGCTAAATACAAAGTGGGTACATTAGTGCGGATCAGTAGAGCGATAGGAGTCTTTGAAAAAGGATATGAGGCGAACTGGACGGAAGAAATATTTCGGATTCACCGCATTCGAATGGCGAAATCCTCGTGTGTACGAATTGAGTGATCTGTCAGGTGAAGTGATTCACGGGATATTCTACGAACAAGAACTGGCCAGGGTAAATAAAAACTTACGAACTTACTAAGAAGAAGAGTTTATCGTGGATAAAGTGATACGACGCAGAGGCCGAGGAGCTAATAAAGAATTATTCGTCAGCTGGCGAGGTTATCCCTCTAAATTCAATTCCTTGATACCTGCCTCGAACCTAAAGCTGCTTCCAAACCATGATGGTGGAAGATTGGTTTCTCATGATTCTACCGAGCAATAGTAGCATGCGACACTATCCAGAAAATACAACTACTTCATTTATTACGGAATTGCCTCAAGAAGTGAAGCTGACTGGTTTATGGGAAGTTGCGCTTACCGAAATTGAATTCTCCTTTAGTTTTTTACACGTGCGCCCCGAGGAAGATGCAGAACTCGAATTCATTTCGTTACCGCGTGAAAATATTAATAACAAAAGCGTCAAAAAAGATGAAGACCAGCTACCCAAATTCGGGGTTACCCGCATAACCCCGGGTGTTTATGCCACGATGAGCGAACTGTTACAGGCTTTAAACAACGCTAGTTCATTGCTTAAAACACACGTTGCTTGGCGTCAGGATTCCCATCATGGTGGTAAAATAACGCTATGCTGCACGTGCGATATTAAAGAATGCAATAGACTTCATTTCGTGAAGTTTTCCGACAAAGTGGCTCATATGCTTGGCTTCGATATATATAGACCGGGCGAAGAATTAATTCATCTTAACTTGTCGAAAATTATGCAGAGCCGTGTGGCGTACTATCCCAATACTGATCGTAATGTGAATCCCCAGAAAGCTGGAGAAGAAAAGTTTTACGCTTCCACCACGTCAAAACGTAAAATTTTGTCCGACGAACCGGGTAATGTGGTGCGGGGTGTACCTGATAAACTCTTGGTTTATTGCAATATTTGCGAGTCCTATATAACGGGGGACGTGCATTCTCCTCTTCTCCGAGTGGTTCCCGTCGACTACAGCGATGGTAAATATGCCTATGGACGTAACATGGTGAAACATTTTTCGCCACCGAATTATATTTCATTGCGATTAACATGTTTCCGCACGATCGAAATAGATATAAGAGAACATGTTGGCGAAAGAATACCATTCGAATTTTGGATGTTGACAGTTATATTACAATTTAGACGTCGAGATTAAAGATAATTAGAACACATAGATATGGCGCACTATTTAGAATATTACGAAGCACAATCGGGGGAAATCGTGGAGGCGGAATTCCACGAGTTTTCGTAGGATCGCGGTATCAGCGCGGTCACGGTATCGGTAGTTTTCTCGGTGGTCTGTTCAGACAGGTGTTACTTTATTTGGCCAGTGGCGCGCGTGTCTTTGGAAAAGAAGCTCTACACGCAGGGATTAATATACTCGATGACGTGGGGAATAACACCATTGGAAGTAGCTGTTAAAACACGCCTCAAGGAATCAGACTCAAATCTCAAAAGAAGAGCGGGAGAACACATTAACAATCTGATGAAGGGATCCGGATATAAAGTTCCTGCGAAAATCGGAAAAGCTCAGTTTTCTTTCAACACGCCAAGCGGATACAGCGGTAAATCATCTTCGCGCAAACATCGGATCAGTGCTTCTAAATCAAGTAAAAGAAAAGTGACTCGAAGAAACGCACCGGGGAAGAAATCGGGTAAGAAGCTAGCGAAGAAACCTACGAAGAAGAAGCGTTCAGTGAAAAAAGCAGGAGAGGACTCACTAAACGTCGGGGAGCTATCAAGAAGCGTACTGTGTCAGACATTTTTTCCTAAACAACGAACACGTGCTTTCGAAGCATGTCCTTTCTTCATACGCATTCCTGCGAATGTTTAAAGAGTGAACTCGATCTCTTCAGCCTGCCGCCTACACAAACCAGTATTGAGAGTCCACAATGGATTCACTACAAACCCGTGTCTACTCTCACGGACGGCGCGCCCGTCGAATTCATACCCGGGCATGGAGAAGAATACATAGATCTTGCTCACACCATGCTGTCGCTACGCATACGAGTAGAAACGGAAACCGGAGCGGGAGCCGCGGCCGCCGCAAAAATAGGCCCGGTAAACCATATACTTCATTCGATGTTCAATCAAATCTACGTATATTTCAATCAAAAGCTCGTGTCTCCTCCAAACAATGCTTACGCTTACCGCGCTTACATAGAGGCGTTATTAAATTATGCTTCACCAGTAAAAATCTCCCACCTGGCTTCGTGCCTGTGGTACAGCGATACTGCAGGGAACATGGACGCTCTACCTGGAGCGACACCAAGCAATCACGGGCTCGACAAGCGAGCCACTTTTGTACAAGAAGGACGAACACTGATCTCATAGATCATCTTCACTGCGACGCCTTCAATCAAGATAAATTCTTGATCAACGGTGTCGAAATGCGCATGAGGCTTGTTCGTTCAAAAGATTCCTTCTGTCTTATGGAGGGAAATACTATGTCACGGATACGCATTTTAGATGCTACACTACTCATCAGAAGAGCTAGAATAAACCTAGGCATATTACTCGCTCATACGAAAATGTTGACCAGGACTACTGCTAAATACCCTCTCACGAGAGTCGAGGTTAAATCATTCACGATTCATAGCGGTCTCGTAAGAGAGACACTGGACAACGTCATTCTTGGACAAATATCAAAGCGCATAATTGTCGGCTTTGTCGATAACAAAGCATTTAACGGTGCCCGGCATTTAAATCCATTCAATTTCCAGCATTATGGAATAAATTTCTTTTCGTTGTATGTCGATGGTACTCAAATCCCTAGCAGACCGTTACAGCCCAAATTCTCTGGTAACGAGATGCTCTACGCCGAGGCGTATCACACTCTTTTCTTAGGAACGGGCATTCACTTTTTGAACGAAACTAATTCCATATCCAGAGAAGATTATCCTGCTGGTTATACTCTTTTCGCTATTAATCTCACTCCTGATCTGTCAGCTAATTACGCGGGGTAATGGAACCTTGTGAAACATGATAGTTTGCGAATGGAAGTACGATTCGAAAGAGCCCTCACAACAACGGTCAATTGCTTTGTTTACGCTGAATTTGAAAGTGTGCTAAAAATAGATTCTTCTCGTCAATTCATTGTAGATTTTAGCGGTTAAAAAACATACCTCCCACTTTTCTTTTCGTCTTTCCCCTTCCTGTGTAAAGATTTTCAACATCATTCTCCTCCAGAGTAAAAATTTTGAGAAAAGAACTCAGTCGACTTCGAGCCGTAAAGAATATAGTTTCGGCAAAGCAGAATTGCGAATACAGCGAGAACGTGGATGTGATCATCGAAGTGCAATGTTTCCGCGATAACAACGATACCTATGTGCTCAAGGAGGTGGCTATTGTCATTATTAATGAGGCATTTGTCGGACATTGGATCTTAGCTCCAGAGTATTCATTTGCGGAATTGAACGAAAAATCAAGACGGATAAATAACTGGCTTTCGCTGAATTATCATGGAATCGAGTGGTACGATGGGGAGACTAATCCAAAATATTTTTATTCGCGTTTGCATGAAACTACGAGTCATATTCGTGGCTTCATGACAAAAGGCAAGGAAAAAGCGAGCTACTTGCAAAATTTGTTAGCGCGAAACGTGTATAATCTGGAGAATATCTCGCCGACAGCCAGTGATCTTTCACCCAGCGAACGAATAGAAAGCTGCTCATTCCACTGCTCATTCCACACATTTAGAAAACACAGACATTATCATTGTGCATTACGCGATGCATACAAATTGAAACACTGGTTTATCGAACAAAGTCAAATCAACATCAGGAAACGCGACAACATCTATATGACTAGGTGTTTGTCCCCCAAAATTGACGAGGAAGACAGAGAAAATAGTTATTCCGACAAATCAGGGAACGAACAATCGCCGATTGAAGAAGAGGAAAACGCGACAAATACTATGTTGGAACATTCCGTCGAGCCAACGTAGACTATAACTATCGCGTTACCAAAAGTAAACGAAATTATATAAAATGAATTCGCTCGAAATTCAACATGCATTGCAACATCTCAATGCTAGATACACAGGCGTCTATCCAGCCGACAGACTACCGAGGGTGTGGACGAGGTCGACGGCAGTAGTCGCTAATACGGACAATCATGATCGTCCGGCGCAGCACTGAGTCGCATTCTACGTCGATCGGAATGGAGAGGCCACATACTTCGACAACTACGGGATGCCACCCTGGGACTCACGATTTCTCCTGCGTCTTAGAAGAAATTCCGTCAATTACCAATGGAATACCTTTCAGCTACAGGGACTCTTATCGACGACTTGTGGTCATTATTGCTGTGTTTTTCTTTACTTTATGTGTCGAGGTTATAACCTCGAGCAGTTTAACAGTATGTTTACCAATGATTGTGAACGAAACGATCAGTTGATTGTACGAATGTATAAGAAAATCTTTTGTCAATGCAAGTGTAAATCGCTAGATCATCATATCCCTGTGTACCAGGTTCAATCCTGTATTAAGAAAAATGTATAAGAATAAAATGTGAATTAATTCTATGAAAAATATTGTGCATTCCTTTCTCTTCACCTCTTCCCTCTTCCCTGCGGTTTCCAGTTCGAAGTAACAAATCTCTGTTATAAACTCTCGAGTTCGAAAGCGAAGGAACCTGCACAGGTAAAAATATTTGAGTAAAGATAGGCCGGAGGTATCGTCTTCCAACAATCGTTGGGTAGTTTTTATCTTCGAAACGATCCCTACCTGCTCGAACATGCTCGCACGCGCTCACGAGAGTCGAGAGCCGGGGTCTCATGGTGGGGGGCCCGAGTCCCGTAGGTTCTAGAATCTGCCAAATTTTTCACGCATGACGTCATACTCTCCGTATATACACAATATAGCTAGTTTCCATCAGGGTATAGCAGTAACGTAGGGAATAAGACGCTTGACTTGAAAGCCAAGCCGACCCAGGTTCGAATCCGGCCAGGACTTACAGGATTTTTCCAGAAGCTTCGCACTTAACCACACATACACACACACATACACACACCTTTCTGTTCTACGTGTACGCCGTGAAACCAGTTTCTACCACAGAGTAGCAGTAGAGCAGTGGTAAGACGTTTGACTCCAAGAGCCTGAGGTCCCGGGTTCGAGCCTCGGAGAGTGCCTAGGAGATTTTTCCAAAAGTAATATGCAAATTAACCAGCTGACCAAGAGCTAGAATCACGACAACGTTTAATTTGAATATTAAAAATTTAATATTCAGATTACGCTCTAATTTTTTTCCGGTGATTCAAATTTCCGCCATTTTTAGCCTTGGGGTAGATATAGCCAGTCAAAACATTCCCCCTCCACTCGACCCTCCGGCGCCGGTGGGCGTGGTCTAGTGGCACCGGAGGGTCGAGTGGAGGGGGAATGTTTTGAATGGCCATACCTACCCCCATACTACTGTCACCTACTGCGAGGAGCATCTTGGACATCGAAATTTTCAGAACAAAAGCGACTGAACCATCTTTTGGCTGTTGCTTTTGATAACGTATCTTGCCTATATGCTATAAACAACATAAATTTCTTCAAGGGCCTGCGCAGCATTTGCGCCTTTATCGAAATAAAATTGTAAAATATAGCATACTTTTGCGGAAAGTTCACTCATCTTCACGGCGCAACCTTACGTCTGATTATGAGAATTCCAACACTTTTTGTACGTCTACTAGCTTCAACTGTCAGCTGTCAAATAACGTTAGGCCTGACCTGCTATGACTCATGTACTCTGAAATTTGGGACACTAACGCTATCTCGTGCGCAAAAGGCTCAATACTTTTTAGACAATCTGATATAATCTTTATATATTTATCGCATACATTTTTTACATAAATGATATTTTCTAACTTTGTGATTTTTTACTGTTTTCTTTTATTTAACAAATTAATTACACGTCTAAAGCGCTGTCGAATTCAGTTTCTTGTCTGAATAAATTCAAATGTTGATACTTTTGTCTTTAGGCAACATATAGAGCTTTCAATTCTTCTAAAAGATTTTTAAATAAATTCTGTGTAATATTTTTACTCTAACTTTTTTGTTAAGATAAAAGATCCATGCATTTATAATAACATAATTCAAAATATTGTTGTATCCGAGCCACAAGGTTTGTGGCAGCTTCCGTTGTCCGCGACCCTTATACATCTGGTATTGGTTTGACAATTGAAGGATGATTGTCTGAGCAACGGAAAAATCAATAAAAGAGAAAGCGATACCTGAAAGAAACGTTGACTGCGGTCTTGATTATTTATGCGAAAGCTTTAGCATTGACATTTATAAAATTCTTTTAAAGTGTTAATAATAAATTTAATAATAAATTTAATAGTTTTACATCCGCATTTAATAGTAAATAGTTCTTCTTAAAGAAAATGAATGTTATTTCCGAGAACCTGGTACGCGCGAGTCGGTCGCGCGTAACAGTATAGTCTGTTTGATAAGAGTATGTACGGCGAAATTCGAAAATGATTTAAAATAATAAATTGAAAAAAAATACACATATTATGTATGATATAGATTGTGATGCTTTATTATTAATAAGTTGTCCAGTCGCCTCCATTATCAATAATTGTCTGGCATCTCCAAGGCATACTTTCTACTAATTTTATAACATAATCTTGAAACAAAGATCTCTATATAAATCGAATCCGTCGAACTTAACTACTTGACGGTCCAGATCTTTTTTCCTCGGAGATTGTATTTCATGAGTGCCATTTTTTATGGGATTTGCATCTGGCGACTGTGAAGGCCAATCCAGTACGTCAACATCATTTTCTTATTTCCACGCAGTATAAAGTCTACTCTAATGTTTTGAATCATTGTCTTCTTGCAGTAGCCAATTTTCATTTTTCTTCGTAAACCACCTTTAGGCAGATGATAATAAAGTCCTCTGATATATTTTTATCATTTTGGCAGCGTGCAAATTCTCTATGAAGATGTGCAAAATGCCAAATCCCTGCTTTGAGAAACAACCCAAGACGTGTACTTTTACCGGATATTTAAGTCTGTTGGGTGAATCTATTGACGTAGGTAAATCAGGCATGATTGATAGAAGAATTTGCCCACAAAAAAGCTTTGTCTGAAAAAATTACATTGTCCCAATAACAGTTCAAATTTTCTTTTGCCCAAGTTAGTCTTTATTCGACGTGTTTCGTCGAAGAAATGAGTTCTCAAAAGAATCTCTAATATTTCCACCACAACCTCTGTGATTGATCTGTCTTTTTGGAGATGGCTTATTTTATTTTCGTAATCTTTTGCCAGGACCTTGTCTGGTCTCGCTGTCACGGGCAGTTCTTATATGTCTTCACCAAATTTTTTCCAGTCTTTCTCTTAGATCTTTGAATGGCCTTATTGTATTCTATTAGGATCGATTTGTATTCGCCCCATATTTCTATTGGTCCTGAATTCTTTTACGGCCTTCTAACTCTAGTTCGCAGTAGTTCCATTTCTTTGTTCCACTAAGACACTTATTTTGCCTTTCTGTACATAGCAGGACAACTGTTTTCGTAAGTGTTTAGTAGAAACTCCTCAAATCTAAGAGAGGCGTTTCCGCTCTTCAACCGATCCGATCGTTTTTGGAAGCCTAAGTAACTCTAGCTTAACATGATCACTGTATTAATCCCAGTTGATTAGTTTTGGGATTCTAAGCTGATTCTAAGTTGATTAGTTTTGAAATTCTCAATTTGGCGTTCTTTCCCAATCTCAAATTTGAACTTGATATGTTTGTGGTCCGACATGGAGACTTCTTTGGAGATTCGCCAATTAAAGATCTTTGAGCTTAATAAGAGTATCATTAGCGTAATATTTAGGACTTCTTTTCTGATTTTATTTTCAAAAGTAGGTTCTTTAGTTTTATTCAAAATTTGTTAATAGTAGAGTTAGTAGTAGAAATGTAATAGTAGAGATGTAAGAAGTCACTCACCTCGTCTGTTGGTGTCCATACTGCTCTAGACCAAGTGATGGGCGTTTGCGTTGCAACCTAGGACTAGGTTCTTCCTCCTCTAGCTGCAGTATTTTATGAAGGATTTCTCCTCTTTAGGAGGGATTTGGTTAGTGTCACCTAGGAAGTAGGCCGAGACGATTACAATCTCTTGCCCGCTCCCCGACAACATATTTGCACCTCCACTGCTACTAGATCTCTAGATATAGACTTTAGCATAGTTAGGAACGTAATATTGGGCTTTAGCAAAATAGCAGCCTTCGGTTCATTTTTATAATATACCAAGTTACTTTGACTGTTTAGTATGCGAACTAGTTTTCCATAAATATCTTGGATTAGCGCCATATCAATAAATGGACAACTCATCATCTTGCACAGCACATCCGAGGTTCCTTTGCTGTGCTATTCCCCTGTAAAAAGCCTAGGCTATTGTGATGATAATGCGCCATCTTGCTTTGGAACAGATTTGGAGATTTCCCATTGATGGCTATTTATAGCCTCCGTTACGAAGGAGTTCCTTTCAACCCCCTTGGCTTGGGTCTTTTCCTGGGTAAAATTGTCTTTTGTTTCTTTTTTGTTTCCAATAGGTCTCTTGTTTGATTGGACTTTGGGACTGCAACGCCGGCTACCATCTTCGAGTCCAGCATTTGGCTTCGTATTGCACTTTTCACTCTTGGGTCTGGTCGTGATCTCCTACAGTTTGAAGCTGGCCCTGTAATTGTAGACCTTCAGCCTCTTGGGCAAAGAAGTCATCGATCGCCAAGATGAGGTGAGCCGCGTTGACTCCTTCCTTTGTTCTTCTCAGAATCCTCTAGCTGGCCGTATGTAGACTTTCATTTTGGATCTTTACTAGTTTCAGAATCTTTTCATTTTTGTCCTCGACGCTTCCGGGGAAGAAGGCATTGTAAATATGCACTTTCGGTAATTCCCCTTCTGGAATCACTTTGAGACTTGCAACCTCCCAAGTTTTGATACTTGGGATTTCACTACATAGCTATTTCTCTATGGCTTTGTCTGAACAGTTTATCACTAAGTATTCGGCTTTGAAGATCGTACCCAGAATTTTGGCTTTACAGAACCTTCTTCCATGGTTATGATCCTTTCAATAACAACCTCTTGGATGGCCTTCATCTGATCCGTCATAAAGTTAGCATCCGGGTATCTTTCATGTAAGATGCTCACCTTTTTTCCTTTTAGGATTAGTTTGTAGGTTTGTAGGCTTTTTGGCATCTGACATCTCGCTGTGATTCGCTACTAGATGATTTGTCCTGCTCTTCAATCTTACGCTTTTTTCCATAATTGTGGTGGAACTTTCGGACTTGAGTCTTTTGGAGCTTTTGTCCTTTGATTACATTGATTTTAAAGCCTGTTTCCTGGCTTCTTCGTAGCTAAGGCCATTTGCCATTAGCCACTTTAACCTTCTTCTGGCGGTTTCATCAAGATGTTCCTGATTCAGACGGAGTTTCTCAACAGACTCCTGCAGCTGAACTGTGACGTAGCTTCTTTTGAGGAACTTGAATGCTTTTCTGTCACCTCTTTCTCCGAGAGAGGGGGGGGGATGGCCATCCCAGATGCATTTGGAATAGCATCACTCTCTTTTGTGATTGTTTTAATATGTTCCATTTGAGCTTTACGAGTAACTAGGGAAAAAGAGGTTCACCATGACGGAGTCCCGCATTATTATAATATGATTAGGAGACTTATTGAGACTGGACTCCAGCAGTCCAGAATCCGCTTATTTAAGGCCAGGTTGTCTCACTGATCATTCAACCATCAGCATAAGCTATTTTATCTTAGCTTGGGCGATTTTTATTGAGGTTGAGGGGAATTTTATCTCTTCTTGGTCTAGGCAGTTAAGCCAAGATCTCCCCCCCGCATCCTTTACCCGTGGGACATGACCACTGATGTTTCAGGATATATGGTATCACGACCTTGGCTATGCAGCCATCAGTCGGCGCCATTCATCCCGGTGCAAGCCTTTAACCACGACAGTCGGGCCAAAAGATTTGATCCGCGGGATGGGTTTCGCCTTTCCTCATTCACCAACTTGGCTCCATATGAGGGCAGGTTTGTGCCCCTCCTACTCAGCAACCTGTGGCAACCTGTGGTGATCGCTGAGTTTCCTCCTATCCGCCAACCGGAGACGCGCCCGATGGGCAATCAACCACATTGCCACATTGGGTGGGACTACGTCAATTTCACGTATTCTTCGTTTTATGTCTCTGTCTTTTTTCATCATAGATAATTGAAACATGACTTTTTCTCGGATATATCTCCATGAGAAATAGTCTAAAAATTTAAGGTCAGGTGAACGAAGGAGTAATTGAACATGACTTTCACGATCTACCCATATATCACCAAATATTTCATTTGAAAAAATATACGTAGCTTTGGAAAAATGAGGAAATGCATCATCTTATTGAAATCGCATTTCACTTTTCACATTAAGTGGTAATTCTTCTAGATATAGAGAAAGATATAGAGGAAGATAATTGCTCAATAGGTCATAATATTCAATTTGAACAGCATCATCAAGAAAGTATAGTTCGATTACACAATTACCAATTATTCCACATCATACGTTTAATGACCAATAATATCAAAAAGGAACTAGACGCATCCAGAAGGACTCCCATGTGCTTAATAATGAACAATTATGTTTATTAAGATGTCGATTAAGATCAAACTGTTGAAATATTTTTTATGGAGATATGTCAAAGTGTCATGTTTTAACTATCTACGATGAAGGAAGACTTAACACGCATGCGAGAAATACATGAAGTTTGCATTAGCGTGACCCCAAAAATGTTGGTTGAAGTCAGACAAAATTTTGTAGAAAGAATAAATAAGTGTTTATGTGTGAATAGTAAAAACACTCCGAACATTTAATATAATAAAAAACAACAAAATTATGTCTTTCATTGAATTTATGGTTTTATTATCCTAATTTGAATGCACTCTAAGGTTTCAATGTTTATGATATTTGAGAAATATATACAGGATGTCCAAAAAGACTTGAATCGGTAAAATAATTTTGATAACAAGACATTTTAGAAAAAAATGTTTCTAACAAAAGTTATATAGTTTCAAAAGGGATATGAAACAATTATATCATTTGTTTACAAATGGCAGCACTTTTGAAATATTCATTGATCATTACTTTTCTTAAATGGAAACCTCAATTTTTTATTATAACATTTTTCCACTAATTAATGTTACGTCCTGCGAATTCCGGACAATTACTTTAAAAATCTTTTTTTTCTTTTTCTCTCTCCTTTCGAACTTCTATTCTCCTAATATAACTATATAATAGGAATATATACATATATAAATATAAAATAGGAAACAGACACATCTGGCAAACAGCCGTTGCGCCAAATAAAAGGCGATTTAGGAAAATTTCATAACAGGAAACAGTGCCCTGTTATAAAAATCGACACGTCTTCGTTGAAGGTTTATATCTGGGTAGTGTTCGCCAAGTGTATTCGTCAGCCTAGCTATAAAATTTGAAACTCTGCGCTAACAAACCTTCAGTAAAACAAAGCAACTCAGAGCATTCCTGCTCTAAAACTTGAAACTTACATCTTTCCAATCCAAAACCATATGTGCCCTATCAGTCAACCAACAAAGCCTACTTCACTGATGGTCATAAAATTTTATCTCAACCCTTGATTTACGGCATTCTGACTTTTCCAGCCGGCCACTTGTATACATCTCTCTCTCACAGGAATCCACCACCATCGCACTTGTCATGCCTAATCAATTCGGCCAATCAAACCAATCCACCCAACTAAAAGACATCCACGCTCCACCCTTTAGCCTTTCTATATTCATGTCTTCAAGCCTCCCACGAGATTTTTAACCTCATTCTTAATTTCTAATGGCTAAGACTTTTTCCCACTAAGATCAACCAGGATCAATACTAATTAAAACTTTGACATCATTGGGCTCTCCTTGGGGCTTCCCCAAAGGCCATCTCTCTACCCACCCTGCGGGCGGGTCCTGCCTCCGATCATCAGTATAAAAACCATGTTGCGGATTCGCCGAGCATCAGCAACGCTGCGCGTGATATTTACACGATCACGATCGCTGTGTTGCAGCTGACGTCAGCGTACACGTGCGAGACGACTCTCCGACATTCTAATGTCTCGTGCGATACTCGCGGCGCTCGGCGTGATTGTTCGGCCTCCCGACACGTGAAAACACACTTCCAAACAAAACTTGGGATGTGTCGCGAGGCTGAACCAATCATTGAGCGCCAACTAATCCAATAAGATTTTTTTTGTTCTAATCGAGAGTCCGTTGGAAGCATCAAGTTTGTATTTCGAGATTTTTCCACCGTCGGAACTCTCACTCCGATTTTTCTCGTTGTCCCGGAAGGACACTCCGAATTTTCTCGTTGTCCCGGACGGACTCTCAGTTTTGTTCGCTGTCCTGAACGGACTCTCAATCAATCATTCTTTTTTTTATTGTTTCTTTTGTTTCGCGAATTTGTCTAAATTTAAAACTGTAACGTCCTACGTCGATTATCGTTTCTGATAGCCGGGCGCGCCGATTATCAGCTGCTTACGAAAATCGCTACCGTCGCGCGATCAACTGCTCAAAGCTCCGAGGCATTCCTACCGGCGCTTCGATTCCTTGTAACCCGGTTAAATACAGTGATTTAAGAACATTTCGCCGCATCTACCGAGATTCATCTCGATTCTTTTGTTGGTGTAACCCGTCCTCTGCGATCCGATCCACACTCTCCCGCGCTTCTTGCGAAGCGGTCCCGGCACGCGTTCGCTTCAGTTAACGCGCGAACAAACCACAATATATGCCTCCGCGAGCACTCAAATATTCTGCTTTTGAGCATTCAGAATTTAGAAGTCAGATTTCAAGTATTCCAGATTCAGATTCAAAAAAGATCCGGGCATTCAGATATTCAGATAGTATTTCCAAGATTCATATACCCGAGTTTGTGCAAATATTCAAAAAAGTCAGAAAAAAGCATTAGTGATTGTATCATAATTGGATAACCGAAAGGGAATGGGCGAGCACAACCCAATCTACTGAGCAGGAGCTACTAACCGACAACTTTTATTTTTTGTTCACCTCCCGGATAACAGGAATCAGCAGTAAGTTTTGTTTTCTTTTATGCCTTTATTTATTGGTTCCACCCGTTTATTGAAATCCATTTTTAATGGGCCATTATTATCATTCCATGGTACCCATCCAACAAGTCCTCCGTTTTTTCGAGACGGTGTACGGGATTAGAGACCCCTATGAATTTGAACACCAACTGCAGTATCTCCGTTCCATTATAAATATTTCACTCGAAACTGATTATCACCCAGACCCGACACTCCTACCCCCTTTCCTACTTCGACGTTTACCCCTTAGTCCTCCGTTTTCTCCTACATGCGCTTCCACTCCATCTACCCCTTCAATATCGTATTCTCCCGTCTCTTTTTCCGAATTATCCACTCCCTTAAATTCACCTGACTGCTCTCGTTCCTCCTCACCCGACTAACTTTCTATTCATATTCCTCCTCTTTTCCATTCTTTCTTCTTCTATTTCACACACACACACATATACACACACCATCATTCAAGTAAATTGTAATAAACCGCGCCATAATATCATTTTATTGTTATATTTTAAACCGCGCCGTATATCATTTCGTTGTCACCCTTATTTATAATAAATTTGCTATTAATTTATTTCCATCAATTAATTTCAAAATCACCCCACCTTCCAACAGTTGACTCATGGTTCTATCCCCGGTAAAAGGATTCGCGTCCTTGACCGAAAAACGGACCGCTCATCGTACGTCAATGACTGAGTAAAGGGACCCATCAGGTTCCTGACCCGTTCCCTGACACGCGTGTACGAACGAGGTTCACCTTTCCTGCGAACGAAAAGGTTGTGCTCCTCCTCCAGGACGTAACATTAATTTGAACAAGTTTTGTCTGAAACATTTTTTAATTGCCTAATATTTTTTGAGATATTAAGGAAAACTTGATAACTTTTTTAATATTTAACTTACAATATTTCGTTAACTATTTGTCGGAAGAAAAAGTGGTACTAGACCTTTTTACTCTGTTTACAATAGCACCCTGACTTTTAACTTACCGACTTTTGGAAATTTTAAAATCATCAAATTAATCACGGACACATGAATCCTAAACTTAGGCGGAATGTGCGGTGAAAAGCCGAATGCTCGGTGCAATTCGCAAACGCAAGAACCCGGAAAAGCAGGAGAATGTTTGGTTCTGAGAATGCTCAGATGGGATTGCGAATGCATAACCTCGGTTTCCTTGCTGACAGTCGAATGATAGGAATACAAAGAGCAAAACGATGCGGTCCGGTTATCGTACTATTGACTCGGAAGCTTCTTGTATGATCGGCGATACGGATCGGTCTGGTGCTGCTCGGAACAACTATTGTCGTACACATGCCTCGATCGGTATCGTTCATCACCCACGACATGCGAGTAATATATGGACTACTTACCGTTAAGACATTCTTCCTCCACCGGCCCTTTTGGTGCCAGTAGGTCACGCCCACCGTTCCTTCGTCATTGGGTCTTGCGACCCAGCGGTGCCGGAAGGATCCATAGAGAGGAAATGTTTTGACGAGGCTATATCTACCCATAGGGGAAAAAGCGGGAAATATTTAAATTTATTACTGAATATTTGTATGAGTAACATAGGACAATAGGAGAAGTTTATAGGTCGGATACTGCTTTTTTGTATACTCTGGCTAATATATTTATACTTGAAAAGATCTAATCAAGGAAAAACGGCTAGTTTATGTAAATGAAACAATTGCCTATATGTCCCAAGGAAATCTTTTAGGAGGTTAAGCGAAGATGATTAAATAAATATATTGTACAATATTTTTAGTGAATAGATTCACATTTTATTACACATTTTTCTTAATACAGGATTCAACTTAGTACATGGGAACATGATGATCTAGTAATTTGCACTTACATTGACAAAAGATTTTCTTATATATTCGTACAATCAACTGATTGTTTCGTTCACAATCATTTGTAAATAATCTATTAAACTTTTCAAGGTTATAGCCCTGACAGATAAAGTAAAAAAACAGCAATAATGCCACACATCGCCAATAAGAACCCCTGTAGTTGAACATTATTCCATTGATAAGTGTCGGAATTTCTTCTAAGACGTAGGAGAAATTGCGAGTCCCAAAATGGCATCCCGTAGCTGTCAAAGTATGTACTCGTTTCATTCCGAACAATGCAGAATATAATTCAGTGCTGTCCTGGTCAGTCATGATTGTATGTGTTAGCGACTACTGCTATCAACCTTGTCCATACCCTCGATAGTCCGTCGGCGCAATAATACCGGTGTATCTGGCATCGATATGTTGCAATACATGTTGAATTTCAAGCGAATTCATTTTATACAGGATGGTCCAGTAACTATTAGCACCTTGAATATCTTTGAAACTATGAGTGTCAAAAAAAAATGTGTCCAACAGAAGTTGCATCATACAGAAGGGGTCATCAGACGGTAGTTACAAATCTTTAATAGATGAAGTTGCTTCCAAGATATGAAGATTATCTTTATTTTTTTTAATGAAATGCTATGTTTTTATGTCTACCATCTGATAACGGCTATTATTGAAGTACATGCTGTAATAATTCGTTGTCGCATATCTGCAGGTGTAATTAGTGCTTATTTGTACACAATATTCTTTATGGTTCCCCATAAGAAAAAGTCTAAAGTCGTCAGATCTGGGGAATGAGCCGGCCATGATATAGGTCCAATCCAGCGATTTGGGAACCTTTGGCATAGTTCATTTCTGGCAACTGATGAATAATGCCAGGCATCGATGGATGTGGTATCAACACGATATTGTTGATACCACACTGTTTGTCGTATATCTAATGGTAAATCTTCCAGCAAAGACTTAACATTTCTCGAATAAATGTAACGTACATATTGCCATTTAAATTGCCTTCAATGAAATAAGGACCAATAATTTTATTAGCAATAATTCCATCATATATTTAGCGATCATTGCCTCTGGTTTTAGACATACGAGGGTAGTCCCAGAAGAAAATTTGGGAAAAAATATCTTTATTTCTCTGCATAGTCTCCTTTTAGCTTAATACATTTTTCCCAGCGATGTTCAATAGCTTCGATACCCTGTTTATAGTGAGAATCGTCGAGCTCTTCAAAATAGCCATCAAGCCACCTTGGTCCATTGTTTTGATTGTTTCTTCGTCTCAGGTGTGAAGAAATGGACCCATGTTTCATCCATGGTTATGAATCGACGCAAAAATTCGGCTTTATTGCTGCGAAACTTCGTCAAACACTCGATTGAAACATCCTCACGACGCTGTTTTTGTTCCAATCGCAGCACCCATCTTGCGTAGAGCATTCTCATGTCCAAATTTTCAGTCAATATGCGATGTACAGCACTTTTTGAAATGCCTACTATGTCTGCTAACTCGCGCACTTTCAGTCGACGTTCATCCAATACCATTTTGTGGATTTTCTTCACCATTTTTGGCGTGGTCACCTCATTTGGTCGACCACTCGTGCGGCCTCGTTTGAACTCTACCATCCAATATTTTATTGTTGTAAACGAAGGAGCAGACTCCCCCAGAGTAAAATCTAGCTCCGCTTTGATATTGGTTGGTTTGAGGCCTTTCAAATGAAGGCATTGCATCACATAACGATGACCAATTTTTTCCATGTTTACAAATTCACTGAGAGCATTCACTATTGATGGCTGCCAAACAAATACTAAACAACGTAGCGTCGTCAAACTTCAAACTTAAGCTTTATAAGGTTGGTACTTTCTACCATTGTCATTCTTTTCAAATAACAACCGCTATCTATACGCCAGGTCAGGTACTTCTGGAACTACCTTCGTACCGTAGCCATTTAGGATTTTCCACCAGAAATGCATGTTATATAAATTAACATTACCATTATTCGTAAATGTTGCTTCGTCCGTAAATAATACCGAATGAAAAAATAAATTATTATTCTGATGTAGAATCCATCGAGAAAATTTTACCTGATTCATAAAATCCATGTCATTTAATTCTTGATGGAGACTGAGATGGTACGGGTGATGTTTATGACGGTGAAGAATGCGGAGAACACTGTTCTAACGCCAGACTCACGTGCTATATGACGCGAACTAATATGAGAATTTCGAACTACAGCTTTCGAAAACACCGATTTCATTCCCTTCGTTAGTTACTGACTTTTGGCGGTCACCTTTATGACAGAATAAACTTTCGGTCTGACTCAACTTATTGCACAAATTTTTGAACGTTTGATGTGAAGGATGAGAACGATGAGGATAACGCTCAGCGTACAAAGTCTTAGCTCTCACTGCATTTTGTTAACATTCTTCATAAATGAGAATTATATCTAATTGCTTTTCAAACAAATACATCATACACGATCAATCGATTCATTGATACTAATGTTATTATAATAATTATTATAATTATTTTATTATAATTATCTCGTCATGTGAATTTGTAGTAAATGTTATCATGATATCTCGTCATGTGAACTTGTAGTAAATGAATTCTAAGAGATTCCAATAATGGATTCCATTGGAATCTCTTACAAGTAACACTACTCAACTATTAGGTGCGCAACTAAGTTCTCGCTGTTTTTTTGATGAAAATGCAACTTTATTGTGAAAAAATGGTTACAAATGAATCATTCAAAATATTGCCCATCGCTAGTGACAACTTTTTCCTATCTTTCTGGCAGAGCTCGAATACCGTCACGGTAGAAGTGTTCGTCTTTTGAGGCTATCCACGAATCAAGCCATTTTGAGATGTCTTCATATGAGCGGAACTGCTGATTAGCCAGACCATGTGCCATCGAACGGAACAAGTAATAATCGGACGGCGCAATATCTGGGGAATATGGCGGGTGTGGTAGGACTTCCCATTTGAGCATTTCTAAGTAGGTTTTAACGGGTTTGGCAACGTGAGGCCAAGCGTTGTCATGCTGTAAAATCACTTTTTCGTGCCTCTGCTCATATTGTGGCCGCTTTTCGCGCAGTGCTCGGCTCAATCGCATCAATTGAGTTCGATACCGTTCCCCAGTGATGGTTTCGTTCGGTTTCAACAGCTCATAATAAATAACACTGCCCTGGTCCCACCAAATACACAGCAAAACCTTCGCAGCGTGTATATTCGGCCGAGCCGACGACGTAGAAGTATGACCGGGCAGTCCCCATGATTTTGTTCTCTTTGGGTTGCTGTAATGAATCCATTTTTCATCACCTGTAACGATGCGATGAAGAAAACCCTTCCTTTTTTGCCGCTGGAGCAGTTGTTCACAGGCGATAAAACGACGCTCAACGTCTCTTGGCTTCAAATCATAAGGAACCCTAGTTCCTTGTTTTTGAATCATTCCCAACGCATGCAATCGCTTGGAAATGGCTTGGCGGGTAACTCCTAATGCTGAAGCAAGCTCTTTTTGCGTTTGGCACGGATCCTCATCGAGCAATGCCTCCAATTCAGCGTCTTCGAAGGTTTTTGGCCTTCCTTCACGCGAACGGTCGTCAACATCGAAATCACCGTCTTTGAAGCGACGGAACCAATCACGGCACGTTGTTTCACTTAGAGCAGCATCTCCGTAAACTTTTTGGAGTTCTCGATGCGCTTCAGCCGCCGTTTTTTTCGAATGAAAGAAGAAAAGCAACACTTCCCGCAAATGACGATTATTTGGCACAAAATCAGACATTTTCACACAACCAAAAGTATATGACGCAAAAACAAAATCACTAATGTGTCAAAGTGGTTTGTTTACCATATGTCTAAGCTTGGTTCATGACGTTTTGGTTATGTCACAATCGACCAGCACTTACTACTGGAGCCATCTCTTGAAAAACAGCGGGAACTTAGTTGCGCACCTAATACATGTAATGCGCGAAGCAGATGCGCAAAATACGGACACGATTCTAATCTTTCGAAGTAACACACGTATATGTAATCGCCATTGCAATAAGACGTGCCTGAATGTGATACACGTTTATAATATCAGTTATACTAGGTGCGCAACTAAGTTTCCGGATTTCTTTGATCAATGAAAAATGGAAAATTTCAAGAGAAATACAAAAAATGGTTTATTCAAAGTATCATCCCTCGCTAGCTACACATTTTTGCCATCTCTCTGGCAATACATGAATACCGCGACGATAAAACGATGCGTCTTTGGACCGAAACCATTCATCCAACCAATTTTGCACTTCTTCGAAATTGGCCAAATGTTGCCCAGCCAAGCCATGCGCCATCGACCGGAACAAGTGATAATCGGAAGGGGCTAGGTCTGGCGAATACGGCGGGTGCGGTAGCAAATCCTATTTCAGCGTTTCGATGGTGTCCTGAATGATGGAAGTGCGATGGCACGGAGGGTTGTCGTACTGCAATATCACTCGTTCCTGTCTCGTGTCCCATTCTAGCCGTTTTTCGAGCAATGCATGGTTCAGATTGATAAGTTGTTGTCGGTAGCGATGCCCATTGACAGTTACGCCCGGTTTCAGCGGCTCATAGAATACAATTCCTTTCAGGTCCTACCAAACGCAGAGCATTGTCTTCTTTCCGAAGCGATTTGGCTGAGCCGTCGATGTTGATGCTTCGCCACGTGAAAGCCACGTAAATTTTTTACGTTTGGGATTCTCGAAATATATCCACTTCTCATCGCCAGTAACAATTCGATGCAGGAAACTCTTTCTTTCATGTCGCAAAAACAAACTTTCGAAGTGGCTCTTCGATTTTCCATCTGTCTCTCAGTCAACTCATGCGGCACCCATTTTCCTTCCATTTGAATTTTTCCCATAGCATGTAAACGTTCGGAAATACCTTGGCGAGTCATGTTTAATGCCTCCGTAAGTTGATCTTGTGTTTGCGTATCATCTTCATCCAATAACGCTTGCAGATCGACGTCCTCAATTATTTTTGGTCTTCCGGAACGCACCTTGCCCTCAGTGTCGAAATCGCCACTTTTGAAGCGTTTAAACCAATCTTCACGTAGTTCAATCTTCAATCTTCAAGGTAGTTTTCGATGGTGCATGTTCGCCGTAGGCCTCCTCAAGTAAACGACGTGCTTCAGCTGCATTTTTTTTCAAGTTAAAGCAGAAAGGTAAAGCTTCCCGCAAATGCTGTTTATTTGGCACAAAACTCGACATCTTCGTTGTTAGAAAAAATATTTTTACGTTGCGATGTGTGTTGGTATTACGACTGGTTATTGTTAACAGCTGTCTAAGCTATAAAGAAAACACAACTTCAGACATGTATGTCGACTACATGTGTCGTTAACGCCATCCATATGAAACCCGGAAACTTAGTTGCGCACCTAGTATCTCTCGCGTCTCAAAGTTGACTAAATTCTTTTCTTGTACATGGCTGTTTTCTCAAAATTTTTACTCTGTTGGGAGAATGACGTCGAAAAGAAAGATGAGAGATGCATTTCTTTAGCTGCTATAATCTACAATAACTTGACGAGAATAATCTATTTTCAGCATACTCTCAAATTTAGCGTAAATTAAGCGGTTGACCGTTGCTATGAGACCTTTTTCGAATCGTATTGGATGATTGTATAAATTCGTGCCCAATTTAAAGATAAACTTTAATAGGTTAAATTTTAAATAATATAGTTTATTAATCAGTTTATTAATACATTTTATTAATCAATTATATAGTCTCTATTCTACTCTACAATTATTTTCCAACGATCTACAAACTTGTCGATTCCATTTTTGATGAAAGAACTTGGTTTTCCTTGAAAAAAGTTCGTGAGGTGGTTTTCGACAGCTTCCTCGGACTTAAGATTTTCACGATTCAAACTATTCTGCAAAGACCGGAATAGATAAAAATCTCAAGGTGAAATATCTGGAGAATGTGGTGGATGCTGCAGAATTTTTCATTGCAACTCCTGCAGTTTTCGCAGTATCTGTTGGACAACGTGCAGTCTAGCATTGCCGTGGAGAAAGATGATGCTTTTTCGATTGTCCAAAACCTGGTCATTTTTCTTGAATAGCCGCATTTCGAATTTAGTGAGTCGTTCACAGTACTTGTCTGCCGTGATTGTTTCGCTGTGTCGGAGTAACTCGAAGTGAATAATTCCCCTGCAATCCCACCAAACACTCAGCAACATCTTTAGTGGATGTAGGCCAACTTTAGCGACTGGTTCTGCACCTTCAGCTGCTTTTTTCCAGATCCTCTTTCGCTGTACGGTCTGTAAAATAAGAGCGTGTACAGCATAAATGGCAGTTGGCTTCAAATATCGTCCTAGTTTTTTTGTGAGCCGATAGATGAAATCTTTGTCGTGAATACTTCGTCACAAAAGATTCAGTTGGCGTCGAACTCTAACCTGAGAAACACGTTAATTGCCATGAGTGCCGCATACGCATCGCGCTACGAGGCTGTGTTCCTTTGTTCCCACCCCAAAAGACCAAAAATGTCATATGCAGTAGCTGCTAAATACATGGGAAAGCCAAAATCGTTCGTCGCTAAGTGGGTTCAGCAATACAAGAAGATCAAAAATGTCGATGACTTGCCAGAACGTGGCTCGATAGGCAAAATGACGTGGAATGTGGAAAAAAAAATTGTGAATTTGTTTAAGCGGAACCCGACCTTAACATTGCGATAAGGAGCAGCAAAATTAAAACAGAAGGGTATAGAAGTATCACATACAACAATTCGAACCAATCTCCTTACGCATAATCTCAAATATCGAAGCACAATGAAGAAACCACTGTTAGGCGAAAAAATGTGACGAAAAGACTCGCTTGGGCAAAAGAGAATTTGGATCGAAATTGGAGCAACGTGATCTTTATGGACGAAGCTTCTGTTTGGGGATATACTGCCATCCGACATTCCTGGTCAACCTTGACCAATAGATTAATACAACGGACTGTTAAACACCCTGTAAAAGTTCATCTTTGGGGCTGCTTTTCGAAACAGGGTTTTGGAGCATTACATCTGTTTACATACAATTTAAGTGCTCCGAAAATGCTTAAAATTTATGAGAAGTGTTTGTTGTCGACTGCTGAACGATGCTTCATAAAAAAACGAGGACTGGATCTTACAGGAAGACAACGACCCAAAACACCGGAACAAGCTTTGCACCGAGTGGAAAAAGCAGTCTGGCATCGTCACACTTGATTGGCCATCGCAGTCGCCGGATACAAATCCCATTGAAAATGTATGGGCATATCTCAAGCACAAGCTTCGAGGAAAAAGAGTGTGCACTTTGAAGCAGCTGACACGACAAATTCGTCTCATTTGAAGGTCTTTACCGAACGGATACGCAGTCAACTTAATGGAAAGTATGCCTCGGAGATGCCAGGCAATTATCAATGCTGATGGTGACTGGACTCATTATTAATGGTATAGCATTTTTCTTCTCATGGAGTACAACAAATCCATGTACTTAAAAATCATCAAAAATAAATTTTTCTACATATTAACCCATACACGCTCTTACTTTACAGACTGTACGTTGTTGTACAGAATCCACTTCTTATCATATGTTACCGATCCAAAAAATGCTCTTTTTTGTTACATGCGAGAAGAGAATTAGCCACATTTATGCGGTTCAGCTTATTCCTTTCACTTAAGAGATGCAGCATCCATGTATTAAGCTTGGAAACGTATCCAATTTTTTTTAAATGGCGAAACGCAGCCGAATTATCGATTTTCAGTCTCTCAGCAATTTCCTCAGATGTAATCCTTGGATTTTTTTCCACTAAGGCACACAATGTCGTCATCAATACTATATATATTATATAATAGAAGGCCGTCCAGAGCGGGGTTGATCTTTCAAGTTGAAATCACCATTTCGAAATCTGCTAAACCATTTTTAATCCGGAGAGCAGAAGCACGGTCCAAAGAAACGCTCTAAATGTTTTTTTGTGCAATCCCAACACTTACGCCTTTCCGAAATTCGTATGCGCATTGCATGCTGCAATGCACCTTTTCATTCTCCATTTTCAAGAATTTTTCTTACGCACAATTCGACTTATCTGAACGATACCTGACGCTAAAGTGACACAAAACACTGTTAGCTATTCAGTGCATGCAACATAACCAAACAAAAACACAGAAGCTCCGTCATGCAGTAAGTTAACGCCATTTATGAAAATCGGGCACGAACTTATGCAATCATCCAATACTTCCAATTGTAAACTGCCGTGTTTCATAAGGCTCCATAAAACAGATGAAATTTTTGAACGAACAAGTTTCATGTGCACTTCAATACCGTTGATCAAGAATTTATCTCGATTGAGACATCGCAGTGAAGATGAGACCTATGAGACCTAGCGTTTAGCTTTCTTGCATAAAAGTGATTATTGAGGCCATGAATGCTTAATGTCGCTTCAGGTAGAGCGTCCACATTCCCTGCAGTATCGGTATATCGCAGGCATGAGGCTAGGTGGAAGAGGTTTACCGATACCGGTAAAGCATAATTTAATAATACTTCTATGTAAGCGCAGTAAACGTAAATATGGTTTAAAAGAGACACGAGCTTTTGATTGAAATATACAAGGATCGTTCGATAAGTAAGGTAAAAAGCAATGAAATCATCCATTTTCCAAAAAATTTTTTTTTACTTCTCGACGTAGTCTCCTTGGAGCTCTACACACATAGTCCAACGGTGTTCCAATTTTTTGATCCTTTCAGAAAAGTAGGAAGTCTCGAGGCTTTCAAAATACACATCCACAGCGATGATGACCTCTTCATCGGACGAAAATTTCTTTCCCCCGAGCCAGATTTTGAGGTTTGGAAAAAAGTCACAAGGGGCCAAATCAGGAGAATATGGAATCAGGATGGGGCAACAATTCGAATCCTAATTCGTACAATTTTGCCATTGCAGCTGCGGAGGTGTGAGCCAGAGTGTTGTCATGGTAAAAGATGACTTTTTGCGCGCTAATCTCGGCCGTTTCGTTCGCAATTCTTCGTAAAAACGATTCAGAAGTGTAGAATAGTATGCTCCTGCGACTGTTTGACCTTTCTGTAAGTATTCAATGAAGATGATTCTTTGGAAATCCTAAAAAACAGTGGCCATTAACTTCCTGGCCGACAAAACAATCTTCGTCTTCTTCGGCGCACATTCATCAGGCGCTGTCCACTGCTTCGACTGCTGTTTCGACTCGGATGTATAGTGGTGGATTCAAGTCTCATCTACTGTCACGAATCGACGCCAAAAATCTTGTGGATTGCGCTTAAGCATCGACAAACACTGCTGCGAAATGTCTTTTCGCGTGCATTTTTGGTCGATGGTCAGCAATCGTGATACCCATTGTGCACACAGCTTTTTCATTTCTAATTTAACGTGCAGGATAATATGCACTCTATCTATTGAAATACAATCTCAGCTATGTCGCCCACTTTCATTCGGTGATCTTCCATGACGATACGATGGATTTTTCAATCATTTCTGACATAGTGACTTCAACTGGACGTCTGGGGCACGCTTCATCTTTGGTTGATGTCCGGCCACGTTTGAATTCATTAATTCAAAAGTAAATTTCGACACTGGTGCAGAGTTCTCGTCAACTTCGTCTAACTCGGCTTTGATCAGCATAACCGTCTACTTTTTTAAATAAATATGTTTAACACATTGACTGCCACGGAATTTTTCACGATTCCGATCTAAAGAGCCAATTTGATTTAATCATTTTATATTATTAAAAACTTTAATAATAGTACATAGTAATAATCAAAAAGCTTAAAAAATGTTTTTTTCTTAAAAACACATTTTTTTTCTCTTTCCTGAGGCCATCTATTCATATTTATACTGTTATGCTACGAGTTTCCTCGTAGCTAATATGGCATCGTACAATTATGGCAAGTAATGAAGGGACGAGATAACTCGTAGTTAGGCGTCCTGGGCAAGAAAACAACCTACGAGATATCTCGTAGTTGGCAGTCAACGTGTTAATGACTGTACGGAATTCATCTTTCTCCATTTTTATGACAACTGCTGCCACGTTCACTTCAAACATCCGCCACACACTAAGCATCGCTTTTGGCTGAAACTTGGTGTGAGGCAGTTTGAAGAGTGTTACTTCCCGGCCATATACTACAAAGTCCATTGTGGCACCATTTCGCGGAAGTTTACCTTACTTATCGAGCGACCATCGTACGTCGATTTGATTGAACATCGAATGTAATAGATAGTTTATCGGACCTACTGTTGCGATGGCGGTCTCTGCTTCGGTTTTCGTTTTTCTTCGTATGCATAGTGACAGCATAGTGAAAGCGAGATCTATGTTAGGTGTACAACTTTGCTCCCGCCGTTCTCCTATAGATGGTTTTAGCGGTAAGTAGTGGTCGAAATATTAGGAGTACAAATAAGTTTCCGCCGTTTTCTATCAAAATTTAGGAATTTATTGTGAAAGAACGGTACATTACGTTTTGTTCAAAGTATTGTCCATCACTAGCCACTACTTTTTCCCATCTTTCTGGCAGCATTCGGATACCACGTCGGACGAACTCTTCATCTTTTGAGGTTATCCACGAATCGATCCAATTTTTAGTATCTTCATATGATGTAAAGCGCTGTTTAGACAGGCCATGTGTCATCGACTGGAACAAGTGATAATCGGAAGGGGCAATGTCTGGTGAATACGGCGGGTGGGGTAGGACTTCCCAATTAAGTGTTTCCAAATAGGTTTTGATCGGTTTTTTTTTTTTGCAACATGTGGCCGAGCGTTGTCATGTAGGAGAATAATTTTGTCGTATCTGGAGTAGTAATGGGCGCGTTTTTCCTTGAGTGCTCGGCTCAATCTTATTAATTGTGTTCGGTAGACAGCTCCAGTAATGGTTTCGCTCGGTTTGAGCAACTTATAATACACGATACCAAGCTGATCCCACCAAATACACAGCATGAGTTTTTTCCATGAGTATTCGGTTTGACTGTCGATGTTGAAGCATGGCCAGGTGGTCCCCATGATTTTCTCTTCTTTGGGTTATCGTAGTGGATTCATTTCTCATCACCAGTGACTATACGATGCAAAACACTCTTTCTTTTATGCCTGGCAAGCAGCATTTCATACGTGCAAAATCGACGTTCAACGTCTCTCAGCTTCATATGGAACCCAATTTCCTTGTTTTTGAATCATTCCCAACGATTTTAAACGATGTGAAATTGCTTGTTGAGTCACTTCTAATGTAAGTGTAAGTTCTTCTCGCGTTTGGCACGAATGTTCCTCCAATAATGCTCCCAATTCCGTGTCTTCGTACACTTTCGGCCTTCCACTACGTTCTTTGTCTTCCACGTCAAACTCACCGTTTTTAAACTTTTGAAACCACTCACAACAACTTCTCTCACTTAAAACAGTCTCACCATATGCTTCTACAAGCAATCGACGCGCCTCAAATTTCTTCAAATTAAAGAAGTAAATCAAAAGTTCCCGCAAATGACGCTTATTCGGCACAAAACTTGACATTTTCGCACGAAAAAAATTATATGATGCTGATACGGAGTCACTAATACTTCAAAGTTATGTTGTTACCAGATGTTCAAACTTACGATATTACGTTTTACATCTGATAATTTCAACATAACCTTCTGGTGGGGCCATCTTTTGTCAAACGGTGGAGACTTATTTGTACTCCCAATAAATAGATCATAGATGTCATGCAATAAACTTGGGCATCTGTCAACATATCCCCATAGAAACATTAGTCGATTTGTATCTGCATCATAGAGTTATTCTCGATTGAAAATGTCAGTTTACGAGCCAAATTCTCGTCATTTGCGGGAGATTTTAATTTTCTGCTGCAATATGAAGAAAGCTGCGGCTGAGACTCATCGAATGCTCTCAAATTCTTATGATGAGGCCGCTATTAGTGAAAGAACTTATCGTGAGTGGTTTCAACGCTTCAGGAACGGTGTTTTTCACGTCGAAGACCAGCATAGCGGTGGGAAAAGGTTTTCGAAGATGCAGAATGGGAGGCATTGCTTAATGAAGACTCGTGTCAAAGTCAAGAAGAATTGGCACGATCATTGGGAATGACTCAACAAGCAATTTCAAAACGCTTCAAAGACATGGGAATGATTCAGAAGCAAGGAAATTGGGTGCCGTACGAGATGAAACCGAGAGATTTTGAACGGCGTTTGTTTGCTTGTGAACAGTTGCTTGAAAGGCAAAGACGGAAGGGATTTCTGCATCGCATTGTGACTTGAGACGAAAAATGGGTTCATTACGATAACCCCAAGCGCAGAAAATTATAGGCATATCCCGGCCATGCTTCCACGTCGACGGCCAAACCGAATATTCACGGCTCCAAAGTCATGCTCTGTATTTGGTGGGACCAGCTCGGCGTAGTGTATGAGCTGTTAAAACCGACTGAAATAATCACAGGCGATCGTTATCGAACGCAATTAATGCGCTTGAGCCGAGCATTGAAAGACAAATGGCCGCAATACAACGAGAGACACGATAAAGTGATTTTGCAGCATGACAATGCTCGACCCCATGTTGCGAAAGTGGTCAAGATATACTTGGAAACGTTGAAATGGGAAGTCCTACCCCACTCGCCGTATTCTCCAGACGTTACTCCCTCTGACTATCACTTGTTTCGATCAATAGCACACGGCCTGGTTGACCAGCATTTCCGGTCTTATGAAGAAGTAAGAAATTGTGTCGATTCGTGGATCGCTTCAAAAGATGACCAGTTTTTTCAACGCGGGATTCGTACGCTGCCCGAAAGATGGGAGAAAGTAGTGGCCAGCGATGGACAATACTTTGAATCATAAATGTATAACCAGTTTTTATAATAAAGCCTCGAATTTCGAGAAAGAAGCGGCGGAAGCAAAGTTGTACACCTAATATGTCTGTAACAGATGTACTCAGAATTATTTAATAAAACACAAAATACTTGTTTATTGATTAATATTGATTTTATCTTTTTCAAAATATGCCTCATCGAATGTAATACACATGTGCTAACGCTTAACCCAGTCCTGAAAATACTTTTCAAATGCTGAAGCTGATATTGCTTTGAGCTTCTTCTGCGAATTTTCTTTTATATCTTCAATTGATTGAAAACGCCTGCTCCGAAATGGTAACTTGAGTTTGGAAAACAACATAAAGTCACACGGAGCCATATTTGGAATATGTAGTGCTTAGTCGATAACATTTGTTGAGTTTTCGGCCAAAATTTCGCGTATAAGAATCGGTGTGTGCGACGATTATTGGGGTGCAAATTCCAAGAATTGATTTTCCACAAATCTGGCCTTTTTCGGCGAACATTCTCATACAAATGCCTCATAACGCCCAAATAATATTCTCTTACACTGAAACGATGATTATCGAACCATTTCCTTGATTTTCTTAATGTCTCTCTCAATTGTACATGTTGAAAGTCGACCAGAACGAGCAAATCATTAACTATTCCTCGGCCTCCTTTGAATGCCTTGTACCATTCATACGCTTGTGTTTTTGACATGACTCATTAAAGGCATTTTGTAGCATTTTCAACGGTTCGGCACAAGACATTTCGTTGATAACACAAGATTTAAGACAAACTCGTCTTCTAAGAGAGAAGGCATGAGTTTGTAAATCCATTGGTAACTCTCACTGATTTGTGTAGGTGGGAGGGTGAAAAGATCGAGTTAACTCTTTAAATATTTGCAGGTTTTATGTCGGGAACATTTCGTGCGATTAGAAACTTAATCATAATAGCATGATTAAAGATATTTAGTGAACTTCGGTCCGAGTCAGAAAAATATTGACGATATGTTATCACGGGACGCGATAGAATCTCTGGAAATTTTGATGGCCCGGAAATATTAATAAAAATCTTTAAATACCGACTCGGATTTTGTTTCCCACCCACCGCTTAATCAACGTTAACAATATCACAAACATCCTTCCTAACTATAATCGAACCTAACTATTCATTGGGCAACTTGGGTATAAATACCAATGTTTTCTTTTTAAAAGATTTTTACCGCGTGAGAACTAAAAAAAAACTCAAAGTCCTCTTATTGCCATATGTATTCTATCTCCTATAATAATTATCTTCGAGATATTGCAACGTATCTTTAAACCCCACCTCTAAAAAATCTTCGCAGCACAGTCCTATGACCATATTTGGGCATAAAATTTAGATTTATGAAGTACCCAAACCTCACCCTCTCAACCGAGCTGACGACTTAAGTAAAGCCCAAAGTTACTCACTTCTCGACGGTCTCTCAAATTTAAAAGATCAAAAATTTCTCTCAACTTCTCGACAGACCACATGAACAGTTTTAAACCTTCTCTTCATACTCGCGACTTAGATCTCGAACAAGTGTGGTCAAGTGATCGAGATATAATTTATCCGCACCAGCCTAAGAAGCTAATCTCCTACGTAAAAACCAATTTGGACGACTAGTTCTTCTATTCAGGCCTTTTGCCGTTTCTCTATCTTCATCAAGGCAATATCTAACTTTCTAAATCACTGAGTCACTTAATTTCTTTTCTTTTTCCTTAATTAATTATAATTTGAATTTGTTGCCGTCGAAAGAAATATCTTTGTTGGGAAATGCGTGTGCCGCTGAAGGAGATTTGACGCAGCCAGTCGGTCTCGCATGACGGGCGGCCTGGCTCCCAGACGCCGGCATTCTCGCAGTTGGCGCGGAGCTCCGGTCTCTCGCAGTTGGCGTGGAGCTCCGGTCTCTCGCAGGCGAGCGCGCGGCCGTCCCGCCGGCAGCCCGCGCCTAGCGAGTAGCTTATGCCGCGACCGCTATGAGGCGCGCCCCACGAGTCCGTGACCCGCGGGCAAGAATCAGCCGGCATATAACCCAGTGTGACGGTCGGTTTGTGGCTTTTTCGCCTTTTAATCCTATTGCGTAGCCTTTCTGTTCTATTGCCTGGCCAGTTACAGTGGAGAAACTCCGCTGCTTTTTAGTGCGACCTCGCGTACTAGTATTGATTCGCTCTCTAAGTTTTTCTAGAACGATCAATTGTTACTTTTCGCAGTTCTCGAATCACCGCTCGAGATACTCTGCTGAATGGCTAGCGGCGCCAATACATCCTGCAGGGTTGAGGCTAATGATTCGAGACTAGCTTCGCTTGTGCTGTCACAGTGTTGCAAGCAATCAGGAGCGGCTCGACCGCCTCTTTCAGAGACTAGCACTCAATTCTCTTCCAAGTGTCCGTAAGACCTTGGCAATTTCTACAAGCAGCCTCACGCTTGCTCTCGCGATCACAGAGAGCTCAGTGCTCTTCATCCACGCGTCCTCGAAACCGTGATTATCCTGGCCGCCAGTACAGCCGGACTGATAGGCCCTCTGATACGACGAAGGTCGTTCCAACTTCGCTACGCGTTCTGGGACGTGCCCCAGGTTGTCACCTTTCGTTGACGTCCCGAGTGCGTGAATCCCCAAGGGACTCTGAGCAAGCGAGCGTGCTCACACATTTTGACGTTCACTATTCTCAGATTTTCCTTATTATATGCGTCATCCTTTTATAGATTCTACGAACGGGCTTTTGTGTTTTTTGTTCTGCGTTTCAGAATCAGTCACTGCCCGCATCTTCCGAATCTCGGCCTTACAACCCGAGAGACTCTCGGCGAGGCTTGAATCTGTCACACCGAAGACTCCGATCCTGATAAGGGTGTTCCGGTATCCGCGCATTCTCGCTCCCTTTTGATCAGAATCGCAAACAATCTTACTTTTCATTTTGTTTCTTTTCTGGATCCTTTCTCTCTTCTTACCATCAAATTTCCTTATTTTCTACTATGTGGTACACACACCGCTACACAACATACACGTTGCCGACCGTTGTTATAAACATGTATAATTTTATATCGATTACGAACTTATACCGATGCGAACTTACAGAACCTCGTTCCAATATTTGTTAAAGTCATTTTAAATTTGCTCTCAATTCAACTCCAATCAAATGTGCCGTTAATTTTCTATAATTTATATTAATTTTATTTATGTTTTAAATTACGTTTCCCGATTCCAACTAGCAACTCGCAGTCCAATCCTAAGTAAAAAAATTTAGTTCTCTGACCTAAAAGTAGACCACTCACCGTACGTCGCAATCGAAGTAAACGGATCCTTCTAATCCCTGATCTGCATCACGCATATGCAAGTACGCGCGGGACTCACAAGCGCGAGTACACGATGCGCTCCTCCTCCAGGACGTAACACAGGAATACGCATGAAGAAAAATAGTATAACACAAGGCAGGTTCTAACCCAAATTGCCAAAAGTTTATGCAAAATCCGCTCTTTATTAATTAAATATTTTTATTAATAACCCTTTTTGCCAGAATTTTTTGCTTCTATGAGCAAGATGGCGGCTGTGACGTCACGCGTATGTCTAGAGAAAAATGTGCCGGAATGTTATTAAACTCGAACCTGGGCCCTCGTTGATACTATCCAACGTTACTACTCCAACTTCCTAGACCACTGTCGCCTGTTGCTAGTAGAAGTTTAGTGAAAATTCTCAAAGTGTGTATGATGAAGTCACGCATACGTGAAAAACAAATAAGTCGAAACCGAGCCAGACTCGAACTGGACTTCGTTTACTACGCAATGATCTTACTACCTAGACCGTAGACTCTTGCCTCTGAACATGCAATGAAGCTTTTCAGAGTGCGTATGATGACATCACATATACGTCAAAGAAAAAAATAAGTTGGAATCGGAATTCGAACCTGGAACTTTCGTTTACTATGCAATGGTCCTACCACCTAACCATCGTAGACTCATGCTCAGGGACGCACAGTGAAGTTTCTTATAGTATGTGTAATGACGTCATGCATACGTCGAAAGAAAAAAATAAGTCGAAACTAGGCCAGACTTGAACCCGCACCTTTCGTTTATTGTGCAATGATCCTAGCACTTAGACCAGCGTGGACTCACGTTAGCGGGCACGCAATGAAACTTCTCAAAGTGTGTATTACAATAACGGACAGAATGGGAGGGATATAGTCTTCGTCCACAGATTTTCAGTAACTGCTATCAAATGTTTATTTCGTTTACCATGCAATGGTCCTACTCACCTTTTCTTTTTCTTTTTTGTTAACGCAGAGAAAACCCATCATGGGTACCCTCCGCCCCCTGGGAGGGGCAGAGGGTTATATGAGACTCTTACTCACTAAAACCTCTGCGGGATGTCTACCAGTCGGACTGAGAGAGAGAGAGTCAGGAAAACTGCGTCAGCATTCTCTCCCGGACACCCCGGTCCCAGGTCTCATTCGTTGAGCCCCACGCCCACGTGCCACGCCCCCTTATCCGTGAGGACAAGGTTAGGGCGTGGCACCCCGATCGGCTAGGCAGATCGGGTTGGCCTTACGGTTATGATTATGGGAGAGAGGGGACATGCCTACCCTCCCTCCCCGCCCCCCTCCCGTTCCTACTCCGTATCCTACTACGAAGTACCCTACTCCGAAGTATCCTACTACGAAGTATCCTACTCCGGGGGGGCGGGGGGCGTGGCCCTTTCCCAGAGAGCCTCACTCCCCCCTTCCATCCTCTACCGACGCGCGAGGGAGCGCGGGCGGGAGTATTTCACTCCCCTCCCGGCATCCCTCCCCCGCGCGTCCGAAGTCGGCCCCGAGGCGGCCGAGGGGGAGGTCTCCGGATAATCGGATGCCGCTCCTCATCGGCCGGCACCACCTCGGGGCCGCTACCACCTCCCGGGGAGCGCCGCCTTCGACCCTGCCGCACCCTGCAGTCGGGGTTAGGCCGATGATCCCACTCGGCGGCCTCCTTCTGGGACATAATGTCCCTGCAGAAAGAGGCCGCCGTCCCCCATGCCTCCTCGCTCCCGCACATAGCACGGACCATGCGCGTGAGCGAGAGATCTTCCACTCTGCACCCCATCGCCCGGGCCAGGACTCGGCGCTCTTGGCTCCATGCCTCGCATACTGCGAGGGTATGCCGCGCCGAGTCCTCCGGCTCCGGACAGTGGTGGCACTCAGTAGTGGGTTCCTTTCCAATCCGGTGCAGGTACCTTCCGAAGCATCCATGCCCCGTTAGTACCTGCACCAGATGGAAGGAAAGTCCGCGCCCCCTCCTGCCCACCATTTCCGGTAGGCAGGGGCGGACAGCCTCGGCCGTCTGGCGACCGAATCCTCACGGATCGGCCAGTTCGGCAGACCACTTGTCGAGGATCCGGTCACCGGCCTGGGTGTTCAGGGCCCTCAGGTCCCTGGCCGATATGCCCTCTTCCTTTTTGCGGAGCTCCCTTATGCGCCAGTAGTGGAGATGCCTCTCTTCGGCGAGGAGCTTCACTGAGGGAGAGCCGGTCAGGGTGGCCGCCGCCATGTGTGAGACGGTCGCGTACCCTCGGATGGCCCTCACTAGTACCGGCCGCGTGGCCTGACGCAGCAGGTCCCTATTGCGGCGGGTAGCTTGGAGTCGGGGCGCCCATATAGGCGCCCCGTATAGGGCGACCGAGAGCACGACGCCCACGTATAGGCGGCGTGCCCGCCCCCCTGGGTCTGCATCAGGCCGGCCAAAGCCGTACCTACCTTGCGGACCCGGGAGGCTAGGCGCCTGAAGTGGGGCCCGAAGTCCCACCGGCTGTCCAACGTCAAGCCCAGATATTTCATTGTGGATTTGATGCGGACGCGGATACCGTCCACCAGGACCCGGGCTCGTCGCGGCCTCCCTTGACCCCGTCCATGAAAGAGCATGGCCTGGGTCTTCTGGGAGGTCACTTTGAGCCCGAGGTCTCTGATGGTTCCCACCACCGAGTGTAGAGCTGCCTCCACTTTGAGGCGAGCCTCCCTCCAATCCTCCCCCTCAGCTAGCGTCGTCTGCGTAGCAAACCACGTGGCAGCCGGGGGGAGGGGAGTTCGCAGCACCCGGTCGAACGCGATGTTCCACAGCAGGGGGCCCAGCACGGACCCCTGCGGAACACCGCGCTCTATTTGCCGCCGGCCTTGGACCCCGCCTCTCCCCGAGTAGACGAGGTCTCTGTCCCTGAAGTATGCCGCCAGGATACGCCGGAGATAGGCGGGAACACCGTGGTATTCCAAGGTCCGTCCTATTTCCGGCCAGGGCAGGGTGTTAAACGCATTCGTGATATCTAGCGATACCGCGAGTAACACCCCCCCCCTCCACCTCCACGACGGCACGTGCCAGGTCCCGGACGTGCTGGAGCGCGTTCAGTGTCGATCGTCCGGGCCTGAACCCGTATTGATTGTCGCGGAGATCTTACCCCTCCAGGGACAGATGCTGGACGAGGCGGTCTGCGATGATATGTTCCAGCATTTTGCCCGCCTCGTCCAGCAGGCATATCGGTCTGTAGGCCGGCGGCTCACCGGGTACCTTACTCTCCTTCGGGAGGAGGTCCAATTAGGCCCTCCTCCACTCTTGGGGGAAGACTCCCTCCCTAAGACACCCTTCCATTGCGTCCTGCGTGGCTGCGAATAGGTTTCCATCGCCGAGGACGAGAGCCCAGGCGCGGCCAGGAATTCCGTCGGGGCCGGGGGCTTTGCCCTTGGCCCCGAGCCTCTTCCTGGCCCTGGCGAACTCCTCTGGCGAGATCCCCAGGTCCTCGTCCCAGTCCCCGTCCTGAATCTCAGGAACGGGGATCCTGGGGGGACCCTCTCTGCCCTCGGAAAGAGGGTGTCGAGGAGTCCCCTGAGGTCTTGGGGATCCATGGACTCCGTCGGCGGGGGCGCCCACGGACGTATCTTTCCGACACTCCGCTTGTACGTCCCGCGGGTCCTCGTTCAGGGAGTCCACCAAGGGCTCCCAGGCTCTTTCCTTTGCCTCGACAATGGCGGCCTTGAGAGCTTCCCTCGCACGGAAGTAGCCCTCTTTTGTCCCCGCGACGTCCCCGCCGTCACGCCGGGCCCGGGTGAACGCCCGTCTGGCTTGGACGCAGGAGTCGCGGATTTCCGCGAGCTGCTGCGTCTACCAGTACGCTGTCCGGCGCCGGCGGGGGTGGGACCGGAGCATCGCGGCGTCGCAGGCCGACGCCACGATGCCCACCACCTCCTTAGCTCCCTCGAGGGGGCGGGGGGTCCCGTACACCTGGCTCCTGATCAAGGTGCCAGGTCGCTACAAGGATGATCACCTATAACCTATCCGCGTCGAGTCGACCGAGGGCCCATCTCTTGGGGAGGGGAAAGTCCCCCTCCTCTAGGCAGCGGTCCAGCCTCCGATGGGGGGTGTGGAGTCGGAGAGTCCACGTCACATATCGGTGATCCGGCAGCGACTCTCTCTCCTTCTCCACCACCCACCTCCGGAATCCCCGGGCGGCCGAGGAGGAGGCCCACGTCAAGTCTATGACCGACTCGCCTCCCCCATTCGGTCGCACGTAGATGCTGGTAGGCCCCGTGTTCATTAGCACGAGGCCCTATCCTGCCGCCCAATCGGCCACGGCCTTATCCCGAGGGTCCCTTTAACAGGGACAACAGCCCCACTCATCCGAGTGGACGTTGAAGTCCACTCCCCCGGCGACAATTGTGGGTCGGGGGTGGCACTGCCGTACCACATCCTCGACCCTGTCCAGGACCCTCATAATACGGGCAAGCTCGCCTAGGCCTTTACTATTACTGCGGGGGAGTAGATTACCCCCACCACAGTCATGGGCCCACAGTCGACAGCCACATACGAGCGCCCACTCTTCCTGATTTTACAGGGGGGGGGCGTTGCGGGGTTTGCCACCACGGCCATTAAGCCGCACTTGCTATCCAGCTAGTTGAGATTACCGACCGGGATGAAGTGCGGCTCTGTGACTAACCCTAGGCCGGCGCCCTGCTCCGCAAGACCGTGAATCCGCAGGTCTTGGGCGGGCGCCTTTGCCCAGGTTGGCGGATATCCGAAGGAGCGTGAAAGCTAGGCCTTCACGCCTCCTCCGGGCGTTCCTCCTCAGTTCCCCTCAGGGAGACCTCAGGTGGCGATATCGCCGCCTCGGTCTCCGAGAGAACTTTGGCCGTGGTGGCTTCCTGTTCGGGTGCCTCTGTGGTGGCATCCTGCTCCATTGCCTGCTTGGATGCTTTCTCGGAGGTTCCTACCTGGGGGTCCCTACCTTTGCCTCCCCCTCCTCTCAGGAGTATGAGGGGGGAGCCGGGGATGGCGCGTCCTCCGACTCCCCTTCTACGGTTGTTGGGAGTGGGGTCTTTGCGACCTCCACCCTCCTCATCTTATCCTTCCTGTACCAACCTTAACTTAGATGCTGTAAAAATTTCATGATATTTCGTTGACTCGTGTACAAGTTATAGCTTTCGAAGTGACGTTACCTCTGAATTTATCTTTACGATGGAAAAAAGTGAATTTCATATTTTGATTAAACATTGCTTCCTGATGGGAAAAAACACCGTTGAAGCAAAGGCATGGCTTGATAAATGTTACGGCACATCTGCCCCACCGAATTCAACCATCAAATATTGGTTTGCTGAGTTTCGTCGTAACCGTACGAGCACAAATGATGCACCACGTTCAGGAAGGCCAAATGAGGCAGTTACTCCAGAAAACATCCAGAAAATCAGTGAAATCGTGTTGAATGACCGCAAAATGAAATTGAGTGAGCTAGCTAACATCATAGGCATCTCAAAGGAACGCGTTGGTCATATCATTCATGAATATTTACACATGAAAAAGCTTTGCGCGCGTTGGGTGCCGCGTTTTTTGACAATTGAGCAAAAAGCAGAACGTGTTCGACTTTCAAAGCAGAATCTGGCCCTGTTTAACCGCAATAAGGAGTTTTTGCGTCGATTTGTCACAATGGATGAAACATGGATCCATCACTACACACCGGAGTCCAATCGGCAGTCAGCGGAGTGGTTATTGCCTGGTGAAAGCCGTCCGAAGCGCCCGAAGACACAAGAATCAGCCGGCAAGGTTTTGGCCAGTATTTTTTGGGATGCGCATAACATAATATTCATTGATTATCTTGAACATGATAAAACTATCAATAAAGAATGTTACCGTACATTACTGGATCGATTGGACGACGAGGTCAAGGTCAAACGGCCACATTTGGCAAAGAAAAAAATTCTGTTTCACCAAGCAATGCTCCAGCTCACTCGGCTCGCGATACGACCGATAAATTAAAGAAATTGCGCTATGAATTGGTCCCGCATCCCCCGTATTCTCCAGACCTGGCCCCCAGCGACTATTTCCTTTTTCCCCGACTGAAGCAGTGGCTCGCTGGTAAAAGATTTTACTCGAATGAGGAGGTCAAGTTGGAAACAAATGCCTATTTTGAGGAACTTGATACCGAGCACTATAAGACCGGCATCGAAATGTTAGCGGACCGTTACACTAAGTGTACTCTAAATGGAGATTATGTCGAGGAATAAAACACTTTTTTCATTAAAAAAATCGTTCTTTCATTGTTAAGCCAAAGACTTTACAGCCCATGTAGTACACCTCCCGCAGGGGGTACGTGTCCGATAAGGACCGCAGAATTCCCCTGCTGAGGAGGTCCACGATGTCCCGCTCCAAACGTTTCTCCTCTTCCAACTTCTTTCGCAAAGCTTCCGCCTCCCTCTTCTCCCGCAATCCAACGCATAATCCAGTGGTAGGCGGCCTGCCTCGCGGGTCCCTCTTCCGGACTAATATAGGCTCGGGAGGTGACTGCTTTTTAGGAGTCGAGGTCTCCACGGAGACGACAGAGCTTCCACTCGTCGTCGTCTCCCTCGTCCTCTTCTCCCTGTCCCGGGTCTTGGCCTCGCTTGCTTTGGCCTTGTCGGAGATAGAGACCGCGGCAGCGGTAGGCTTGGCCCCATTGGTCGCGCCGGCCCCGTCGCTGTTGTTGGCGATGGTGAGTAGGGTCAGAAGAGGAGGTAAACCTCCCCAATCTGTCCTTCGCGACTACCTTAGACCTCTGGGAGAGCATTACGTCTGAAACGACTGTCGACTTCCCCCTTTTGCCGACCGCGTCCCTTCCCCCGATAGCGTTTAGACTCCCCTTCTTACTCGAGAGAGGGCCCGGCCTATTCTTCACTGGTGTCTTGCCAGTGACCACAATGCCCTCGCCCCGAGCTAAGGTCATTCCCTCGCTGGACAGACCTTCTTCTGCGCGGGAGTCTGCCTTACCGTCCCTCCGGCGGAGGAGGTACTTCCTGCTTTCCGGCAGGGGTTCTTTTCCCCCGGTGCGTGGCCGCCCCTCTTCACCCCGAGGGCTCACGGAGCGAGTCCCCCGGCGGAGACCGCTCTTCTGGCAGCTCTTGGCCAGGGATTTGCCTCCCTCGGTGCGCGGCAGCCCTTTTTTGCTCTCGCGAGGGCCCGCTCTACTCGCTCCTCGGTAGGAGCGGTCTCTCCGGCTCTCACGCACGGAGTAGGACTCGACTGTGAAGTCGGGGTCCTTGTCGGAAGGTGGACAGTAGCTCTCGCTACTGCTACCTGTATCCCGACTCCTGCTCCTGATGGAGCTCACTCTCGACCTTGGCCGGTCCTACCCATCTAGACCACCGTAGACTCTTGCTGGTAAACTCACAGTGAAGCTTCTCAAACTGTGTTGTCATCATTTATATTTGCGTAGATATTTTCAAAGATTAAACGGGAAAGGCAAAACGGGAAGAAAGTAAAAGGAAAACATACACATTTATTTTGTATATAATATGTTTCCTAGTTGAAGCTCTTTCAGTATGGACCGTGAAGACATGGAGCATGAAGAAATAGAAGATGAAGAAGTAGAAGACGAAGAAGTAAAAGACGAAGAAGACATAAACCATGTACATAGACGATAGCAATTATAATAGTGACAGTAATAATCAATTAGTGAGTGAAAGAATAAAGAAATTGAAAATTTCAGAAATTAATACTTTGAATGGTCAAACAAAAGTGTATTAATTTTTCATATAATACTGGAGACCATCTGGAGTTCTGCCCATCGTGTTTTTTTTCATGGCGTACGATACAGTGACAAAAATATTTGCAATGCGAAAACATACTACCGAAAAACACGACGCGATTGACGGTGTATTTTGTTCAAACTGTAAAAACTCCGTCTATCAAATAATACTATGCAATCTGTGTCCAATACATATGCACTAATATGACGTATTTCAAATATTTGTGAGAGGTTTTAGCTCGCATCATTGTGAAGGAAGGGATGAGAGAAGGGAAATAAATACACATACTGGTATACATAATTTTTTTTTCTACTTTTACCATCATTCTTCCTCTCTTTCCTTCTCCTCTTCTACATTTTCGTAATTATTAAATAAATTATTTAGGAATGGAAAGGAACGGAAAAAGAACGAATAATTCAAAAATACAGTAGAATATTGTTTTCATTTGTTGACAACTTTATACATAATGTCTTTTACAGCGCATGCTAATAGCTCGCAATCGATCAGTGATTCACAATCAAAATCACTGCTTTCGTGTATCGCTTTTGTAGTATGTTGTATTTTAGTGATGTTCATCTCGCGAAAAACATTTACAAAACCATTGAATTTAATACTAACTGTATGAATATTTTCTAAGAGCCATAAGCGCATATGATTAATGCAATTTTCGAAGGTAAATAAAACAATTAGCGTATATGGTTTTAAAAATAAACAATTATTAAAAATTGTAAATTTCACAATATCTGGGATGTTTGCCTCATCCTCCGTATTCACCGGATCTTGCCCCTTCCGATTATCATTTATTCCGATCGCTGCAGAACTCTATGAACGGGAAAACCTTCAAGGATGAAGAGGCCGTTAAAAACCACCGGATTGCTTTTTCACCGATAAGCTCCAGACGTTTTATGAACGCGGCATAATGAAATTGGTGGAAAAATGGCTAGAGGTCATCGATAAAAATGACCAATATATAATTGATTAAAATTTATCTTGTGTATAAAAAAATTGTGTTTCATTCTACTCTAAAAAACCGAGCAAACTTATTTGACAACCCAATATATCGTAAGTCTCAGCATCGTATAAAAAAATATTTAGCTATCTTTGGTTTAGACCCATTTGACTCACGCATGTCCAAATCTGAAATCTTTAAAAAATGTTCATACCATATCGAAGGTTTCGTGTTTGAGGTAAGTTATATCTCTGAGGATCTTTATGTGTGAGTGTTGGAAAAATTTTGTGTTATATCGTAGTGTTATATCACATCCTCTGAAGAACTTAGTGTTGCGTCATGTGAAAAAATATGGCTATTTTAGGTTAGACCCATTGCCTCACATATACGAGGGCAGTTTGATAAGTCAGTGACTTTTTGAATTTTCCACGCAGTAACTTTAAATGCAGCACTGTTCCCGTCAACTGCCATCTATTAATAGACTACTGTACAAGTTTGGGCAAGCTGCGCCATTTAGTTAGTGTTTGACAGCCATTGAAAGCAGACAACCTCGTGAATTTTAACGAAAATTTTAACGGAAAAAAGTGAATTTCGTGTGCTGATTAAGCATTATTTTTTGCGTAAAAAAACCATCACCGAAACCAAGGCAAAGCTTGATAAATATCATGGGGACTCTGTACCATCAATTTCAATGGTTAAGAAGTGGTTTACTGAGTTCCGTTGTGGTCATACCAGCACAAGTGACGCCGAACGTTCAGGTCGCCCAAAAGAGGTCGTCACGCCAGAAATCGTCGATAAAATCCATGGAATGATACCGTACCGTAGACGTAATGATACGTTACCGTAGACGAAACATGGATCCATCATACCACACCAGAGACCAAGGAACAATCAAGACAGTGGGTTTCTTCGGGTGAACGTGCATCAAAGAAGGCCAAGGTGGGTCTGTCGGCCAACAAGGTCATGGCCACAGTTTTTTGGGATGCACGCGGTATCATTCACATCGATTACCTTGAAAAGGGTAAAACGATTACCGGCGAATATTATTCAGAGCTTTTGGACAGATTCGATATTGATTTGAAGCAAAAACGACCGCATTTGGCGAAGAAAAAAGTACTGTTCCATCAGGACAATGCACGGGTGCACACGTGTGTAGTCACCATGGCAAAAATCCATAAATTGGACTACGAACTGCTACCCCATGCAGCATATTCACCAGATTTAGCCCCCTGCGACTATTTCCTGTTTCCAAACCTGAAGAAATGGCTGGGCGGTAAGAGATTTGGGTCGAATGAAGAGGTCATCACTGAAACAAACGCCTATTTTGAGGGCCTTGAGAAAACCTATTATTTGGAAGGAATAAAAAAATTGGAAAAACGGTGGACTAAATGTATCGAGCTAAAAGGAGACTACGTTGAGAAATAAAACGCTTATTTGCCGAAAAAAATATCTTTTATTAAAAAAGTTACTGACTTATCAAACTACCCTCGTATCTAAACCTGAAATCTTTGAAAATATTGATACCATATCGAGAGTTTCATGTTTGAAATAAGTTGTACCTCTGAGAATTTATATGTGTCAATGTTGGAAAAATTTTATATATTTTTTCTAATGAAAAGAATATAACGTAAAGCATTCCAGAGAGCAGAGCATTCTCTATAATTAATAAAAAAATGGAAGACTTTGCTCAAACTGAACGAGAACTGTTAGAGCAATCCACTCGTCTGAATTCGCGAGAGGTTCACGACGCATGGGTGCAAAAGTGTGACAAGTGTATCAAATATTTGGAAGAACAAAGTCAAACAAAACGACTGCGATTGTTGATTGGCATCGCGCAATCAATGGTGGCACGTATTGCGCAACTCGAAGGATTGAAAATCTCTGTACAAAACATACATCATACACGTGGGTGCTGGACATCAAGAGATGCAGAATTAATATGAAGAGAAATTGATATGACCTTCGAAAACCGCATATCAACCAGCGTGGTTATCAACGTAAACAATATCGAACCTCTTCGATTTCTTCAAGATGCGAAGAGTACGGTGCTTGAGCACGTGCAAAGCGCTATGGAAAGACAATCAATAAGGTGAACATTGTGCATCTTAATGGCGAGTTCATCGCTGGTGACAATCACGCGTTCAAAAGCATTAATATGAGAAACTGTGAACTCTTCTGCTTTGGATTTGGAAAAGTGGTGTGAGCAACGCGTCATCGAACCTACCTTAGCATCTTTGGAAGAATTTCTGCATGCGGGATGCGACATTAAGTTGCCGCGCGAAATAAAATTAAAGAAAGCAATGATAAACGAGCGAACCAAAGACAACGCATGTTTTGCATGGTCTGTGGTTGCAGCATTATATCCAACTGAAAGACATGGGAATCTTCGTACCCACTAGGGTGGTCCTTATTTACTATTGATCAAAAATTTTTTTCCGAATTTTTTCCGCGGCACGCTCCAAAAAGTCTCCATTTGACAAAAAAATAATTCCTGCCAAATTTCAGTTTGATCGGATAACGGGAACCCGTGCCCCCGGATCGTTAAACATTGGAGGACCCTTGTATTAAGCTTTCTACGTTATCAGTGTTGGTTTTTAAAGCATATTCTCCACAAAAATCGGCCTAGAGGATTTTTCTTTTTTCTTGCGTCGTTTGAAATCTTATAAGTTTTATTTAAACAATTACATAAATTGTTAATGGTTTAAAAAAATAATTATTGCATATTTGAGCTGAAAAAATTATATATGGGCTACAAAGTTGTAATAGTATATTTAGAGGATAAAATGAGTTTAAAACATGATAAATTTAATATTTTCATTAATAAAGCGATTTTAAAAATTAAACGTTACATAATAATTAATAATCTGGAGGCTCCTAATCCCAAAAAAGAAATAGCATACTTTCGGTAAGAAGTCTTTCTTTCTATCGAAGGCTGTTTTATTCGTGGTTATGTGGCGGAAATAAAGCAGCCTTCGTTAGAAAGAGACAGACTTCTTATCTAACTCAGAGCTCAGCATGCAGAGCCTGCGTCAGACGTAGTGATGCCTGTTTTGACATGCATAGTGCGGCGCATACACGTACACAGCTATTTGCTTGTGTGCGTATTCTCTCTACACGTCTAGTCTACACGTAAAGTATCAAAACTGGCTTCACTGATCAGGCGTATGTTTACCATAATTCCAGTTTCGCTCTTGAAAAGTGAACAGTGTAATTTTTCCTGTTTGATATATGTAAGATTTTTGACAATGACTTCGGGAAATAATTTGCGTGATAAGATATATATTATTGGAAATTATTCGCAGCAGATTATTGGGAGCAAATTTCCATCTAACAAACAAGTTTTGAGTGTGTTGTTTTACAATTTACGATTAGTAAAATTGAATTTACGAGATAGTGCGAGATTGGTGATACAAGAAGTGCAAATTTTCTGGGACAAAGCGCGAATCCCGACTAAAGAAATGAAGCATTGCATCGCTAAATTGGAAACTTTGTACGGAGAATGGAGGACTTTACAAAAACACGCCGGAAGAGCGACTGAATCTCATAAGCAGAAAGAAATAGAGTTTGTTTCGAAATTCAATGATCTCTTCGATATCGCGCATGCAAGCGCACTTGATATGATAACCATTGAAGAAGATAAGCAGTTCTTAATTTCTCAAAGGCAGAAAGGTCGACCGGGATATATGGGTGGCATCGATTTTAAATATACTAGAAAGAAGAAAAGAAGAGAAGAACGGGAAGCAAAAGCAGTGGCAAGAAAACAGAGCAATAATAATCAACTTGCAAAAGCACGTAAGTTTTAAAAATTTTCAACTGATAACTGACGTCATAGTTAATATGAATATTTATTTTTTTATTGAAGGGGAAGCGTACTAATGGAGACATCATCGAGCAGCAACACATCCAATGATGTCAGAGTTGATGACATCAATTTTCAAGAGCAGGAAGTAAAACATTCTAATTTATAGATGGACTTTGAACCATCAAAACCAAAGAAAAGAAGAGGAAGACGTGAAATAATGACTAAACGTGAAATAAATGACGCTAAACTCGCAGCAGTATTCGATAAATTTAAAATTAGTGATGGAGATGCGGTGCATATTTTAATAGCGGCGGTTGAAGCCTTTGAACTAGATATAGAAAATTTAGTTATAAACAGATCGTCAATTCGTCGGTATCGCGAACATTCCCGTAAAGAAGCAACAGAAGCTCTGAAAAAAGTATTCAAAGAATCCGATTTAAACGCAATAGTAGTTCATTGGGATGGAAAACTTCTTCCTTGTATGACAAATGTCACACAACATAATGTAACTGTTGACAGACTCCCCGTAATCGTTACAAGCGAAGATATTGAACAATTGCTTGGAATACCATTAATAGAAGCCGGTACGGGACGCCAACAAGCCGTCGAAATTTTCAAGTTACTTAATGATTGGGCTATGGCAGACAAGATAAAGGCGTTGTGTTGTGACACAACGGTGTCAAATACTGGCCATCTAAAAGGTGCTTACATTATATTAGAACACATGTTAGAAAAGGATCTCTTGTATTTACCATGCAGGCACCATATTTTCGAAATTATTCTCAGAAGCATTTTCGATGAAAAACTTAATCTTGTATCAACTGGTCCGAACATAACGATTTTTAAACGCTTTCAAGAATCCTGATCTCAGATTGATAAAAAAAATTTAAAGCCGGAATTAAAGATGCAAGAATTAATAAAAGCTTGAAAAACGATTTAGTGGAGATTCTTGATTTCGTGAAAAGTAATTTAACAGAACAGCAGCCTCGAGAAGATTACAGAGAACTTCTTGAGTTAATAGTAATTTTTCTTGGTGATATTCCCCCTCGAGGAATATTCTTTCGCGTTCCAGGAGCCATTCATCATGCGAGGTGGATGGCAAAAGCTATTTATAGCTTAAAGATATTCTTGTTCCGTGATGAGTTCAAATTAACAGCGAATGAAAAAAGTGGTTTTTCTGATATATGTTTATTTATCGTTAGCACTTATGTTCAAGCTTGGTTTTGTGCGCCTCGTGCTGTTGAAGCACCGAATCACGATTTGCAATTTTTAAAAAAGCTTGTTCGCTATCAAACCGTTGATTCTACTATATCTCGCGTTGCTTTGAAAAAGTTTGTTAATCATTTATTGTATTTAAGTCCTGAAGCTATTGCGCTTGCGTTCTTCGATCAGAAAGTGTCCGCAGATACGAAGAGAAAGATGATTAACGCTATGAATGTAGAACAAACGACGAATGAAAGTATTAAGCGCATAATTATAAAAGCAGACGAAATTCCTCAAGTTCTAGAAAAAGGCATCGAAAATTTTGTAACTGCAAAAACAGTTAATTTTTTCGACAGGTTTAATATAAGTCGAGATTTTATGCAGACTGACCCGTCAACCTGGTCGGAAAACGATACCTTTAAAAAAGGTTTTCAAATAGTCTCTAAATTAAAAGTAATAAACGATACAGCGGAAAGAGGAGTTAAATTAATGGAGGACTATAACAAACTAATAACCAGAGACGAAGATCAAAAACAGTATTTATTATAAATTATACAAGATTACCGTCGTCGCTTTCCGAATTCGACTAAGGAAACCTTAATAAAATAATTATTACATAACGTTCACCACAAAATAGATTTTTTAATAAAAACATGAAATCTTATAATTTTTGTCGTTCTTTTGATTCTAAGCATATTACTACATCTATAGCCCATATATGATTTTTCCAGCTCAAACAATAAATGCAATGACTATTTATTTTTACTTTTTAATTATTAATAATTTATGTAATTGTTAAATGAGACGTATAAGGTCTCAAACGATGCAGGAAAAAAAGAAAAATCCTCTAGGCGATTTTTATGGTAAACAAAATCTTGGAAAATCAATATGGATAACGTGGACAGCCTAATATAAATATATTCCAATGTTTAATGACCCGGGGGCACGGGTTCCCGTTATCTGATCGAGCTGAAATTTGGCAAGAATTATTTTTTTGTCAAATGGAAACTTTTTGGAGGGTGCCGCGGAAAATATTCGAAAGTTGAAAAATAAGGACCACCCTAGTACCCACGTTACACCAAAATATTCAATCTTCAGGATATTGAATTTCCAATGACGATTAAACAAATTACCAAGTTTGAACAGCTGAATAACATATCCATCAACGTATATACATATATCCAACAACGTATATTCAAGATAAAAAAAAGCAGAAAGAAGCATGTACGATAGTTCCATACGTCTCACCAGTAAGAAGGAAAACATGTAAATTTGTTATACAGGGTTTGTCAAAAGTGTGAAAACCCTTAAATAATTTTTGTAAAAATGAAAATATTAAAAAACGATAAAACACATATTTTGATTTTTCAAAAAAGCCCTATGATATGGATACCGATCATTCCCCCCCCCGATCATTACCCCCTGGTACGCGGAAGTAAAAGGGGGGTTGAAAATTTTTAATTGAACCAAGGGTCGAGTGGGAGCTCATTTGAAAGGTCCTTTCATAACAAACACACCCTTAAAATTTTAAGTCGCTACGATCTCCCCTATTAAAAATGGCGGCCGTTCAAATTTCGAAATTTCATGCACTTAGTGTTATCCAGGATCAACTGCGTGGAAGTGGCATGAATCTGATACCTTTGTATGTGTGTGTGTATGTGTGCGTGCGTGTGTGTGTGTGTGTGTGCGTGCGTATGTGTGTGCGTGCGTGTGGCTAAACAAGTGTGAATGTGTTGTATGTATAGTCGTGATAGGTTGCAAAACAGACGATTGAAAACTCTCATCTCTCTTTAATGATTCAAAACCTTTTACTCCATGTTTTAAAATAAATTTTATACAGTGTGTTAAAGTAAATGCTGAAAGTGGCTGCTATTTACTTCCTGACAATATGCCAATCTTTGATAGAATGCAGAAATGGCTCTATGATTCGTCTTAGAGGGTATCAAATCTATTTCATCCCTTATTCGCTGTATCAATTCTTGGATGCTTTCAGGTTTTGTTTTGTAAACCTTACTCTTCAGGTGTCCCCAAACATAATAATCAAGAGGAGTTAGATCTGGTGACCGAGGTAGTCAATCCTCTCCTCCCTCATTTCAGTTCCTTCTTCCTATCCATCGTAATGGAAAAGTCTCATTTAAAATTTGACGTGGCCCTAAACCAAAATGAGCAGAAGCTCCATTATGCTGAAACTATATTTCTTCGAAATTATTTGGAAACATATTTCGTATGGCTGGAATTATTTGATCTACAATTAATGTGTCATACCTTTGAGCGTTCAGATTTTCTTAAAAAAAAAAACGGTCCTATTAAGTAGCCATCTATTATTCCACACCATACATTTATTTTTTGTGGGTATTGTGTGTGAGTTTCTCGCATCCAATTAAATTCCCCAATTAATTCGGATTCTCATCTGACCAGAAACGAAAATTTTGATTATTAACTTCTCCCGTTAACGTGAAAGTTGCCTCGTCTATAAAAACAATTTGATAAGGGAACATGGGCCGAACATCTATTAGTGCCATCATTCTTTCACAGAAACCTATACGACGCTCCACATCTCCGTCTTGCAATTCTTGAACATATTGTAATTTGTATGGATGGAACTTGTTTTTCTTTAAAATTCTCCAAACGGACTTGGGAGCAATATCGTGAGTTTGAGCGGCTCTGTTAATAATAGAATTGGGACCTTCAATAAATGTCTGCAGAACATCAAGTTGTTTTTCTTCGTTAATGGCAGGTCTCCCTAGTTTAGGGCGATTGTTTACGCTACTAGTTTCTCTGAAACGTTCCATTGTTTTTAAGACAGTGGACTTATTAATTCGACGATTCGGATACGTCTCATTAAATAATTGAGCGACAGCAGCGTACGACCGCTCGTTATCACCCCATCCACGCATCATGAAGATAGTGATTCTTTCACGTTCCGACAATTCGCCAACCATTCTTAAAACATTTAATTTTTAATCTGCCTAAGATCTGTGAGAACTGATTTTAAGTAGCCGTGAGAACAACTGATTTTAAGTAGCAGTGAGAACAACTGATTTTAAGTAGCCGTGAGAACAATTGATTTTAAGTAGTCCTGAGAACAACTGATTTTAAGTAGCAGTGGGAACAACTGATTTTAAGTAGCCGTGAGAACAACTGATTTTAAGTAGCAGTGAGAACAACTGATTTTAAGTAACTGTGAGAACAACTGATTTTAAGTAGCAAAGAGAACAACTTATTTTAAGTAACCGGTTGATCCTGGATAACACTAAGTGCATGAAATTTTGAAATTTGAACGGCCGCCATTTTTAATGGGGGGTCGTAACGACTTAAAATTTTAAGGATGTGTTTGTTATGAAAAGACCTTTCAACTGAGCCCCCACTCGACCCTTAGTCCAATTTAAAATTTTCAACCCCCCTTTTACCCCCGCTACCAGGGGATAATGATCGGGGGGGGGGAATGATCGGTATCCATATCATAAGGTTTTTTGAAAAATCAAAATACGTGTTTGACCGTTTTTTGATATTTTCATTTTTACAAAAATTATTTAAGGGTTTCCACACTTTTGACAGACCCCGTATGTGCAAGACCTACGAGACTATAACGTGGGACATTTCGTGTGGATCAAGAATTGGTCGCGTCTTGTGAGCTGGCAACTAAGTAAGAAAAAATACAAGATATATATGTGATCAGTAAGGATATTCTCTATGAATATAATATAACAAATATGATATAAAAGAAAAACTCGTAATATTCTTTTCTTTTTCGTTTTAGTTGTTTGCATTATTTTTAGTCCAACGAAGAACTGGAGAATCATAACATAGACTGCAACAAGATGAATGACTGTGTAATTATTCTGCTAACGGACCAACTACTGCAGAAGGGAACGGATTCCATTTGTGGTGTACGCCGACTGGAATGCATTCTGGAGAAGACGCCAAACGAAGAAAAAAATTGTATGTATATCAACATCGTAAAGTACATAGTATAGCTTATTACATACGATGTTCCTACGGCGAATTATTATCCGCGTATCAGTGTCGTCGCGATCCGAATTGCATTTCGTGGTTCGTTGAGTAACTTAAACAATTGGCGCATCGTATAAAAGTTATTTTGTATAATAATAATATTCCTATGAAAATTTTATCACAAGAACAGTGTGCAACATTCCATAGCGCAACACACTGTCACATATGCGAAAAATAATTCGCGGTGGGGGATATACGCGTATACGATTATTGCCATTTAACCGGACAATACAGGGTCAATACAGGTCAATACAGGTCTTACACATTCCAATGGTAATTTATATTATACAGATTCCTATTATATTCCGATAGTTTTTCATAATTTATCAGATTATGACACTCATTTTATTATCAATGAAGTAGCCACCGCGTTCAAGGGCTCCATCGATGGATACTATCAATAATGAAAGAAAAATATATTTCATTTACCAAACATATTAAAGATACAACATGTAAAACATCAGACTGGCGAAATCATATTAAATTGCGGTCCATTAATTCGTACCAATTTCTCAGTACCAATCTCAATAAATTAGCATTGTTTCTCACTATAGACAAATTAAAAATTCCTCAATCCGAATTTAAAAAGTTATCCGTCAAAGATTTTGATTTATTAAGGCCAAAGGTATCTTTCCGTACGAATATGTGGATTGCAATGCCAAGCTGCAAGATTAATGTTTACCACCGCGCGAGTTATTCTACAGTTCGTTGTCAGGTGATATAGTATCTGAAAGCGATTATATGCACGCCCTGAACGTATAGGAACAGTTTTCTATTCAAATTTTAGGCGAATATAGCGGCTTGTACCTGAAAATTAATGTTTTGGCTGATATTTTCGAAAACTTCCGCGATAGTTGTATCAAAAGTTACGATCTAGATCCCGCGTATTATTATACATTGCCAGGTTTCACATGGGATGCTATGTTGAAACATACAAAAATTAGTTTTGAATTGCTCACAGATATTGATATGGTAATGTTTATCGAACGCGGTATACGTGGTGGTCTAAGTCGGTGTTCTGGTAGATCTGCAAAAGCCAATAACCAATACATGCAATTTTACGACCCATCGAAGTCATCCTCATACCGCATGTACTTTGATATAAATAATTTGTGTGGCTGGGCAATGTGTCAACCGTTTGGTAACGGTATGGTTACGTCGAATTTAAGAGGATTAATGATGCATCAAATTTTGATGTATCATCAATCCCACTGGTTTCGCCCACAGGTTATATTCTCGAAGTCGATTTGGAGTATCCCCAACACCTGCATAATGCACATGCAGATCTACTGTTCTATCCAACGCGGACCAAGCCACCGGGCAAAAGGCAAAAGAAACTCCTTGCGACTTTATGTAATAAGCAGCGCTATATTCATTATCGCAACCTGCAGCAGTGCACGCGCCGTGGTCTTCGTATCGGAAAGATTCATCGTATACTCCAATTCGCACAATCTCCGTGGCTATGCAACTATATAGAATTACGAGGGTAGTCCCAGAAATACCCGACCTGACGTATAGATAGCGGTTGTTGTTTGAAAAGAAAGACTATGGTAGAAAGTACCAACCAATAAAGCTTAATTTTGAAATTTAACGACGCTATGTTGTTTAGTATTTATTTGGCAGCCATCAATAATGAACGTTCTCAGTGAATTTGTAAACATGGAAAAAATTAGTCATCATTATGTGATACAATACTTTCATTTGAAAAGCCTCAGTGCAACCAATATCAAAGCGGCGCTAGATTCTACTCTGGGGGAGTCTGTTCCTTCGTTTACAACAGTAAAATATTGGCAGTAAAATATTGGCAGAGTTTAAACGAGGCCGTACGAGCTGCCAAGTCGAACATCGCAGTGGTCGACCAAATGAGGTGACCACGCCAGAAATGGTGAAAAAAATCCACAAAATGGTATTGGATGACCGTCGACTGAAAGTGCGCGAGTTAGCAGACATGGTAAGCATTTCAAAAAGTGCTGTACATCGCATATTGACTGAAAATTTGAACATGAGAAAGCTGTGCGCAAGATGGGTGCCACAATTGGAACAAAAACAGCGTCGTGAGAATGTTTCAATCGAGTGTTTAGTGAAGTTTCATAGCAATAAAGCCGAGTTTTTGCGTCGATTCATAACTATGGATGAAACATGGGTCCATCACTTCACATCTGAGACGAAGGAACAGACAAAACAATGAACTGAAAGGGGAGAATCGGCCCCAAAGAAGGCGAAGCCAGTTTCATCTGCAGGCATGGTCATGGCGTCAGTTTTTTGGGATGCGCGTGGGATAATTTTCATTGATTATCTTCAGAAAGGAAAAATAATCAACGGCGAGTATTATGCGAACTTATTGCAGTGTTTGAGTGATGAAATCAAGAAAAAATGGCTGCATTTGGCAAAAAAGAAAGTTTTGTTTCATCAAGACAATGCACTAGTTCACACATCCGTTATCGCGATGGCCAAAATCAATGAGTTAAAGTTCGAGTTGCCTACTCACGCACTCTATTCGCCATGTTTAGCCCCCCGGATTATTTTCTGTTTCCAAACTTGAAAAAATGGCTCGGTGATAAAAGATTTAGCAACAATGAAGAGGTGGAGCGGTTGATAGCTATTTTGAGGAGCTTCCCACTATAAACAGAGTATCGAAGCTATTGAACATCGCTGGGAAAAGTGTATTGAGCTAAAAGGAGACTATGTAAAGAAATAAAGATATTCTTTCCCAAATTTTTTGTGTTTTCTTTGTTAGGTCGGGTACTACTGGGACTACCCTCGTACCTTGTCACCTTGCTTGCGCAACATCTTATCTACTAACAAGTAGTAGTTGTGTATATATATATATGGATTAGCGACATTATGTAATTCGTATTCGTAAAACCCTCCGGCGATAGGTTTCTCGCGCGAGTCTACGAGTAAATAAGTTGCAGGATTAGTTGTCTGCATTTTGACGATTTTAAACACTTTGGTTGTCCAGTTCGGTGTATAACTTTTTTCAAAGATAGTTTTGAATTTGCTCACACGTACCAGATCGCCCACTTTGAATTTCGTAGGCGCTGCGATCTTTATGTTACTGTAGACTGTGTTTAAAAGCTTATTAGCAATTGCAGGAGTCACATTGATAGGACGTATGCCGACAATTTTTTCACGTGTTGTACTCAGCGATGAGGCGCGGTAAAATCGATCTATTTATAAGTTCCATTGAACGTAAACATTTTCCACATGTCGTCCTTTAACATGCGGTTGAATCGTTCCACAACAGATACCTTCATTATCGGATAAGTCGAATAATGATTGACACCGTGTTTCTTCATAAGTCTCTGCAAGTCTCTATATTATAATACTTCTCTTCCTGATCAGTTTGCAAGTTCTTCGGACATCTTCCATCTTCTCGTATTATCTTTGCGAATGCCTTAACTACCTCCTTTTCGCTTTTGCTCTTTAACGGTTCGGTCCCTGCGTGCTTGCTCAGTACATAGTTAATGGTGAGTATGTAGTGGTAGCCTCTATTGAGTCGTGAATAAGGACGCATTTCCACCACATCGGCCTGCCAAAGATCGTCATATACACACACTATGACGCGTCTACGAATTTCGTTTCGCTGGAGCATGTAATTCTTTTATTAGTTGTTTCTCAGAACATTTTTTCTCATTATTTTTCCTTGTTACTCGCTGAGTCGTTTTCCTATCATGTATGAGGCTTTGTCGCTTTACACCAGCAGAAACAGCTAAAATAGTACCAATAAGTTGCTTCTCTGAACTTTTCTTCTTTTTGTTAAATTTTGACGGAGGATTGCTTCACCATTGCAGCTCGTGATAATCCTTCTCTTGCTTATGTCGACACTATATGTCAATTTAACTATAATATTCTACTTCCATATTTTACGTGATTTCTTTATCTCTGAACGTGTTTAGTCTAAAATTTGTTCTATGTTCTTATGAATGCTATTTGTGCTCTGTATGTTTTTCTTCCGGTAATCTTCCAGCCAATCTTTCCATTTTTAACATTCTCATTTACATACTGCTTTTTCTCAACATTACTCTCATGCAGTAGAAGTTTTACAGAATTTATATTCTCACCAATATACTGCTTCTTCTTGACGTTACTCTCATGCAGTAGAAGTTTTACAGACTTTATACTCTCATCCAAATAATTTTTGTGCGTAGCGTCATTGAAGGCTCCCGGCTACGGTATATTATGTTTCGCGTGCAATGTTGCATCAAAACTTTGCCATCAAAACCTTTACCATCGGCGGTTAGACAAACAGCATTTTCATGCACGTATCGTTTCGTTGTAACGTCGTTCAAATGATATCTCACACCTACAAAACACTCTTCCACGTATCGTTTGATTGCAACATCACTGTCGGCTTCCGGTTGCGCTACATGTTTTATCTTGTGCGACTTTGCATCAAAAACTTTGGCAGCGTTTAGACAAAGGGCATTTTCATGTAATTAACAACGTAATTTTCAACGTTATCATTCCATCATCCATTCCATTGATGGTCTCGATCAGTTTTCGAACAATTGCTTTCTCGCGACACTCCAAACTTATTCATCGACATTTCGGAATAAGTTGTATCGACTGACAGACTCGTGTCAATGCCACGCTGCTTAATTTATAATGAGATCAGCTTCATGGAGTTCTTTGATAATCGATAAAATTTCGTTGTCGTGAGAGTTGTTGCCAGCTCGGCACGAAGCTTCAAGCAGTCGCAGATGATCCACTAGTTCGTTGGGGTCATCCCAATGCATGTAATCGATGTTGTTACCGTTTAGGATCATCATAGCTTACGATACAGATAAACCTTTTCCTGCCAATTTATTGCTTGACACACGTGATACTAGAGAAGCGATTACATGTTTATATTTGTGTCCCCTATTACCGAGTATTTTGCGGAAGGTATCCGCGTCTATGCGTATTCGTCGCCAATAGTATACTTTTATATTTTTGCAAATCAGCTTCGGTATACACGGCATCGTCGGGGATTCTTTTGAATATTAGCTCGTAAAAACCTGGTATTCCCATGTATCTTGTTTCATCAATGATTATATTATCGTCTCTGTCCAAATCGATATATTTATCACCGAGCATAGCTCCATCGTTACTAAGGCGTACGCCGTAAATATAATCTACGGTGTTATCTTTTCCACTACTTAGCACAGCTCCCATATATTTTTGACGCAACGGACCAAGATGATCATGTAAAGTTTGTTGTCCTTTGTACGTTTGCAACTGACGTCTAACGGATGTCACTAGCGGTTCATCGGCATTTCGAAAACATTCTTATCATCATCATCTCCAATGGGTAGATTGTCGATCGGTAAAAGTTCATGTGACAATCCGTGTAATTCCTTACATTGTAAAACTCTCGTCGATGTAGGAACTATTGGAAGGTCGTTTAATAGTTTCCGTTTTGGTGGAGTCAATGCGACTGATGTAAATTTTGCCTTATGCTTTATCTTTTTTTCAGGTTTTAATATTACTCTTTGTTTCGACGCTTGTACTAATCAATGGTGTCTCAGTTTTATTAGGAGTACAAATAAGTTTCCGCCGTTCTCTATCAAAAATTAGGAATTTATTGTGAAAGAACGGTACATTACGTTTTATTCAAAGTATTGTCCATCACTAGCCACTACTTTTTCCCATCTTTCTGGCAGCATTCGGATACCACGTCGGAAGAACTCTCCATCTTTTGAGGCTATCCACGAATCGACCCAATTTTTAGTATCTTCATATGATGTAAAGCGCTGTTTAGACAGGCCATGTGTCATCGACTGAAACAAGTGATAATCGGAAGGGGCAATGTCTGATGAATACGGCGGGTGGGGTAGGACTTCCCAATTAAGTGTTTCCAAATAGGTTTTGACCGGTTTTGCAACATGTGGGCGAGCGTTGTCATGTAGGAGAATAATTTTGTCGTGTCTGGAGTAGTAATGGTCGCGTTTTTCCTTGAGTGCTCGGCTCAATCTCATTAATTGTGTTCGGTAGAGAGCTCCAGTAATGGTTTCGCTCGGTTTGAGCAACTCATAATACACGACACCAAGCTGATCCCACCAAATACACAGCATGAGTTTTTTTCCATGAATATTCGGTTTGGCTGTCGATGTTGAAGCATGGCCAAGTCCCCATGATTTTCTCTTCTTTGGGTTATCGTAGTGGATCCATTTCTCATCACCAGTGACTATATAGATGCAAAACGCTCTTTCTTTTATGCCTGGCAAGCAGCATTTAACACGTGCAAAATCGGTGTTCAATGTCTCTCGGCTTCAGTTCATATGGAACCCAATTTTCTTGTTTTTTATCATTCCCAACGATTTTAAACGATGTGGAATTGCTTGTTGAGTCACTTCTAATGTAAGTGCAAGTTCTTCTTGCGTTTGGCACGAATCTTCCTCCAATAATGCTTCCAGTTCCATGTCTTAGTACACTTTTGACCTTCCACTACGTTCTTTGTCTTCCCCGTTAAATTCACCGTTTTTAAACTTTTGAAACCACTCACGACAACTTCTCTCACTTAAAGCAATCTCACCATATTCTTCTACAAGCAATCGATGCGCCTCAGCTGCAGATTTCTTCAAATTAAAAAAGTAAATCAAAAGTTCCCGCAAATGACGTTTATTCGGCACAAAACTTGACATATTCGCACGAAAAAAATTATGTGATGCTGATACGGAGTCACTAATACTTCGAGGTTATGTTGTTACCAGATGTCCAAACTTACGATATTACGTTTTACATCTGACAATTTCAATATAACCTTCTGGTGGGGCCATCTTTTGTCAAACGGCGAAAACTTATTTGTACTCCTAATAACATCAACGTTACTTTCCACGTTAACGCTGCTCCCGCGATTTGATTGAGAGGTTCAATAATAAGTTTAAAGTGTCCCTCCAATGTAACATTTTCCACCATTCTACGGGTTTTCAAAGCGTGATACTTGTTGCGGATTGATTCGCTCGTTTTCGCAATCTCTTTCGCTATCTTTTCACGATCCTTGATTTTCACGCTACTATTCATCATTGATATGTTTGTCTCATGGACGTTAAAGATATTACGACGTTGAGGTTATAATGACGATTGTACATCTCACAGCACTGCAAAGTCGTTAAATGCTTTCCTGTATCGTCCATTGGTCATTGAGCAGTCCTTATAAATCACTGTGAAACCATATTTATGCTCCTCGCGAGGAGCCAACATTTACAACACAATGCACTGAAATCCTCATCAGAAGATTTGCATTGTCCCGTATAAGATACGTGAATATTTTTGCGTACATCTGATAAAGATAGAAACAGTAAACGTTCGAATGCCGACCCATGGCAAAGTATTCTCTTATCGTATCTTGTTTGTTATTATATGCCACCTCATCAAAGATAAAAATTGAATTTTTGGGCGCCTCGGTTGTTGGAATCACATCGCTGTTATTGGAGAATGTAAAGTATCCAATTTCATCTATCGATTTCAGCAGATTTTCTAAGTAGCGATATTTAGGTTGTTGCAACGATTTCGAGTACACGTACAAGTTCTCGAAACGTAGACCGTGCGGATGTTCCAACAAGTTGATGAGAACGTTCGTCTTGCCGCAATTCGAGGGACTGCATATGATGCCGCGTATGATATTCGAAAGCATGTTTCCATGCCTGCGCGCCTCTTGCTCAAGCATTGATTCCGTTCTATTGTCGAAATTTGTCACGTATATCGATGTAGGTTGCTTCACGAACCGCATGTTTCCCCCGTGAGTCGCAAAATTGATTTCGATAACGGATCGTTGCCATTTAATTTAAAGGTGACGCTGATTTTACTATATAAGCGCGTCGATCTTGGAAACACTCAGTTTAGAAAATGTTGCTCCTGTTGACAGATACTCATGATATTCGACAGCTAACCTCCGAACAACTGAAATATATACCGAAGATTGTCCTGTTACGCGAATTCGCAAAGTATATTGACGATTTGCAGGATAGACTCCCGGAACATATAAGAGTCGATCCAGAGGTTCAGCAGTATCGTCGGTGTTTGGAACATTACAATCGTCCGTGGTAGCAAACGCATATTGACAGAACCGCTGATCAGGGACTGTAGTGCATGTCGTCGACAATAGTCAAAGGCAGTGGTCTATTGAATCGCGCGATAAATGTGCTTCCTATCGAACTACACATTCCCTGATAACGATTTTGTGGTACTGGAATTCGCTTGGTAAAACGATTGGAAACAGGTAACCAAGGCATTAATTCATTGGATGCAGCGTGTCGTGAGCACGATATAGCCTATTCGCGTAACAACAATCTCACCTATCGGCACGTGGTGTATGAGATTCTCGCTGTGAAAGCGCGGAAACGAATAACTTCGAAAGATTCAACTCTAGGCGAGAGAGCTGCTACTACAGCCGTTTAGACTGCGATGAAAGCCAAAACGAAAATCGGCATGGGCATAGGCATGAAGAAAAGGAAGTCGTCCAAGAAAGAAATCCGAAAACAAGCACTTCCAGTAGCAAAACGGGGTGGTATTTTATCAATTCTACCATTACTGGGAGTTCTCAGTTCACTAGTCGGTGGAGCGGCGGGTGTCGCAAAAGCGATGAATGATGGCAAAGCCGCGCAACGCCAGCTGGAACAATTAAAACGCTATCATTGCGCTATGAAAGGTCGCGCTATGAAAGATCGCGGAATCTATCTTGCTCCGTACAAGAGCGGGAAAGGCGCTGCAGGAAAAAAAAACGTCAAAGAGACGCTAAAATTACCCATGGGTGCAATGACAAATGTTCAGTTGGAAAGACTAGCGAGGGGTATGCGTATATCTTCCTTTCGAAGTGTTTTCATGCGTGACCCCTTACCGATAGATGGAGTACGTCAAAACGAGAGTGGTATTGTAAATTTAAACAACACAGAGGGACCAGGTACTCACTGGGTATGCGAAAAACGGAAATCGCGCAGTATATTTTGATAGTTTTGGTAATCTTCGACCACCCAAGGAATTGATTCGATACCTTGAGAGAGATGTAGTGAAAATTGTGTACAATCGCACGTCTTATCAACATTACAACCAGAGCATTTGCGGACAATTGTGCTTGCAGTTTCTCCAAACAGAGGATCAATTTAAATGATGATGGTGACATTCCACTAACAGCAGTCAATATTCGTTCGGCAGTTTGCAAACATGTCGCTAACGCTTACGTTGACTGGCAACAGTAGTACTCTTAAGGTGAGCTACTTTCCCGCTATAGATTTGAACAATGGTGATTACGAGCTCGGTTTAACGGATTTCGAAGCATACAATACAATACCAAACGTAAATTCGTCGAATAATAAATTTTACTATGGTGCTAACGATGAAGAAATTACGATTCCTGAAGGATCGTACGAATTGCGCGCCATATACGAAGATCTGTGGGGCAGTCACTGATTCTTTATGGGAGCACCAATCATCTGGCACCCCGAGTGGTACACAGAGACACAGGGATACGACACTCGTGCCCTAAGGACGTGTTCGGATCGAGCTGGGCCGAGGCTCAGCCTTGGAAAAATTGATGTAACACAGAAGCTTCGGAGTCAAGTCTTTATTTTGGCCCCCGTGTGCACGCGCGAACAGAGACGGCGAACACGTGCACAGAGGCGCAGAGTCACGTGTCCGTGAAGGACGAGCGTTGACGCAAGCGACGTACAGGTGGTATTCCCGGAAAACAAAACCCGACTCGCAACCGTCGTAAGACACGGGCGCGAGAGAGAAGGAAGCATTCGCGTGAACGAAGAGAAACGCTTGCACGCAAGGAATGAAACGCTCGCGCGCTAGAAATGTAACGCTCGCAATCGATAAAAGAAACTCTCGCGATGATAAAAGATACGCTCACAGTGATAAAAGAAACGCTCGTGACATAAACAGTGCGCACGTGCACGCGGCGCGCGAGGCACGTGACGCGTACGAGGTCGGACGGCACTGAGCGGCACGCGGAAAGCGCGCGCGGAAAACACGCGCGAAGGGCACACTCGGTCGTCCCGTCAGCGACCTACGGGGGGGGGGGGAGAGACGCTCACCGAGGCGCAGGCGAAAAACGCGTGCCGGCGACGACACGCGAGAACGACGGCCGCGCCCCCTCCGGCAAGGGGAGAGAGACGCGAGCTGAGGCGGCACTGAGACACTGGACTCACGCTGTCTTACGTTGAGCGAAGAGGCGCTGCACCAGGATGTCCCCTCTGGGCAGGCCGCGTGACGGTGCCCCGGAAACGGCGTCGGTGTCCGAGCGGAGGCGGCCGCGATGACCGCGCCCGGCGGGCACCGACGATGAGCGGCGAGCAGCAAAACGGCGAACGTGGCGAGCAGCGCCTGATCTCCTTGAGGCGTCGACTCCTCGGAAGAGAAAACGTGTGTCACAGGCGAGGACTGGATCCGGACTGTCCACGTGCTGCGGCACGTGGTCGAGAAGCGACGCGCTAGTACAGCGCCCTCGGCTGCAGCACCTACTTCCTGCGGCTGGGCGGAAGCGGGTCCGCCGGCGCCGTGGTAGATGGCGGGGACTGGTCGACCGCCACATATCTAAAACGTGCAATTTCACATTCTCCAAAAGCAGTGCGTTCCAAAAATAATCCATATATAGAGATGACGAGAATGAATATCTTATAATAATTCGTGCCAATAATAATACGATGAAGAGTGAAATAAAATGTGTTTATAGAATAAATTTTAACAAACCAAACAATATTGGCTCGCTTTTGGGATTCTCATCAAGTCGTATATTAGAACCGCACCGATGGCACGAATCGGACGCCCCGATTATCGACGTGAATATCATTCGTATAGAATGCAGCGTTGTTAGTGGTGCGTACAGTAACAGTATGCGTGTACATACGATACATGAATTCTCGCCTAAGGTGCCACCAGGATATAAGATATCGGAAACACCGACACATTTACCTTCCAATCATCGCACGGGGCATTACAGATTTAACGGTGCGTGTAGTTGATCAAGAAGGACAATCGCTCGATTTTCGAGGAGAAGAGATTACCGTTAGATGGCACGTACGACGGCGATGATAATAAACGAAATCTATGAAATACTTGTGGTGAATCAAGTGGAACAGGTGAAACAAGCTGGAAATATACTTTTTACGAGACGCGCGATTAGCAGTACAAAATCCTTCGTTCGAAAGAAACTCAGCGCGTTGAACGTTGAATTTTTGAAATCTCTGGGATTCATCGTACGAAACGATTGAGAAAGATGATTGACATTTTGAACATTGGAAATGAACCGGTCTTTGACGAGCGCACCGTCAAGATTGAGACACATACGTACAATCCATACGCTAACACAACCTGTGGATATAGCGACGAGATACGAATACCTATACAGCAGCAGGATTTATACATATTGCCATGCGAGAGTTATCTCTATGTCGAGGAGAAGGTGACGAAACAAGTTGCAATCGATGATGCGACTGTAACGTTGGGATATAATTGCTTTGCATTCATGTTTGATGAGATCCGTTATGAACTGGATGGTGTGGAGATTGATCGTAACAGAAACGTGGGAATAACTTCAACGCTCAAAAACTATGTATCGATATCTTGAGACAAAAATGCCATCATGAAAAATGCCGCGTGGGATACGACTGACACTATTTCGCCGGTCGGGTACTTCAACTTTTGTGTACCGCTCAACGTGTTGCTAGGATTCTGTGAAGACTACAAGCGTATACTGATTAACGCGCGTCACGAATTGATTCTATTACGACCGCGCAGCCACAACAACAGTCTACTAGGATCTTCAGCGCTGGATCCTAAGATTGAGCTATTCAAGATACAATGGCGAATGCCTCACGTAATCTTGAACGATATCAATAAACTTTCCACGCTGAAAACTTTGGAGAACGGACGATACCTGAGTATGAGTTTCCGCCCGTGGAATCTGTATGAATTTCCTCTACTGCAAAGTACGACCAAACACCTGTGCACCGTTAAAACTGCTACTAATTTGGAGAAACATCGATACGTTATCTTTGCGCTGCAGACTGATCGGAAGAATGTCATGTCGGAAAATATAACTCGTTTCGATGACTGCAATTTGATCAACGTGGAGCTCTATCTGAATTCAGAGTGTTATCCGTACGACGACATGAATTTGGACTTTGCAAAAAATAAATATGCAATACTTTACGATATGTATAGACGTTTTCGTTAATCGTATTATGGATGCGACAGTGCTGAGGTATGATTAGAAATTACCGACTTTCGGCAGCTAGGTCCTTTCGTGGTTATCGATTGCTCGCGTCAAAATGAGTCCATCAAGAGTGCAACTGTTGATGCGTGCATAGAATTTGAGTGTAAGGAGAATATACCGGCGAATACTGTCTCATCCTGCATGATCGTGTAGTTGAATACAGCCCGCTAACCGACATGGTGCGCAAACTTAACTAACGTCAGAAAATATATACGAGAAAAGAATAATACATGCAACAAAATGCTATAAACAACATTTCTCTCCCGGACGTGCCAAAGTATATTTCACCATGGATGTGCCGACTTTTGTCGACTTGCAAGGATTCATGGTTGGAAAGAGATTTATTGTAAAAGAAGCGTACTGAATACTGAAGAATGGAACTATTTTTTGACACTACATCTTCACGAGTCCGATGCCATGGCATCTGCTCACAAGATCAGACAAATCGAGAGCCTACTAGTTAACGGCTAATCATCATGGATTACGATGGGACCGTCAAATATTGCAGAGCTGAACATTTGATTACTACAGCTGTGGTGGGTGATATGTATGGCGAGCTTGAAGATGTCGCATCTCAACTTGTGTATGTAAAGGGGCATGAGAAGCGGGAATGGTTGTTACACCTTCTGGATGACAATGTGAGAAGCAACATGATCATTGGGACCGTGGACACTGATTACGATGACATGCCTTCTCTGCAAAAATTGAATAATACTTTTCGATGTAATAATCATATGAAAAATTGTGCCTTACAGAACGTACTAAACATTTTCAATTGGTGATCCTGGTCTTGGAGAAAATTGTACGACGCTTAATAAAACATTATTTCAAATGTACAGATGTTTCTTCCAACACGCTTATCCCCTTTCACCTCTTAGGATTTTATATGATAATTGTGTTTGATAAAAATACAGTTCTTTATTTGTGGTTATTTCTTTTTGTAGTAATCAAATGTTCAGCTCTGCAATATTTGACGGTCCCATCGTAATCCATGATGATTAGCCGTTAACTAGTAGGCTCTCGATTTGTCTGATCTTGTGAGCAGATGCCATGGCATCGGACTCGTGAAGATGTAGTGTCAAAAAATAGTTCCATTCTTCAGTATTCAGTACGCTTCTTTTACAATAAATCTCTTTCCAACCATGAATCCTTGCAAGTCGACAAAAGTCGGCACATCCATGGTGAAATATACTTTGGCACGTCCGGGAGAGAAATGTTGTTTATAGCATTTTGTTGCATGTATTATTCTTTTCTCGTATATATTTTCTGACGTTAGTTAAGTTTGCGCACCATGTCGGTTAGCGGGCTGTATTCAACTACACGATCATGCAGGATGAGACAGTATTCGCCGGTATATTCTCCTTACACTCAAATTCTATGCACGCATCAACAGTTGCACTCTTGATGGACTCATTTTGACGCGAGCAATCGATAACCACGAAAGGACCTAGCTGCCGAAAGTCGGTAATTTCTAATCATACCTCAGCACTGTCGCATCCATAATACGATTAACGAAAACGTCTATACATATCGTAAAGTATTGCATATTTATTTTTTGCAAAGTCCAAATTCATGTCGTCGTACGGATAACACTCTGAATTCAGATAGAGCTCCACGTTGATCAAATTGCAGTCATCGAAACGAGTTATATTTTCCGACATGACATTCTTCCGATCAGTCTGCAGCGCAAAGATAACGTATCGATGTTTCTCCAAATTAGTAGCAGTTTTAACGGTGCACAGGTGTTTGGTCGTACTTTGCAGTAGAGGAAATTCATACAGATTCCACGGGCGGAAACTCATACTCAGGTATCGTCCGTTCTCCAAAGTTTTCAGCGTGGAAAGTTTATTGATATCGTTCAAGATTACGTGAGGCATTCGCCATTGTATCTTGAATAGCTCAATCTTAGGATCCAGCGCTGAAGATCCTAGTAGACTGTTGTTGTGGCTGCGCGGTCGTAATAGAATCAATTCGTGACGCGCGTTAATCAGTATACGCTTGTAGTCTTCACAGAATCCTAGCAACACGTTGAGCGGTACACAAAAGTTGAAGTACCCGACCGGCGAAATAGTGTCAGTCGTATCCCACGCGGCATTTTTCATGATGGCATTTTTGTCTCAAGATATCGATACATAGTTTTTGAGCGTTGAAGTTATTCCCACGTTTCTGTTACGATCAATCTCCACACCATCCAGTTCATAACGGATCTCATCAAACATGAATGCAAAGCAATTATATCCCAACGTTACAGTCGCATCATCGATTGCAACTTGTTTCGTCACCTTCTCCTCGACATAGAGATAACTCTCGCATGGCAATATGTATAAATCCTGCTGCTGTATAGGTATTCGTATCTCGTCGCTATATCCACAGGTTGTGTTAGCGTATGGATTGTACGTATGTGTCTCAATCTTGACGGTGCGCTCGTCAAAGACCGGTTCATTTCCAATGTTCAAAATGTCAATCATCTTTCTCAATCGTTTCGTACGATGAATCCCAGAGATTTCAAAAATTCAACGTTCAACGCGCTGAGTTTCTTTCGAACGAAGGATTTTGTACTGCTAATCGCGCGTCTCGTAAAAAGTATATTTCCAGCTTGTTTCACCTGTTCCACTTGATTCACCACAAGTATTTCATAGATTTCGTTTATTATCATCGCCGTCGTACGTGCCATCTAACGGTAATCTCTTCTCCTCGAAAATCGAGCGATTGTCCTTCTTGATCAACTACACGCACCGTTAAATCTGTAATGCCCCGTGCGATGATTGGAAGGTAAATGTGTCGGTGTTTCCGATATCTTATATCCTGGTGGCACCTTAGGCGAGAATTCATGTATCGTATGTACACGCATACTGTTACTGTACGCACCACTAACAACGCTGCATTCTATACGAATGATATTCACGTCGATAATCGGGGCGTCCGATTCGTGCCATCGGTGCGGTTCTAATATACGACTTGATGAGAATCCCAAAAGCGAGCCAATATTGTTTGGTTTGTTAAAATTTATTCTATAAACACATTTTATTTCACTCTTCATCGTATTATTATTGGCACGAATTATTATAAGATATTCATTCTCGTCATCTCTATATATGGATTATTTTTGGAACGCACTGCTTTTGGAGAATGTGAAATTGCACGTTTTAGATATGTGGCGGTCGACCAGTCCCCGCCATCTACCACGGCGCCGGCGGACCCGCTTCCGCCCAGCCGCAGGAAGTAGGTGCTGCAGCCGAGGGCGCTGTACTAGCGCGTCGCTTCTCGACCACGTGCCGCAGCACGTGGACAGTCCGGATCCAGTCCTCGCCTGTGACACACGTTTTCTCTTCCGAGGAGTCGACGCCTCAAGGAGATCAGGCGCTGCTCGCCACGTTCGCCGTTTTGCTGCTCGCCGCTCATCGTCGGTGCCCGCCGGGCGCGGTCATCGCGGCCGCCTCCGCTCGGACACCGACGCCGTTTCCGGGGCACCGTCACGCGGCCTGCCCAGAGGGGACATCCTGGTGCAGCGCCTCTTCGCTCAACGTAAGACAGCGTGAGTCCAGTGTCTCAGTGCCGCCTCAGCTCGCGTCTCTCTCCCCTTGCCGGAGGGGGCGCGGCCGTCGTTCTCGCGTGTCGTCGCCGGCACGCGTTTTTCGCCTGCGCCTCGGTGAGCGTCTCTCCCCCCCCCCCCCGTAGGTCGCTGACGGGACGACCGAGTGTGCCCTTCGCGCGTGTTTTCCGCGCGCGCTTTCCGCGTGCCGCTCAGTGCCGTCCGACCTCGTACGCGTCACGTGCCTCGCGCGCCGCGTGCACGTGCGCACTGTTTATGTCACGAGCGTTTCTTTTATCACTGTGAGCGTATCTTTTATCATCGCGAGAGTTTCTTTTATCGATTGCGAGCGTTACATTTCTAGCGCGCGAGCGTTTCATTCCTTGCGTGCAAGCGTTTCTCTTCGTTCACGCGAATGCTTCCTTCTCTCTCGCGCCCGTGTCTTACGACGGTTGCGAGTCGGGTTTTGTTTTCCGGGAATACCACCTGTACGTCGCTTGCGTCAACGCTCGTCCTTCACGGACACGTGACTCTGCGCCTCTGTGCACGTGTTCGCCGTCTCTGTTCGCGCGTGCACACGGGGGCCAAAATAAAGACTTGACTCCGAAGCTTCTGTGTTACATCAATTTTTCCAAGGCTGAGCCTCGGCCCAGCTCGATCCGAACACGTCCTTAGGGCACGAGTGTCGTATCCCTGTGTCTCTGTGTACCACTCGGGGTGCCAGATGATTGGTGCTCCCATAAAGAATCAGTGACTGCCCCACAGATCTTCGTATATGGCGCGCAATTCGTACGATCCTTCAGGAATCGTAATTTCTTCATCGTTAGCACCATAGTAAAATTTATTATTCGACGAATTTACGTTTGGTATTGTATTGTATGCTTCGAAATCCGTTAAACCGAGCTCGTAATCACCATTGTTCAAATCTATAGCGGGAAAGTAGCTCACCTTAAGAGTACTACTGTTGCCAGTCAACGTAAGCGTTAGCGACATGTTTGCAAACTGCCGAACGAATATTGACTGCTGTTAGTGGAATGTCACCATCATCATTTAAATTGATCCTCTGTTTGGAGAAACTGCAAGCACAATTGTCCGCAAATGCTCTGGTTGTAATGTTGATAAGACGTGCGATTGTACACAATTTTCACTACATCTCTCTCAAGGTATCGAATCAATTCCTTGGGTGGTCGAAGATTACCAAAACTATCAAAATATACTGCGCGATTTCCGTTTTTCGCATACCCAGTGAGTACCTGGTCCCTCTGTGTTGTTTAAATTTACAATACCACTCTCGTTTTGACGTACTCCATCTATCGGTAAGGGGTCACGCATGAAAACACTTCGAAAGGAAGATATACGCATACCCCTCGCTAGTCTTTCCAACTGAACATTTGTCATTGCACCCATGGGTAATTTTAGCGTCTCTTTGACGTTTTTTTTTCCTGCAGCGCCTTTCCCGCTCTTGTACGGAGCAAGATAGATTCCGCGATCTTTCATAGCGCGACCTTTCATAGCGCAATGATAGCGTTTTAATTGTTCCAGCTGGCGTTGCGCGGCTTTGCCATCATTCATCGCTTTTGCGACACCCGCCGCTCCACCGACTAGTGAACTGAGAACTCCCAGTAATGGTAGAATTGATAAAATACCACCCCGTTTTGCTACTGGAAGTGCTTGTTTTCGGATTTCTTTCTTGGACGACTTCCTTTTCTTCATGCCTATGCCCATGCCGATTTTCGTTTTGGCTTTCATCGCAGTCTAAACGGCTGTAGTAGCAGCTCTCTCGCCTAGAGTTGAATCTTTCGAAGTTATTCGTTTCCGCGCTTTCACAGCGAGAATCTCATACACCACGTGCCGATAGGTGAGATTGTTGTTACGCGAATAGGCTATATCGTGCTCACGACACGCTGCATCCAATGAATTAATGCCTTGGTTACCTGTTTCCAATCGTTTTACCAAGCGAATTCCAGTACCACAAAATCGTTATCAGGGAATGTGTAGTTCGATAGGAAGCACATTTATCGCGCGATTCAATAGACCACTGCCTTTGACTATTGTCGACGACATGCACTACAGTCCCTGATCAGCGGTTCTGTCAATATGCGTTTGCTACCACGGACGATTGTAATGTTCCAAACACCGACGATACTGCTGAACCTCTGGATCGACTCTTATATGTTCCGGGAGTCTATCCTGCAAATCGTCAATATACTTTGCGAATTCGCGTAACAGGACAATCTTCGGTATATATTTCAGTTGTTCGGAGGTTAGCTGTCGAATATCATGAGTATCTGTCAACAGGAGCAACATTTTCTAAACTGAGTGTTTCCAAGATCGACGCGCTTATATAGTAAAATCAGCGTCACCTTTAAATTAAATGGCAACGATCCGTTATCGAAATCAATTTTGCGACTCACGGGGGAAACATGCGGTTCGTGAAGCAACCTACATCGATATACGTGACAAATTTCGACAATAGAACGGAATCAATGCTTGAGCAAGAGGCGCGCAGGCATGGAAACATGCTTTCGAATATCATACGCGGCATCATATGCAGTCCCTCGAATTGCGGCAAGACGAACGTTCTCATCAACTTGTTGGAACATCCGCACGGTCTACGTTTCGAGAACTTGTACGTGTACTCGAAATCGTTGCAACAACCTAAATATCGCTACTTAGAAAATCTGCTGAAATCGATAGATGAAATTGGATACTTTACATTCTCCAATAACAGCGATGTGATTCCAACAACCGAGGCGCCCAAAAATTCAATTTTTATCTTTGATGACGTTGCATGTAACAAACAAGATACGATAAGAGAATACTTTGCAATAGGTCGTCATTCGAACGTTGACTGTTTCTATCTCTGTCAGACGTTGCGACGCGATTTTCGCTCGCCGTCGGCAAACTGCCGTCGGTCCGCGCGTCTCGGCCAACCTAGCTCTCACGAAATCGGTTGGGCGCCAGGTGCAACGGGCTGCACCGTTCACCAACGCTACGCGACACCTCACCAAAGGGCCGAGACACGCGAAGTCGACGGGACCGGTAGCTCTTCGATGTTTAAGTCGGTAGACGGGAAGGGTTCGTCGGAAGTCGGGAATGGCCGGGAAAGCACAAGAATAACGAGGCGCGTTTCGACTATCTTTAGCTTTATTGTTTCGGGAATCGGAACGGTCCGACCCCTCGATACGATACACTCCGCTTGGGCTCTCGCGAATTCGAGATTGTTCGCTACGCCGATAACTTTGACGAGACCTTTTACGCGCACAACACCGAAACGATAATGCAGGTGGAAGGTCTTACAAAATCGGGGACCTCCCGGCGACGTAGTTCTCCTCTCCTCTCCCTCTCACGCTCGCTCTGGCACACGCTGTCGCTGACGTCCCCTTCCAGGCAAGCTGTACGTTCGGAGCCCTCCGCTTGCTGACGCCAAAAACTTCACTAATTTCCTTGCTTGTATCCTCTGGTGCGGTAGTCGATATCTCTCCGCTACTATTCGGAAGCAGGTCGGCGATATTAGAGAGCGCGACAATGGGAGTCTCCTCTTTTTATTTTCTTCTCCCGACAGGCTTTCTTGTCCGTTTGTTTGTCTCGTGCTACCTGTCTTTCCCCGTTCCTCGGTAAATCTCCCTATACGGAAATCCTTCCGCGGATCTTTGTTTTTCGATCCGCGAGACGGGTGCTCGGTCTCACTCTCTTGCTCGTTCTCTCTCTCTCTCTTGCTCACACTCGCCCGATCTCCGTGTTCAGGCTGGCTCTGTCTAGCCGGCGTTCACGCGCCAAGCACGGGAACGCCGACCGTTCGGCGCGATATCCTTGCAGGCCTGTGGACAACGGAAGCGACAGCGAGAACCTTTCACGACGATACGAAACCGATACTAGTATTATTAAAGGAGTGCATTCACCTGGGGTGGCGGTCTTGCCGAGGGGGTGTCGTCCTCTTCCTTCTTCCACCGATCCCTCCGCTCCTGATGGGCGGCGCAGGAGGTCTAGGGGCACAGAGCTCGGGGACGCGGGACCGTTCCACCTGCGCGCTCCGACTACTAACACTAATTATTACGGGGGGGAGCGCAAGGCGACACCCCCCCCCCCCCGAGAGTCTCGCCTAAGGGCCGAAAGGTCGGCCTGTGACGGGCGCCTTTCCGGCTGCCACGTCACAATGTACGCAAAAATACCCAAGCATCAACGGGACAATGCAAATTTTCTGATTCTCTTTAAACAGGATAGTACCAACCTGAAATATGTGTACAACGATCATGTGAACACTGACATGTCATATTAGGATTTCTGTGCATTGTATTGCAGATGTTGGGAGGATAAATATGGTTTCACAGTGATTGATAAGGACAGCTTAATAACCGACGGACGATACAGGACAGGATTTAACGACTTTGCTGTGCTGTGAGATGCACAATCGTCATTGTAGCCTCAACGTGGTGACATCTTCAATATCCACAAGACAAACATATCAATGATGAATAGTAGCGTGAAGATCATGGATCGTGAAAAGGTAGCGGAAGAGATTGCGAAAACGAGCGAATCGATCCGCAAGAAGTATCGCGCTTTGAAAACCGGTAGAATGGTGGAATATGCTGCACTGGAGAGACATTTTAAACCTATTATTGAACCTTTCAAGCAAATCGCGGGAAGCAGCGCTAAGGAAAAGGTTTATACGCATCGCAAACTATGATGACCATAAATGACAGCAATATCGATTACGTGCATTGGGGTGATCCCAACGAGCTGGTGAATCGTCTGCAATTGCTTGACGCTTCGCGCCAAGCTGGCAACAACTCGCACGAGCACGAAATTTTATCGATTATCGAAGAACTCTGCGAAGCTGTCTCATAAATTAAGCAGCGTAGCATTGACACGAGTCTGTCAGTCGATACAACTTGCTCCGAAATGTCGTTGAATAAGTTTGGAGTGTCGCGAGAAAACAATGGTGCGAAAACTGATCGAGCGCATCAATGGAATGAACATGTTGAAAATTACATACATGAAAATGTCCTTTGTTTAAATGCTGCCAAAGTTTTTGACGCAAAGTCGCGCAAGATAAAACATGTAGCGCAACCTGAAGCCGACAGTGATGTTACAACTAAACGATACGTGAAAGAATGTGTTGAAGATGTGAGATATCATTTAAACAACGTTGCAACCGAACGATATGTACATGAAAATGCCCTTTGTCTAACCACCAATAGTAAAGGTTTTGATAGCACATGTTTCGATGCAAAAATGCATGCGATACATAATGTACCGCGGCCGGAAGCCTTCAATGGCGCTACGCACAAATATTATGTGGATGAGAGTATAAATTCTGTAAAACTTCTGTTGCATGAGAGTAACGTTGAGAAGAAGCAGTATATTGATGAGAATATAAATTCTGTAAAGCTTCTACTGCATGAGAGTAATGTTGAGACGAAGCAGTATTTAGATGAGAATGTTAAAAAATTGAAAGATTGGCTGGAAGACTACCGGAAGAAAAACCTACAGAACATAAATAGCATTCATGAGAACGAATTTTAGACTGGACAAGTTCAGAGATAAAGAAATCACGGAAAATATAAAAGTAGAATATTACAGTTAAATTGACGTATCGTAGTATCGACATAAGCAGGAGACGGATCATCACGAGCTGCAATGGTGAAGCAATCGTCAAAATTTAACAAAAAGAAGAAAAGTTTAGGGAAGCAACTCATCGATACTATTTTAGCTGTTTCTGCCGGTGTAAATCGACAAAGCATGATGGGAAAACCACTCGGCGAGTAACAAGGAAAAATGAGAAGAAACATTCCGAAAAACAACAACTAGTGAAAGAATTATACGCTCCAGCGAGACGAAATTTTCCTCGTAGTCACGTCACAGTGCGTGGATACGATGATCTTCGGCAGGCCGATGTGGTGAAAATGCGTCCTTACTCGCGATTCAATGGAGGCATATTCACTATTATCGATGTAATGAGCAAGCACGCATGGGCCGTGCCGTTAAAGAGCAAAAGCGGAAAGGAGATAGCTGAGGCATTCGCAAAGATAATTCGTGCGGATGGAAGATGTCCGAAGAACTTGCAAACTGATCAAGGAAAGGAGTTTTACAATACAGAGTTGCAGAGACTTATGACGAAACACGGTGCCAATCATTATTCGACTTATTCAGTAATGAAGGTATCTGTTATAATAATAAGCTCTTAAACAAAGTCTACAGTAACATAAAGACTGCAGCGCCTGCGAAATTCAAAATGGGTGATTTGACACGTGTCAGCAAATTTAAAACTATCTTTGAAAAAGGCTATACACCGAATTGGACAACCGAAGTGTTTAAAATCGTCAAAGTGCAGACAACTAATCCTGCAACTTACCTACTCGCAGACTCGCGCGGGAAACCTATCGCTGGGGGTTTCTACGAACACGAACTACATAGTGTCGCCAATCCAGATATATACTTACAAGGAAACTGTCAGGGGTGTCCCTCACCGATTTGATTCTCCTTGAAATGTGTTATAAAACAAACAAATCAAAGAGACACGTATTTTTTTATATCCGCCCAATCTCATGTTTAAGGGATGAAACAACCCTTTGAAAAAAAACGGTCTTTTTCTTTGAGATCGAATATTGTCGAAACTATAAGACATACAAAAAAATTGTTTCAACAAAATTTTAATGGTTTGAAGAGTACTTTGAGGTTATGCAAAGAAAAATTTTTTTTATTAAATATTTTTTTATTTAACCACCACCTCCACCCCCCTTTTTGCAAAATTAAAATTTTTTTTTACCAAAGTAAAGGTTATTTTTTTCCAAATTCAACCATATATAATAAAGTAACGTTACGAGAAATCATTTTTGAGAATTAATTGTTATCGCCTCCGTATATACGCTTATCTGTGCTATGTGCGCAGGTAATTATGATTCAACCAGTAAAACATATATAAAAAAATGCTTCAAATAAAATTTTTAAAGTTTTCTACATAACTTACAACTTTTCTTTCTTTCTTTCTTTCTTTCATTCTTTTCTTTTCATTTACGCACCCCCTCGTCCTAACGCGGTGGGGCTCCTGAACCTACTAATAAGATTCGAAAATATATAATGGCTTTTGGCGATTCCCTGGGAAAGACATTATATATTAAGCGCACATAATATGAAGAAGACAACTTTAGAGTACTAGAGAAGAATTATTTGTTTTAGAAGAGCACATTCATTAATGGCCAAATATATGACCGAAACGTTAGTGAATTATAATAATAAAATATTTCTAAAAAATTACACGTACATCCAATGAAGGGTTTATGGATCATAGGGATTAAGGACTGATGTTTTTGTATATATTTTCGAATATTTTCGTACATATTTTTACATATTTATGCTTTTATATTATGTAGTTTACACAATAATTCATAAACGTACTTAATAATTAAAAGAACATAATAAATTTATATTTAGAGTTATTCGCCCTCATTATACTCATTACAATAATGATATTCGTGGAAAAAGTGTTTCAAACATAATGACTTTTTACACCACGAACATCTTATTATCGTTATATTGTTACAACCTTCGTTGTCACATGTAGTTGAAGTTTCGTCAAAACTAAACAGTACAGGGTTTTTAAACTCTTCTGGTCTTTCGTCTATATAACCGCTTTTAAACCACGAATATTTAAACAAGTTGTGATATCGTGGGGATGACAAGCTGATTTTGTATCAGTGATTGCAACTTTATTATATTATTTCGTTCATGCAAATTTATATCGCTTTCCAATAGTAAAACAATATCTGAAAATCTTTTAGCAAAATTTTTCCAAATTCTAAATCCATACACATCTAATGGTTGTATTTTTCCTGTAGTGCCTTTTGGTATTATCATAGTAGTAATACATTTTCCCGAAAGTGTTAAATCCGAAATGATATCAGGTGTAGTAAAAAGAAATCCATTATTTTTCCAATAGATGGCTTTAGTTATCTGTATCTCGCGTTGTATAAGTCCGATCGAGTTCCACTAGATGGCGTTAGAAAGATTTCGTACTAAAAAAACTTTTCTGACAGTTCTGTGATTAGTTGACTCAGTTTTGTTTGAGCGCGTGTCAAAGATAGACACTAGCAAAGAGAAAATATGCTATATTTTACAGTTTTTCTTCGATAAAGGCGAAAACGCAAGCCAGGCGGCTGAAAATGTGAATAGTGTTTATGGTCCTGATATTGTAACAGCCAATCACGCGCAATTTTGGTTTCGTCGATTCCGTTCCGGTAATTTCGATGTCAAAAATGCACCACGCACTGGAAAGCCAATTGTCGAAAATATCGATAAAATCATGGACATTGTCGAGTCCGACCGTCATGTAAGCACTGTTTCGATTGCCCAAGAGCTAAAGATTGCACAAAAAACCGTTTGGAACCATTTGAATAAGGCTGGATACAAAAAGAAGCTCGATGTATGGGTGCCACACGAGTTAACGCAAAAAAACCTTATGGACCGAATTTCCATCTGCGAATCGCTGCTGAATCGCAACAAAATCGACCCATTTCTGAAGCGGTTGGTCACTGGTGATGAAAAGTGGATCACTTACGACAACGTCAAACGAAAACGGTCGTGGTCGAATCGCGATGAGCCGGCGGAAACGGTGGCCAAGCCAGGATTGACGGCCAGGAAGGTTTTGCTGTATGTTTGGTGGAATTGGCAGGGAATTATCTACTATGAGCTGCTCCCCTACGGCAAAACTCTTAACTCGAAATTGTACTGTCAACAATTGGACCGTCTGAAGGAAGCAATCGCCCAGAAGCGGCCAGCTTTGGCCAATAGGAGAGGAATTGTGTTCCATCAGGACAACGCCAGGCCACACACATCGATAGTGACTCGCCAGAAGCTCCGGGAGCTTGGTTGGGAGGTTCTTATGCATCCACCTTATAGTCCGGACTTGGCACCAAGTGATTACCATCTGTTCCTGTCCATGGCGAACAATTTTGCTGGTGAAAAATTCGCTTCAAGAGAGGCTTGTGAAAATCGACTGTCTCAATTTTTTGCCAATAGGGACGAGGGCTTCTATGAGAGAGGCATAATGAAATTACCTTCAAAATGGCAACAAGTTATCGAACAAAACGGCGCATATTTGATCTAAATCGGATCATTCTAACTATGGTAATTAAAGCCTTCAATTTCATGCAAAAATAATGGATTTCTTTTTACTACACCTGATATTAGGGCAATGTCCAGTCCATGAATCGATAAGAAGAACGCTATTAGAACCAATGTTTGGAAAATAAGCTTCTTCTAACCACATTTTAAAATGATCTGTAAGAAATGTAAATGTTAATTTAATAGCTTTTTTATGACGCCTTTTAGATTGTTAAATAAAATATGAAATAGTTATAAAAGGATATCTATACCTGACGTCATTTTGCCAGATTTCGATGCTTTTACAATAACATTTATTGGTTTAAACAAGTTTTCTTCTACTCTTGGTTCAAATCTACCATGAACTTCTTTTAACACAATAAATAAAGGTGACAGCAATTTGCCATCACACGATATTATTGGTTGTATCGTGTATGACTGTGTCGTTGATGATATAAACTGCACGACACGTTCTGTTTTCCTTTTTCCTTCGTTAGACAATGATCTTCTAGAATGAATTTCCAATTGGAAACCACTTTGATCTGAATTATAAACATTTTCAGATCTAAACTGTTCAATAAGAGGCATTACTGCTTTTAAAAAATCATCAGTTGTTTTTTGCAAATCAACAAAATCTTCCAATGTTCTTCTAGTGACAAACTTCGTAACTTTTCTTGAAACAATTCGGTGGGACTTTTTAAATTTTGCTACCCAACTGGGAGATGCTTTAAATATAGGATGTAAATTTCTTATTTCTTCCTGAGCTTGCAAAGTCCATCTTTTTATATCAATATCAGGAACCATGAATCTTGATTCAACAACAGCAGTAAATTTACCATGTGTAAATTTGGAGATGTAAGATAATTTTTCTACACGATTTCCACCTGATTGCAATTGTTCTTCCCACCGTCTTAACTGACGTAGAGATGAAACTCTTTTAAATGTATGTTGCACTGATTTTAGAGAACGACTCCTTGTTCTATCGTTATTATTTTCTTCATTATCTCTATTCCCCCAATACTCAACAGCCCGTCTTTTATAAGAATTGTCAAAATCTTCGTCAACATTTGAACATTGAGGTTGAGAATTCAAATTATCTTCACCCCATGCTTCTTCGTCATCTTCAATTATTTCCGGACTGTGTAATTTATAAGGTTCTTCATAATCGAGATATATTTCTTCCGTTATTTCCAACCCATTATAATGAAAAATGCTATCCAGTAATACCTTTTGTATGTTTTCTTTTAATTCTATTTCTGCTTCAGTTATTGGCGTTTCTATTAGATATATTGAATTTATTGACATCAATAAAAGTCTAACAACGTTACGCGGATTAATAATCATTTCTAAGGATGTTAAACTTTGCTGTCTGTTGTAATAAAAACTATTTACTCCTAACTTCAACCACTTCAAAATTTTTACGTGCTTCCGATAATTGGGTAAAAGCTATTTTATATTCAACATTTACCTAAAACAATATAAAATATTAACCGATTTTAATTCTTCTTTTTTTCATCGATACACCAGACATTAAGGAATATATTTATGTCGAGAAAAATATGTAAAAGACAGTAGCTCGTAGAATATTTACGTATCTCTCACATGAAAGTTCTCGTATTCTCGTGGTTTAGCAAGTTCCACTGATGTGAGTATAACAGAAGATAGAGTATAAAGATGGTGTATAATAGAAGAACAGAATATACTGACTGAGACTGAGACTGAGACTGTACTGACTGTGAATATTATACGCTCACGTTAGATACACGGTCGCCTTATATACTAGGCGGTGCACATTTTGTTTCCACGAACGTGACGAACTGATAGACGTATCGTCATGTATATACGATAGGCCTATCGTCACGTATATAGATAAGCGTATATACGGAGGCGATAACAATTAATTCTCGAAAATGATTTCTCGTAACGTTACTTTATTATACATGGTTGAATTTCGAAAAAAATAACCTTTACTTTGATAAAAAAAATTTTAATTTTGCAAAAAGGGGGGGTGGAGGTGGTGGTTAAATAAAAAAATATTTAATAAAAAAATTTTTCTTTGCATAACCTCAAAGTACTCTTCAAACCATTAAAATTTTATTGAAACAATTTTTTTGTATGTCTTATAGTTTCGGCAATATTCGATCTCAAAGAAAAAGACTGTTTTTTTTTCAAAGGGTTGTTTCATCCCTTAAACATGAGATTGGGCCGATATAAAAAAATACGTGTCTCTTTGATTTGTTTGTTTTATAACATATTTCAAGGAGAATCAAATCGGTGAGGGACACCCCTGACAGTTCCCTTGTTAGTAGAAAAGGTGTTGCGCAGGCAAGGTGACAAAGTATATGTAAAATGATTGGGATTCGACAATTCGCATAATTCATGGATACAAAAGGATAATGTATTGTAAAAAATGAATACAGTTTTATTAGAACATTTGATGACATACTTAATTGTAAAATAGCTAATAAAATAAATAAACGTTATAATAGTATACTATAATGTCCCCATGTATTTATCAAGTCAGACACAATATATCACTTGTCATCGTATCATGGACTGAGAGCAGTTTTCGTTTCGAATACTGTGTATACTTCATGCAACTTGAATCTTATGTACGATTGACGCCGACTCGTTTCAATTTCCTCTCTCAAACAATAGGCGTAATTATCAAAATTGATTGTTCGCGCTATAATATTCCTCTTAACACCCTTCGCCCTTTTAGTATCCTTTTTACCTTCTACTTTCGGTGCATACATTTTTGCTCTGAGCCCGACGAATTCTGTCATTATAGCTCCGTTATTTTCATCTTTCATAAGCCCTGGAATTTTTTTGTTCTTAAGCGGCATACCGTATATGTTATTTTGAGAATAATCGCTCGTATCAAACCTAGCAATGTCACGTTTCATTAACTCATACACATCGTCGGACATTATATGGTAAATTAAACTATCTGCGTATACAGTACTTTACATTTGTCGCGATACAGAAGTGACATGTACTTATGGGGAAATTCATACAAACAGGTCTTAGATATGTCGAGAATACACATACCAACATAGGTCGGCTTGTTGAACTTCACTTCGAGTTTTCGCAATTCAACTGCAATTAAATTTTCTGAAAAGATGCTCCTGCTATGAAAATTTGACATTGCGACCATTGCCTCTGCACCGTATCATCCATCCCATTTTGTCAAATGTTTTACATCGACGTGATTGCGAACATTTTCCATAGTTTTGCCGAATACCGCGTTGTTCATCAATTTGGATAAATTTTTCTCAAAATCGTTTGTTGCATGCGTTCGAAACTGCGTATTTAATTCTATGTAGTTGCGTAGCCATGGAGATTACGCGAATTGGAGTATGCGATGAATCTTTCCGATACGAAGACCATGGCGTGTGCACTGTTGCAGGTTACGATAATGAATAACATAATGCTGCTTATTATATAAAGTCGCAAGGAGTTTTTCTTGCCGTTTGTTCGGGGGCTTCGTTCGCGTCGGACAGAACGGTAGATCTACGTGTGCATCATGTAGGTGTTTGGCATACTCCAAATCAACCTCGAGAATATAACCTGTGAGCGAATCCAGCGAGATTGATGAAACATCAAAATTCGACATATCATCAACCCACTTAAATTCAACGTATGGTAACGGTTGACACATTGCCCAACCATATAAATTATTTATATCAAACTACATAAGGTATGAGGATGGCTTCGATGGGTCGTAAGATTGCATGTATTGGTTATTGGCTTTTACGTATCTACCGGAACACTGACTCAGACCACCACGTATATTCGATAAGCGTTCGATAAACATTACCATATCAATATCTGTGAGCAATTCAAAATTAATTTTTGTATATTTTAACATCGCGTCCCACATGAAACCTGGCAATGTGTAATAATACATGGGATCTAGACCGTAACTTTTGATGCAACTATCGCGGAAATTTTCGAAAATATCAGCTAATAATAAAACATCAGTCTTCAGGTACAAATCGTTATATTCGCCTAAGGTTTGAATAGAAAACCGTTCCCATATGTTCACGGCGTGCGTGTAATCGCTCTCAGATACTGTATCACCTGTCAGCGAACTGTAGAATAACTCGCGCGGTGGCAAACATTGACCCTGCAGCTTGTCATTGCAATCCACATATTCGTACGGAAAGATACCTTTTCGCGTTAATAAATCAAAATCTTTGTTGGATAAATTTTTAAATTCGGATTGAAGAATTTTTAATTTGTCTCCAGTGAGAAACGATGCTAATTTATCGAAACTGGTACTGAGAAATTGGTACGAATCGATGAACCGCAATTTAATATGATTTCGCCAGTCTGATGTTTTACATGTTGTATCTTTAATATGTTTGGTAAATGAAATATATTATTCTTTCATTATTAGTAGTACATCGATGGAGCCCTTGACGCGGTGGCTACTTCGTTGATAATAAAATGAGCGTCATAACCTGATAAATTATGAAAAACTATCGGAATATAATAGGAATCTGTATAATTTAAATTACCATTGGAATATGCAGGACCCCTGTATTGTCCGGTTAAATGGCAATAATCGTATACGCGTATATCCCCCACCGCGAATTATTTTTCGCATATGTGACAGTGCGTTGCGCTATGGAATGTTGCACACTGTTCTTATGATAAAATTTTCATAGGGATATTATTATTATACAAAATAACTTTTGTACGATGCGCCAATTGTTTAAGTTCCTCGACGAACCACGAAATGCAATTCAGATCGCGACGACACTGATACGCGGATAATGATTCATTGTAGGAACATCGTACGTAATAAGCTGTACTATGTACTTTATGATGCTAATACACATATTCTTTTTTCGTCGTTTGGCATCTTCTTTAGAATGAATTCCAGGTCAGCGTACACCACGAATGGAATCCGTTCCCTTCTGCTGTAATTGGTAAAACTGAGCCACTTGTTGTCCTCTGTTGGCAGGATGACTGCACAGTCATTCAACTTGTTGCAATCTATGATATGATTCTCCAGTTTCTCGTTGGAATGAAAATAATGCAAGTAACTGAGAAGAAATGGATATTAGGAGTTTTTCTTTTATATCATATTTGTTATATTGTATTCATAGAGAATATTCTTCACATATATATCTCTCACATATATATTTCTTGGATATTTTCTTACTTAGTTGCCAGCTCACAAGACGTGACAAATTCTTGATCCACACGAAATGTCCCATCTTGTACTCTCGTGGATCTTACACATATAACAAATTTACATGCTTTTCCTTCTTACTAGCGAGACGTATTGAAACGATCGTACATGCTTCTTTCTGTTTCTTTTTATCTTGAATGGTATATACGTTGATGGATATGTTGTTTAGCTGTTCAAACTTGGTAATTTGTTTAATCATCATTGGAAATTCAATATCCTGAAGATTAAATATTTTGGTGTAATGTGGGTACGAAGATTTCCGGTCTCCATGTCTTTCAGCTGGATATAATGCCGCGACTACAGACCATGCAAAACATGCATTGTCTTTAGTTCGTACGTTATCACTGCTTTCTTTAATTTTATTTTGCGCGGCAACTCAATGTTGCACCCTGCATGCAGTGGATTGTATTTGTTCACATTGACTGTGAGATCAAGTATGCGCAGCAATGCCCACCCACTATTATGTTCTTGAAATTCCTCCAAAGATGCCAAAGTAGGCTCATTGCTCGTATCCTTTTCTGCTTTGGATTTGGAAAAATCCAAAGCAGAAAAGAGTTCACTGTTTCTCATGTTAATACTTTTGAACGCGTGATTGTCACCCGCGATAAACTCGCCATTGAACACAGTGTTCACCTTAAGATTGTTGTGTCTTTCCACAGCACTTTGCACGTGCTCGAGCACCGTACTCTTCGCATCTTGGAGAAATCGAAGAGGTTCGATATGGTTCACGTTAATAACTGCGCCGGTTGATATGCGGCTTTCGAACGCCGTATCAATTTCTTTCCATACCAATTCTGCATCTCTTGATGCGTGTCCAGCACCCACATGTATGAAGCGCTGTTGCACAGAAATTTTCAGTCCCTCGAGTCGTGCAATATGAGCCACCACTGATTGCGCGGCGCCAATCAACAATCGCGGCGCGACTTTGTTCCTTCGAACATCTGATACACTTGTCACACTTTTGCACCCACGCGTCGTATGCCCATCGTGAATTCAAATGAGTGGATTGCGCCAACAGTTCTCGTTCGGTTTGTGCGAAGTCTTCCATGTCTTCATTAACTGCTGAGAATAGCTCTGCACTCTAGAATGCTTTATCTTATATTCTTTCCATTAGAAAAGGTTTGGATAGATTAGAACAGGTTTGAATACGCCTAAGTCAAATGGGGTGGGGTCTAAAACAAAGATAGCCATATCTCGTTTCTCGGTTTGCAGAATGTATCTGCGCATGCGCTACAACTCCGAAGAGTAAGAGTAGGGGATGCCCTATAGTAGCTATAATATTAGGCTTCGGAAAAAAACTTCTGTCTTTCAGTCGCTCTGTGAACGCGAGATTCATCGGTTGTGTGTCTAGATAGTAAAGTTTGGATCTTTCAACATAGTAAAAATGTATACTGCCGGTGCTGAAATGAACGCTAAACAAGCAAATTATTACATGCCTGCTCAACATGAGGACGAGGCTCTACCGAGCAAAAAAATATGCGAGAGGTGAGTATCATAACGCTGTTTCTTTTAGTTTATCCGTAGTAATTTTTCCGAGATTCAGACATGTAAATTTTCTATATCTTTTCAGCGTTCCACGACCTCCTGCTATGCATATCTTAAGACGCCGATACGCTTTGACTGCAACTGCTTATAAATATTTGAATATCGGAATCAGCGTTGGAGCTGAGCCAGTCATAGACATAGTCATTGATGATAATCGTAGCAAACAACTGCTATTGCCGATCAAAACTTATAATGCGCTAATGGGGCAACGTGCTGACATCTATAGATTTCTGCAGGCCAATTTTTATAAGTCATCGTCTACCCTGATGCGTATAGAAGAATTAACAATAACGTCATGTAAGATGTACAACTCACAAATTGTGAAACTCACAATTCTTAATAATTGCTTATATGTAACACCAGATACGTTAAATGTATTATTTACATTTGAAAATTGCATCAATCACATGTATGGATGGTTATTAGAAAATATCTATATAGTTAGTGTAAAATTTAAAAGTTTTGGAAATATTCTTCGTGAAAAAAAGAATTATATTACTAATATACATACTGCAATAAAAACAATACAAGAAAGCAGCGACTTTGACCGCGAGACGCTCATTGATTGTGAATTGATAGCGTGCACCATAAAAAATATAATGTATGAAGCCATGAACAAATAAATGATATTCTGGAAAACATAAAATTATGTATAAATTAACTAACATCAGAATGTATGTACGAGAAAAGAACAATACATGCAACAAAGTGCTATAAACAACATTTCTCTCCCGGGCGTGTCGAAGAATATTTCACCATGAATGTGCCGACTTTTGTGGGTCTACAAGGGTATATGATTGGAAAGATTTATTGTAAAAGAAGCGTACTGAATACTGAAGAATGGAACTATTCTTTCACACTACATCTTCACGAGTCCGATGCCATGGCATCTGCTCACAAGATCAAACAAATCGAGAGCCTACTGGTTAACGGCTAATCATCATGGATTATGATGGGAAGATGGAACCGTCAAATACTGCAGAGCTGAACATTTGATTACTACGGCTGTGATGGGTGATATGTATGGCAAGCTTGAAGATGTCGCATCTCAACTTGTGTACGTAAAGGGGCGTGAGAAGCGGGAATGGTTGTTACACCTTCTGGATGACAATGTGAGAAACAACGTGATCATTAAGACCGTGGACACCGATTAAGATGACATGCCTTCTCTGCAAAAATTAAGTAATAGTTTTCGATGTAATAATCATATGAAAAATTATGCCTTACAGAACGTACTAAACATTTTCAATTGGTGGTCTTTGAGAGAATTGTATGACACTTAATAAAACGTTATTTCAAATGTACAGATGTTTCTTCCAACACACTTATCCCCTTTCACTTCTTAGGATTTCATATGATAATTGTGTTTGATAAAAAAATACAATTCTTTATTTGCGGTATGATGCTTATTAGACGTTCAAGAGACGTTCGAAGGACGTTTGATAGACGACCGAGAGACGTTCGATAGACATTCGAGAGACGTTCGATAAACGTTCGAGAGACGTTCGATATGGCATAGTAAACGAAGGGTCCGAGATTCGAGTCTGGTCTAGCGTCGACATATTTTTTTCTTTTGACGTATGCGTGACGTCATCATATACACTCTATGAACCGTCACTAGACGTCTACTAGCAATAGGCGACGGTGGTCTAGGAGGTTGTAGTGTTCGATAGCAACCGCGGGACCACAGACTTCTATATAATACACTAGACTGCTAATTCCTATTATTCTCCTTATGTATAAGTTGCGTGAAAAGTTCGCGGAGCGGCATCTATAAGTAAACGGTAGAATTATAAATTGTAGTCGGTTATATAGAATCGCTCTTCACATGAACCTAGATTAAGTTTCATTTCCATGTGTCAATTCTTTCTGTGTTTACAAGCCAATTGAAGTTGACATGTCAGTATATTTGTTTGCAATAGAAAATTTGAAACAGCGTGCAGTGATTGAGTTCTTTGTTAAAAAAGGTTTAAAGGTAATGGAAATTCATTCCGAGATGTTAGGGGAATCTGCTCCTTCAAAAACAATGGTTTGTAAATGGGCACTTGAGTTCCAACGTGGTCGTACAAGCATTGAAGATGATCCTCGCAATGGACGTCCAAAAAGCGCATCAACACCAAAAATCGTTGAGCAAATACATGTTATTGTTTCTGAAGATCCAAGTATGACTACGTATGAAATTGCTCATACCGCAGGCATTTCAGATGAACGGGTACGGCATATTTTGCATAAAGAATTACAAATGAAAAAGGTGTTTGGAAAAGTGGTGCCGCATACGTTAACAATTCGACAAAAACTCGCTCGAAAGCAAATTTCTCAGCGTCATTTGGATCGTTTTAAGAAGAATAAAACCGATTTTGTGCGTTGTTTTATAACTATGGATGAGACTTGGATCTATCACCATGATTCTAAATTGAAACAGGAACGCTTACAGTGAACTGAAGCTGGATGTTCAGCTGCAAAGCAAACAAAGCATGAAAGATCAGCAAAAAAGGTTTTGGCATCAGTTTTTTGGGATGCTAAAGGGATTTTGTTAATTGACTATCTGGAAAAGGGTAAAACAATTAACTCTGAATATTATTGTAACCTTTTGGACCAATTGGACGCAAAAATTCGTGAGAAAAGACCTGGTTTGCAGCACAAACAAATCATTTTTCACCAAGACAGCGCACCTGCTCACAAAAGTGTTTTGTTAATGTCTAAATTCAATGAATGGAAGTACAAATTGCTTGATTATCCACTGTATTCGCCAGATTTGGCACCCAACGACTTCTATCTGTTCCGAAACCTGAAACAATTCCTCCGTGGAAAGTATTTTTTGTCGAATGAAGAAGTTATAGCAGCCGTAAAGGCATATTTCGCAGACCTTCCAGAAACACACTTCCGCGATGGAATAAAATTATTAGAGAGCCATTGGGCCAAGTGTATTGAAGTTAATGGAGACTATATTGAAGAATAAAATCATTTTGAGAATTAGGTATTCTTTATTTCAGTTTCGCTCCGTGAACTTTTCACGCAACCTGTATAAGTGTTGCCTATGTATTAGGTGCGCATCTAAGTTCTCGCTGTTTTTTTGATGAAAATGCAACTTTATTGTGAAAAAATGGTTACAAATGAATTATTCAAAATATTGCCCATCGCTAGCGACAACTTTTTCCCATCTTTCTGGCAGAGCTCGAATACCGTCACAATAGAAGTCTTTTGAGGCTATCCACGAATCAAGCCATTTTGAGATGTCTTCATATGAGCGGAACTGCTGATTAGCCAGACCATGTGCCATCGAACGGAACAAGTAATAATCGGACGGCGCGATATCTGGGGAATATGGCGGGTGGGGTAAGACTTCCCATTTGAGCGGTTCTAAGTAGGTTTTAACGGGTTTGGCAACGTGAGGCCGAGCGTTGTCATGCTGTAGAATCACTTTTTCGTGCCTCTGCTCGTATTTTGGTCACTTTTCGCGCAGTGCTCGGCTCAATCGCATCAATTGAGTTCGATACCGTTCCCCAGTGATGGTTTCGTTCGGTTTCAACAGCTCATAATAAATAACACTGCCCTGGTCCCACCAAATACACAGCAAAACCTTCGCAGCGTGAATATTCGGCAAAGCCGACGACGTAGAAGTATGATCGTGCAGTCCCCATGATTTTGTTCTCTTTGGGTTGCTGTAATGAATCCATTTTTCATCACCCGTAACGATACGATGAAGAAAACCCTTCCTTTTTTGCCGCTGGAGCAGTTGTTCACAGGCGAAAAAACGACGCTCAACGTCTCTTGGCTTCAAATCATAAGGAACCAAAGTTCCTTGTTTTTGAATCATTCCCAACGCATGCAATCGCTTGGAAATGGCTTGGCGGGTAACTCCTAATGCTGAAGCAAGCTCTTTTTGCGTTTGGCACGGATCCTCATCGAGCAATGCCTCCAATTCAGCGTCTTCGAAGGTTTTTGGCCTTCCTTCACGCGAACGGTCGTCAACATCGAAATCACCGTCTTTGAAGCGACGGAACCAATCACGGCACGTTGTTTCACTTAGAGCAGCATCTCCGTAAACTTTTTGGAGTTCTCGATGCGCTTCAGCCGCCGTTTTTTTCGAATGAAAGAAGAAAAGCAACACTTCCCGCAAATGACGATTATTTGGCACAAAATCAGACATTTTCACACAACCAAAAGTATATGACGCAAAAACAAAATCACTAATGTGTCAAAGCGGTTTGTTTACCATATGTCTAAGCTTGGTTCATGACGTTTTGGTTATGTCACAATCGACCAGCACTTACTACTGGAGCCATCTCTTGAAAAACAGCGGGAACTTAGTTGCGCACCTAATACATGTAATGCGCGAAGCAGATGCGCAAAATACGGACACGATTCTAATCTTTCGAAGTAACACACGTATATGTAATCGCCATTGCAATAAGACGTGCCTGAATGTGATACACGTTTATAATATCAGTTATACTAGGTGCGCAACTAAGTTTCCGGATTTCTTTGATCAATGAAAAATGGAAAATTTCAAGAGAAATACAAAAAATGGTTTATTCAAAGTATCGTCCCTCGCTAGCTACACATTTTTGCCATCTCTCTGGCAATACATGAATACCGCGACGATAAAACGATGCGTCTTTGGACCGAAACCATTCATCCAACCAATTTTGCACTTCTTCGAAATTGGCCAAATGTTGCCTAGCCAAGCCATGCGCCATCGACCGGAACAAGTGATAATCGGAAGGGGCTAGGTCTGGCGAATACGACGGGTGCGATAGCAAATCCTATTTCAGCGTTTCGATGGTGTCCTGGATGATGGAAGTGCGATGGCACAGAGGGTTGTCGTACTGCAATATCACTCGTTCCTGTCTCGTGTCCTATTCTAGCCATTTTTCGAGCAATGCATGGTTCAGATTGATAAGTTGTTGTCGGTAGCGATGCCCATTGACAGTTTCGCCCGGTTTCAGCAGCTCATAGAATACAATTCCTTTCAGGTCCCACCAAACGCAGAGCATTGTCTTCTTTCCGAAGCGATTTGGCTGAGCCGTCGATGTTGATGCTTTGCCACGTGAATGCCACGATTTTTTACGTTTGGGATTCTCGAAATATATCCACTTCTCATCGCCAGTAACAATTCGATACAGGAAACTCTTTCTTTCATGTCGCAAAAACAAAATTTCGGAAGTGGCTCTTCGATTTTCCATCTGTCTCTCAGTCAACTCATGCGGCACCCATTTTCCTTCCATTTGAATTTTTCCCATGGCATGTAAACGTTCGGAAATACCTTGGCGAGTCATGTTTAATGCCTCCGTAAGTTGATCTTGTGTTTGCGTATCATCTTCATCCAATAACGCTTACAGATCAGCGTCCTCAATTATTTTTGGTCTTCCGGAGCGCTCCTTGTCCTCAGTGTCGAAATCGCCACTTCTGAAACGTTTAAACCAATCTTCACAGGTAGTTTTCGATGGTGCATGGTCGCCGTAGGCCTCCTCAAGCAAACGACGTGCTTCAGCTGCACTTTTTTTCAAGTTAAAGCAGAAAAGCAAAGCTTTTTATTTGGCACAAAACTCTACATCTTCGTTGTTAGAAAAAATATTTTTGCGTTGCGATATGTGTTTGTATTACGACTGGTTATTGTTAACAGATGTCCAAGCTATAAAAAAACACAACTTCAGACATATATGTCGACATATGTCGTTAGCGCCATCCCTTATGTGAAACCCGGAATCTTGGTTGCGCACCTAGTAATTAAGAAAAAAATACGTATTGCGAAAAATAATATTGGTAAAATTACGGTAAGTAATAAAATATTTGTGTGTGCGCGCGATCATGAAAAATATATATGTTATATCAAATTATAAAATTTTGTTATTAAATTTTTATATAAATTATAAATAAATACTCACAGAAAAACATGCCGAAACAGTAGCGCGCCTACAGAAGTATACAAAACTGTTTACTGCGCATCACTTAATTCGTATTCTGCGCAAGTCGTACATACTTTTTGGCAACAATTAAAGGGACGCAGTTAGCAGTCTAGTGTATTATATAGAAGTCTGTGCGCGGAACCTAGGTTCGAGTCTAGCAACACTCGACACGTTTTTCTCTGGACATATGCTTGACGTCATGACCGCCATCTTGCCCATAGAATCAAAAAATTCTGGAGAGAGGGAGGGTATCAATAAAAAGAGGGTATCAATAAAAAGGAGTACCAATAAAGAGGGAGGGGGTACTAATTAATATATTTAATTAATAAAGTCAGGATTAAAAATATTTCATTAATAAAGTCAGGATTGAAAATATTTCATTAATAAAATCAGGTTTGAAAATATTTCATTAATAAAATCAGGATTTTGAAAATTCATTATAAAAATTGAGTTAAAACCCACCTTGTTTAACTATTAATATCAAAGGAAAAATGTATAGTTATGTAAATTATATTCAATATTTTGAGGATATGTTACTTCAATTCTTGGATCGATGTATAATTTTGTAGCGAAATTCCGACTGATGTCGTTCGCAGTTGTCTTTCCGCTCGCACATGGCAAACATAAAATGTCGTACATTAAGTGAAAGCTGAAATTTGTGCCGACATTTTAAAAAAGTATTCATCGAGGTCCGTAACGTATATGAAGTTTAATTATATTTTGAACATGGAAGAAAAAAACGTGTATTTTCGGTGCATTCCGCTTCTTTATTTCCGTGAAGGCAAAAACACGTCGCAAACTTACAAAAAGATATGTGCCGTGTACAGAGAAAATGCCTTAAGCGAATGTACATGTCGAAAGTGGTTTGCGAAATTTTGTTGCGGAGATTTTGATCTCCAAGATGCTCCTCGCTCTAGTCGGCCAGTCACTACTGATGTCGATCAAATCAAGGCTTTAATCGACTCCGACCGGCATTTGACGACTACAGAGATTGGACATAACCTCAACATTGACCAATCAACTCAAGACATTTACGGAAGCTTGAGATTGTAAACAAGCTTAATGTTTGGGTACCGCACGAACTGAACGAAAGAATTTAATGGACCGAATTTTAGCTTGCGATTTGCTGCTCAAACGCCATCAAAATGAACCATTTTTAAAGCGGATGATCAATGGCAATGAATAGTGGACTGTCTACAACGATGTCAGTCGAAAAAGATCATGGTCAAAGCGCGGGGAGGCTGTTCAGATGGTCGTAAAGGCTGGATTACACCCGAAAAAGGTCATGCACTGTATCTGGTGGGATTGGAAAGATATTGTCCATTATGAGCTACTGCCACCCAACAAAACGATTGATTCGACCAAATATTACTCACAACTGACCAAATTAAAGCAAGCAGTCCATCAGAAGCAGCTCGAATTGGCGAACAGAAAGGGTGTTGTGTTCCACCAGGACAACGCTAGACCACACGTTCCTCTGATGAGCCGGTAAAAGTTATTGCGACTGGGTGGGATGTTTTGGTGCACCCACTGTATAGTCCGGATCTTGCACCGTCAGACTATTACTTGTTCCAAACGCTACAGAACAATTTGAATAATAAAACCTTCAGTTCCCTGAACGTCCTCAAAAATCACTTGGATGACTTCTTTGCCCAAAGATCTCAGGACTTCTATGAAAGAAGGATAATGAAGCTCGTGGAGAGATGGCAGAAAGTCATTGAACAGAATGGAACATATTTAGTTGATTAAAATCGCTTTTTTGCTAAATATTTTGCGTTTGAAATTTATTCGATTTTCACTATGGAATTATATATAAACTCAATATGTTATATTTCCATTGTACCTTTACTTGCACGCAAATGTGTGAAAAAAAGAATCAAACTATATCGTACTATTAGGAGCGCAAAAAAGTTCTGAGCCTTTTTTTGCAAAATTCAAAATTTATTTAAAAACAAACAAAACTATATTAATCAACGAAATATTCCCCGTTTGCATCGATGACCTTTTGCCATCTTTCGGGCAGCTTGCGAATTCCCTGATGGTAGAAGCTCACCGGCTTCGAGGCGATAAAGTCATCAATGCATTTTCGTATCTCTTCAAGTGTCACAAAATGTGTATCAGCCAAGAAATGCTGCAGAGACCGGAATAGGTAGTAATCGGAAGGCGCCATGTCTGGGCTATACGCCGCGTACGGGAGAAGTTCCCAGCCTAACGCAAAGATATGGTCCTGAGTCACTTTCGCAACATGTGGTCGGGCATTGTCATAAAGCAGTATCACTTTACGATGTCCTTTGCCAGTAAATGGCCTCTTTTCTTCAAACGCATCGCTCAAATTGCTCAATTGTTGCTGACAGCGATCTGCCGTTACTGTTTCACTCGGCTGTAACAACTCGTAATACAATACACCTTTCCAATCCCACCATATGCAAAGCAAAACCTTTTTGGCGTGGATATTGGTCTTTGGCGTCGATGTCGAAGGTTGACCAGGGTCAACCCATGATTTTTTACGCTTCAGATTATCATAAAGTATCCACTTTTCATTACCTGTAATGATTTGGTGCAGAAAATCCTTTTTCCGGAACTTTGAAAGCAAAGTGAATGCCGTGTCACGCCGTCGATTTTTGTTGTCTTCGGACAATGCATGCGGAACCCATCTGCCTTCCTTTTGAACTTTTCCCATTGCATGTAAACGTGTGGAAATGCCTTGTCGCGTAACGCCAAGTTGCTCTGCAAGCTCCTTTTCAGTTTGTGCAGAGTTTATATCCAACAATGCTTGCAGTTCGTCCATTTCAATCTTTTGAGGGCGTCCAGCACGTGGTTCATCTTCAAGACTGAAATCTCCTTGGCGAAATTTTTGATACCACCTTTTACACGTAGCATAACTTTACAGCGTTCTCTCCATATGCAACACAGATCATTTCAGTGGCTTCAGCAGCATTTTTCTTCAGATGAAACGCGAAGTGGATGGAAAATCGAATATGCTCTTTTGTTATTGCCATCATGAACACTGCTGATTTTAAGGTTATGTACATGAAACGCCAAATCGCACGATGTTTCGAAAGACCAAATATCACTGCTTTAAAACCACAAGAGGGCGGGAAAATTAATGCAATTTAAATTGTGGTTTCAGTAGTATGAAATCTAGGGCTCAGAACTTTTTTGCGCTCCTAATATATAATCGCACTTCCAAAAATTTTACAAAAATTAATTGATTATGACATTTATAGGTTATGTTACATTTTGGTTTCATGATGTTTTATGTATGTATAATTTATTGATTCCCCTTGCCGGGGTTACAAACTCCATTACACTCTCTTTCTTTATTCCTACCCCACTCCCATCTTCCCCCTCACACACATATCCACCCTCACACATACAACCCCCGTCTCCCCTCTCGCCCCCTTATCCTAACTGATAATTAACTTACAACTACCTTAATTCTACTCGCTCCTTATATTCTAATTCTCTTAATTCTAGCGCCGACTTCCGTTTCCTCTCACTCATTCCATTCCTTCATTCTCTCCCCTCTCCTCCACTCACCCCCTCCCCCTCCCGCCCGTACTTCCCCCTCCCCCTCCACCCCCTCATCCACCACTCCCCCTCCCCTTCTGTACCAGCAGCCTTTCCACTACGTTTCCCCAGCCCTCTCCCTCCCCTACCCCCCATCTCACGCATTCCTCCCACATACGTTCCCATGTTTCCTTTCTCCTCCCACGCATCCTACAACTCTTCCTCTCTTTCTCTTCCCAGTATCTCCCTTCCCTCATCTCATTGCCCATTCTAAACCTCATTACCATTTTCCATCTTTTTTCTGTCCATACTTTGTCTAGATCTGCCGGTGTCCCCTCCTCCCTCACATACTTATACCACCTATTATACTTTGAACCTCTTATCCTTTCCTATCTTTCTTTCTTCTGATTTTCCCTATCTCTCCTTTCTATTTCTTCATATTTTACTTTCCCTTGCTCTGCTTCTCTTGCTCCCCTTGCTATCATGAATTCCTTTCTCTCCTGCTCCCATCCACCCACCATTCTCCCGCTCCTCTATCTCTCTCCCATCTCCTGCCAGCATCTTCTCGCCACCTCCTCTCCCCTTCCCTCCTGCATTCTCCTCTCCATTCCATGCCGCTTTTCCTGCTCTTCCCCTCATCTTTTCTCTCCCTGTTTCCTCCCTTATCATATATCCTGGTGTATTCCACTCCACCTCCATTGTCCACCTTACATATTTTTCATGTAGCCCCTCCATTTCCTTCGTCTCTTTCCATCCCTCTTATTTCCGCTCCATACCCCATCACCATCCATACTAATTTGTCGAAAAGCCATAACCTTCTTCTCCAATCCTTACTCCCCATACTCTTACGCCCCATACTCTCTTCCCTATACCCCATATTTCCCTCATTACCACCACTGCTTTCCTGTTCCTTTCTCTTATCTGTGCCTCCTGTCCTCTATTGCTCTGTAGCACATATCCTAGGTATCTATATACTTTTACTTCCTCTAGTTTCTTGCCCTTCCACCTCCATTACCTCTTCTCCTTTCTTCCTCCTCCACACTTAAATCTCATTACCTTTGTTTTCTCTATGTTCAGTTCCAGCCCCTTTCCTTTTAAATATCCCTCCAACCTACTTATCATAGCCCTCATCTCTTGTTCCTCTTCTGCCATCATCACAATGTCATCTGCATATGACAGCGTGTATATTTTTTTCCTCCTACCCTCACTCCACCTCGCCTCCCCTTCGTTATTTCTTCTTCTAAATCTGCTAACAATATATTGAACAGAATTGGGCTTGACGGGCACCCCTGTCTCACTCCTCTCGCCGTCCAGAATTCCTTTCCCATTGTCTTCCCTATCCTCACCTTACTCTTCATTTCCCTTATCATTTCCTCTGCCCTTTCTACCAAACCCTCCTTCACCCCTCTTTCCCTCATTACCTTTACCAGCTTCCCTCTGTCTACCGAATCGAATGCCGCCTTGAGGTCCACAAAGATGGTTGTCATCTTCCCCCCTTTCCTTCCCAATTGCCTGTTTATCAAGTAATTTAATACATACACCTGATCCATTGCCCCCATCCCTTTTTGAATCTCGTTTGACTCCCCGAAAGTATATTTTTCTCTTCCAACTTCTCCTTTAGCCTTTCCGCCACTATCGCTGCATATACCTTGTATAGCGACGGCATTATCGTCACCCCCTGTAATCCGTCACCTTCTCCCCTCTTCCTTTCTTCAATACCGGAACTATTACCCCCTCCTTCCAATTTTCCGGCCACCCCCCTCTATACCTTCCTACATACTTCCCACGCCCAACTTTCCACCTCTTCTCCTCCATATCTCCATACCTCGTTTGGTATCCCATCCCTTCCCATCGCTTTTCCGTCTCTCATCCTCTTTATAATCCCTTTCCCTTCCTCTCTTCTTATCTCCTGCTCTCCATCCTCCTTCCTTCTCCCTCCTTCTCCTATCCTCACCTTCCTCTCTACCCCTCCTAATATTCCCATGAAATGCTCCTTCCACTCTTCCATCCCAATCCCTTCTTCTATTCTTCTTCCCCTTTTCCTTTCCTTCTTAATAACCTCCCATACTCCCCCTTCTGTCCTTACTCCTTCTACTTCTCTTCCCATTCTTTCCCTCCTTTCTCTTTTTTTCCTGTCATATCAACTCTTTGTATTCTTTCTCCTTTTTTCTGTATCCTTCCCTGTTCCCCCTCCCTTCCCTCCAACTTCTTAGCATTCCTCTCACTTCCTTCTACTTTCCTCTACATTCTTCGTCCCACCATCCCGTTCCACCCACTCCCCTCTCTGCCCTCCTTTCCTCCCTGTTTCTCAGTGCTCTCCTTATCCTATCATTCACTACTTCCAATTCCTCTCCTCTATCCCCCTCCCCCCTGTATGCTTCCTAGCTCCCTCTTGAATTCTACTCTTCCTTCGTCATTCCATTTCCCTCTGCTCATTCTCTCTTCCTTCTCTCTCTCCTTCCTCCTCCCTCCATTCTCTCCTTTTATCCATACCCCTAGTTAATGATGATCCGATTCTATCTCTTCTCCCACTTCTATCCTTTCCACTTCCTCTATGACCTCTCCATTTCCCAATATATAATCTATCGTCGTCTCTTCCCTTGTCCCTGTGTATGTGAACTCCCATTCCTCATCCCCTTTCATTCCCCCATTCAAGATCGCTCATCCCCTTTCTTCTATTATCTGCACTAGTCTTTTTCCTTCTTTGTTTATCCTTCTGTCCTTCGATTTTCTTTTTCCTCCTTCCTCTCTCCAATCCTCGTTTTCCCTCCATCCTCCATCCTTTCCCGTTCTCACATTGAAGTCCCCTCCTATAATCGTTCTATTGCCTTCTTCTCTTTCTTCCATCCATTTTCTTATGCCTTCCATCTTACTTTCCAGGTCTACGTTCACATATACTCCAATTATCCTCCATTTCTTCTTTCCTTTCCTTATGACACATTTTATTTTTCCTTCCTGCTCCCACCCTCCTTCTCCTCCTCTTCCTCTTTTATCCCCTTCCTTAACCCCATTAGCATACCCCCCTAGCTCTTCCCTTTTTATTTTTTCTTGTGGCTAGCTGCACTTTCCATCTAAATTCCTTTGGTAATTTCCCCCTTATCCTTTCCCATTCCTTCCTCTACAACCACGTTTCCATCAATGTTACTACATCCCATTTTTTTATTCCTTCCCAAAACCCTTTATCCTTATTTGCCACTCCTGCTACGTTCCAAAACATCATCTTCCATCCATTCTTCCTCTCTTCTCTCCCGATCCCCACCCTCCTCCTTATCCCCTCTCCCCCTCCTTTTTCTCACCAATCTCTCCCCATATTCTTCCCTCTCTGTCCCTCAATTTTCCCTCCTCCTCATTCCACCTCCACCACTTTCCATCTATCCTTATTTTCCCGTATTTCACACACACGTTTTTCCCTCTTCCCCTTTCCTCCTTCGCTATCTCCTCTAATCCCCATCTCATTTTCCTCTCTCTCCATGTCAAGTCATCATCAATCCTTATTCCTTTCTCCCTTAATTCTCTTTTTCTTATCATTATCTCCTTTTCCCTTCCACTTTACTTACTTCCACAATCCTCCTCCCCTCTTCTGTCCCTGTCTCCCTTCTTATCTTTCTCACTTCTTCGATTTCTGCTATTAGGTGTACAACTTTACTTCCACCATTTTTTTCCGAAATTCGAGGATTTATTGTAATAAACTGGTTATACATTTATGATTCAAAGTATTGTCCATCGCTGGCCATTACTTTCTCCCATCTTTCGGGCAGCGTACGAATCCCGCGTTGAAAAAACTGGTCATCTTTTGAAGCGATCCACGAATCGATACAATTTCTTACTTTTTCATAAGACCGGAAGTGCTGGTCAACCAGGCCGTGTGCTATTGATCGAAACAAGTGATAGTCAGAGGGAGCAACGTCTGGAGAATACGGCGGGTGGGATAGGACTTCCCATTTCAACGTTTCCAAGTATATCTTGACCACTTTCGCAACATGGGGTCGAGCATTATCATGCTGCAAAATCACTTTATCGTGTCTCTCGTTGTATTGCGGCCATTTGTCTTTCAATGCTCAGCTCAAACGCATTAATTGCGTTCGATAACGATCGTCTGTGATTGTTTCAGTCGATTTTAACAGCTCATAATACACTACGCCGAACTGGTCCCACCAAATACAGAGCATGACCTTGGAGCCGTGAATATTCGGTTTGGCCGTCGATGTAGAAGCATGGCCCATGATTTTCTGCGCTTGGGGTTATCGTAATGAACCTATTTTTCGTCCCCAGTCACAATGCGATGCAGAAGTCTCTTCCGTCTTTGCCTTTCAAGCAACTGTTCATAAGCAAACAAACGCCGTTCAACATCTCTCGGTTTCAATTCGTACGCCACCCAATTTACTTGCTTCTGAATCATTCCCATGTCTTTGTGGCGTTTCGAAATTGCTTGTTGAGTCACTCTCAATGATCGTGCCAATTCTTCTTGACTTTGACAGAAGTCTTCATTAAGTAATGCCTCCAATTCTACATCTTCGAAAACCTTCTCTCTTCCACCGCTATGCCGGTCTTCGACGTGTAAATCACCGTTCTTGAAGTGTTGAAACCACTTATGACACGTTCTTTCATTAATAGCGGCCTCACCATAAGTATTTGAGAGCATTCGATGAGCCTCAGCCGCAGATTTCTTCATATTGAAGCAGAAAATTAAAACCTCCCGCAAATGACGAGAATTTGGCTCGTAAACTGACATTTTCAATCGAGAATAACTTTATGATGCAGACACAAATCGATTAATGGTTCTATGGGATTATGTTGGCAGATGCCCAATTATTGCATGACGTCTATGATCTGTTTATTTCGACCACTACTTATCGCTAAAGCCATCTATAGGAAAACGGCGGAAGCAAAGTTGTACACCTAATACTATTCCCATTTTCTTAAACATCTCCCTTATCTTCTCCCTTGCCTCAATCTCCCCTCCCCTCACTCCCACTACTATCATATTTTTTTTTCTTTCCTCTCTTTCTTTCACTTCTAACTTCCTCTCAACTCCTCTCATTCTTTCCCTCATGTCTTCGTTATTTCCCTTCCTTATTTCCTCCCCCCTCTTTCCCCTCATCTCTTCTTCCAATCTCTCTATTCTTCGCCTCATTCCCTTTCTCTCTCTCTCTCTCTCTCTCTCTCTCTCTCTCTCTCTCTCTCTCTCTCTCTCTCTCTCTCTCTCTCTCTCTCCCCTCCATTCCCTCTCCCTTTCTTCCATTTGTTTCCTAAGTTCCTTCAATTTCTTTTTCATTTCCTTTCCTTGTTTTTTTATCTCCTCCTTCAGTGCTTCTTTCATTTCCTGCAATCCTTTTTTAATCTCCTTCTTCCACTCCTCCATCATCCTATATCCCCATTGTTTTTCCTTCCTCCCACTCTTCTCCTCCCCCCTCTATGGTGATCTCTGCAGTCTTCTCTCCTTCTTAAATGCAAATTTTTCTCCTCCTTCCTCCCTTCCTATCCTTTCATCCTACTTTGTTGCTTCCATCCTATCCCTTTTTCTCTTCGCTATCTCCTCCAACAAGCTTCCCTCACTTCCCCTTCTCTCCCTGTTTATCACTACTCTTATGCCTTCCTTCACTATCAATTTCTCATATCTTTCCGCCATATTTTGCCCTTTCCCTTGCCCACCTTCCTCTCCTCTCTTTCCACCTTTCCCCCCTTCCTTCCTTCCACTATAGTAACATCCACCTAGTTACTCCCTGCTCTCTCCTATCCTGCTTACCACTCTCGTCTAGTTCTCTCCTCACTAATTCTTTTCCCCTACTTTCTATTCTCCTTATAGTTTCTTCTCTTACGTTTTCCAACTCTCCGGTCTTACGCACGCCCCGTCTTTCTTTCCATCCTAACCTATCTCTCACCTCTCACTTCTTCCACAGCTCCCTCCTCTCCCGTCTTTCCCTCCGCCCCACCTACACTCCTCCACCTGCTTCACCTCCCTCTCCTCTCTTTCCTCTCTCCCCCGTCCCTCTACTACTCTCCCTTTTCCCTTTCACAGTCACTCTTCTACACTCCTTCTTTCTCACACTCACTCTCACTCGCTCCGGAAACGGAAGTCCCTCATGATGTTTTATATTTTGTATCAATAGCTGCGATAGGGATATTTAAATTCGTAAAAAATTCAACATACATGATGAAATATAATATATGGAAAAACCAAGAAAACACTTGAAATTCAAACGTGAAAAACGCTACCATTTTTTATTTTTGTTTGACTTTTTCTTAGTGTGTAACGGTGTATGTTTAGAATGCAAATGTTCAACCCCTTGCTAGAGTGTAAAAATACAAGTAAGCAGTAAATAATATGAAAAATATGACGAAATTGAAAAATTCCTTGAAAACGTCGCCATATTAAATCCGTCATATTGAATTTCCCACTCGAAATAGCACCATATTTTAGCTAAAGTCATCAGATCCAGACCACCAGCACGATCCCATAACGAGATCATCGAAAAATGACCCAAAAAAAAAATTTTCGATTTGTTTTCAATTTTTTGGCATTAATGCTGCTATATAAATGGTATAACATAATCTCAAAAAGGCACATGATAGCGACAAACGGACTTCAGATTTTGAAAGAGCATGCCTCAAAACTATAGGGTACCTTTGTCTGGGGAAGATCCATCCACGGTTTGAGTAAAAATAATTGCAATGAAGGAAATACTAAATTTAGGTCATTCTGGTCCGAACCGGATTAAGGTCAGATTAAGGTCAACTTAATTTTTTTAAATAGAAAGCCCATTTCTTTATTATATCTTCTTTTTCTACCAATTAATTTGAACAACTTTTGTCTGAAACATTTTTTCATTTGTCTAATTTTTTTTTAGATATGTAAGGAAAACTTGGCTACTTATTCAATATATAGCTTACGATATCTTGCTAATTATTTTTCGAAAGAAAAAATGGTACTAGGCTTTTTTATTCTAAAGGGTGTCCCAAAATTCACGCAAGAAGTAATTTTGATAGAAAACACAGATTTACAATTAAAAATTGTAAATTTTTTATTGATTCATAAAGTATACAGTATAGGGATATGTATGGAATAGCATATCGGGTAAATGGCCTCCACGGCTTTGCTGGCACATATGCACTCTTTCGTTGAAATTTTCCATGACCGTTTTGCATAAATGTGGCTGAATTTCATTGATACAGTGCTCAATTTCCTCCTTCGAGGCGTGTGTGCTCGTAGGCTTGTTGGCATATACCTTAGACTTCAAAAAACCCCAAAGAAAAAAGTCCAACGGCGTTAAATCGCATGATCTGGGTAGCCAAATCTGATTACCAAAACGGGAAATTATACGACCAGGAAATGACTCATGCAGTAATTGAATTGTTTCTCGGGCTGTATGGCATGTGACACCGTCTTGTTGAAACCACATGTCGTCCACATCCATATCTTGCAATTTAGGCACAATAAACTAGATTATCATGTCGCGATAGCGAGCACCATTAACTGTTATTGCTTGACTAGCCGCATTTTCGAAGAAGAATGGTTCGATGATGCCTCCAGCCCAAAATCCGCACCAAACAGTGACACGTTGTGGATGCATTCGTTTTTTAACAATCACTCGTGGATTTTCTGAACCCCAAATGCGACAATTTTGTCGATTAACCAAACCATCAAGATGAAAATGAGTCTCATCGCTGAAAATGATTTTGTTCGAAAAATCAGCATCCACTTGTTGTTCCATAATCCATTCAACGAACTCTCTTCGCTGTGCGTGGTTAGTTTAAAAACCCTAAACTGTCAGCTGTCACGCTGTCTTTTTTTTCGTTGGCAACACTTTACCGCACAAATGGCGCAAAATTCCAATCTTGTGTGAATTTTGGGACACCCTTTATTTGGTTGAACTATTGAAACGATTTTTATCACTATGTTATGATGATTTAAAGTGAGTAGCGATTTCGGTCTATATGATTTTGTCTATCAATCATTTATTATGTCAAAGGTACTAGCATTACCTAATGTGAGGAGGGAAATAGACCCCACTACGAACTTTTTTATTCACTTGACATCGTCATAACTCAGTGACAGAAAATAGTATCGTAGCGGTTCAGGAAATGTGAAACAAGCAGTGTCACGTTTTACGCTACAATTATATAAATTTAGAGATACAATTTCTTCTTCTCATATATGTCTTCAAAGTTGATATTTCTTCCTTAATGTTGCAAGATTGACTTTGAATAAAGGACGTCGTTTGTAGGAACAGTTTTGTAGAGAAATGTGCTTTGTAGCATTAGAAAGTCGAAACTTTAAATTTTAAACCACTTTGTCAAGCGTTGCTCTATTATTATTTTTCGCGAAGATACGTGATTATGAATTTAGTTCCATTTTGCATTGATTTTAAATGATCCTTTAAATTTGTTGACTAGTAAATGTCACAGAAACAAATAAACTTATTTCAATAAAAATCGTTATTACTTTAATTACTACGACTTTGTTCGGAACAAGACCGAACATAGAATAGCTCCGAAGAGCTGGCTGGTGATTTTGGATGGCAGAGCGACATCCGCCTGCGTCCAGATCGCTCGAATAAACTCGACGACCGACCGATCGTCCTGGTTGACGTCTGGGGTCCCGTAAGGCGGCCACAGGCCCTGCAGAAACGTGCAACACCGCGCGCCGATGCACCGCGCCCGGCCGACGGCGGCGAAAGTAAGAGAGAGGAAGGACGCGCATGTGCCGACGCAAAGTGACACGCAAAATGTACAACGCAATGGACGCAATAGACGCAGTAGTAACGCAAGTCGAATAACGCAGAAGAACGACGCAGAAGGAACGCAGTAGAAACGCAGAAGAGAATAAGTGCAGCTATTTACAAAGCAAAAAAACATTCGCCAACGCAAAGTCCCGCAGGACACACACGTCTGTGACGTTAATGGTGCGCGGCACCCAGAGCACGTCCAAGTACGTGTAAACGAAATCATCTCCGTCGTTTCGGAAGGCCTGCCCTTCCGGACGTAACAGCCTACAGCCAGCCACGGTCCCGAGGACGCGTGGAAAATGAGCTCTGAACTCTAGCACGCAGGGCAAATGGGTCTTTTCGTGGGCCAAAATCGCTAGACGGCGTAATTCTTAACCGATTTCCATGCTTTTTTTTTAATTTACTCGCGATGAATTGCATTACAATCGTATCGAGCCCGATTTTTAAATTAGGCCCTCTATTCAAAATGACGGACGCGCAAATTTGTCAAATGTATAAAACCTGTAAAATATCGAAGATTTTTGGATTGGACAAAGTTTATACGGGCTTTTAAGGCCTCTGAGATACATATATAAGATCGAAATTCTCAGTTTTTGCCAGTGGGCAGAATCTGCAGTGGGCCGATATATTTTATACCTGCCTGATATCCCTACATTATCAATGTATTCTACTAATGAGTTTGCGTATATGTATTACATATATATATATATGTAACATATATTGCTGGATTATTTATGAATTCCATAGTTTAACGTAAAATCCTGATATAGGTGACAGCATATCAAGTTAGTACTCAGATGAAAATAATGGATTAAAGTCAATTGTGTGAACTGGCTGTATTAATGATGGTAATACTTATCTCCTCTTATTCTGACGATTTTGTCATGTGCTAAAATCTTAGTAATAATAAGACGAATTGTACTTTATTGATTCCCCTTGGGGTTACATTTCTTCCCTTCCCCCTATCTTTTACAATTTACTTCCTTAAATCTATTCTTACAACTAATCTCCGCCCGCACGCGAGAGAGAAAACACTCCTCACGCCCACTCTTATTCCTCCATTCTTCCATTCACTCTCTCCTTCTCACTCTCCATTCCTTTCCTTTCATACCTTGACCTCCGTTTCCGCTCTTTCTATCTCTCTTTCCTCTCCTTCACCCCCCTCTTTCCACTACTCCTCCACCTCCCTCATCCACCCCTTCCCCCTCCCAGCATCTCTTTCTCCACCTCCAGCCACCCCCCTCCTTCCCCCCACCTTGTACACTCCTGCTATATGTGTTTCCACGTCTCCTTCCTTCTTCCACACATCCTGCATCTCCTCTTTTCCTCTTCCTCCCAAAATCTTCCTCCCCTCGACTCACACCTCAGCCTAAACCTCGCTATCCTCCTCCATCTATTTTCCTCCCATCTCTTCTTTAAATATTCCGGTATTCCCTTTCCCTTCACCCTTCCATACCCTTCATTGACTCTCGACTCCCTTATCCTTTCCCACTTTTCCTCCTCCTGTCTTCTCCTTTCTATACTCATTATTTCCTCTCCCTTTATCTACTCTCCTTTTTCCCTTAACTCTTCCACCCTATCAATTTTCCACCCTCTGTCCTCGAAATATCTTTTCCTCTCCTTTTCTCATCCCCCCACCTCCTTTCCTCTTCTCGCCCTACCCCTCATCTCCATCCAACACCTTCTTGTTGGACTATTTCCCCTCCCTTTCCCTCCTACAGCCTTCTCTCATACCCCCACGCTCTTATTCCCGCCCTGCTCCTCATTAATTCCCTCTGCATTTCCTCTCTTATCATATACCCCGGCGTCCATCTTTCTACCCCCAATACTCATCTCAAATATCTCTCCTGTAGTTCCTCTACATTCCTCCTCTCTCTCCACCCCCAAATCTCCACCCCATTATTTATCACCGGCCACACCAACTTATCAAACAGCCATATCCTCTTTCCCCAGTCCTTTCCAAATCTCCTTTTCCCTAATTCCCATACTTGCCCCATTACCCTCGTTCCCTTCCTCACCCTATCCTTCACCTGTGCCTACTGCCCTCCATTCCTCCTCATCACATATCCTAAATACTTATATTCCTTCACCTCCTCTATTCTCTTCCCTTTCCATCTCCATTCCACCTTCCTCCATCCCCCCAACTCTTTCTACACCTCATTACCTTTGTCTTCTCTATATTTACCTCTAACCCCTTCCCTTCAAAATATCCTTCCAATCTTGCCATCATTCCCTTCATCCCCTCCTCATCTTCCGCCAAAATCGCCAAGTCGTCTGCGTATGCCAACGTGTACACCTTCCCTTCCCCCAGTCTCACACCCCTCTTTCCAGCTCCTCATCTATATCCGCTATTAGCAATGTGAATAACATCGGGCTCAGCGGACACCCTTGTCTCAATCCCCTTCTTGTCCTAAAGCTCCCTCCTTCTCTTACTCTATTATTTACCTCCCCCAACACCTCTTCACATCTCCTAACCAGCCTTCCCTTTATTCCCCTCTCCCTCATCACCCTCCCCAACACCTCTCTATTCACCGAATCAAATGCTGCCTTTAAGTCGGCAAATAGCACTATCATCCTTTTTTCCCTCCTCTCCACCTGCCTATTTATTAGGTAATTTAGTGCATAAATATTTTCCACTGTCCCCCTCCCCTCCTGAACCCCGCCTGACTCTCCGGTATTATTTTTTCCTCTCCACCTCCTCTCTCAACCTCTCTGCTAGTACCGCTGCATACACCTTATACGCCGTCTGCGTTAACGTTACCCCTCTACACTCCTCCACTCTCTTCCCCTCTCCCTTCTTCCTGATTGGCACTACCACTCCCTCACTCCATTCCTCCGGCCAACCCTCCCCCCTCCATACCCTTTCACATATTTCCCCCAACCATTTCCTCACCTCCTACCTCCCATATTTCCACACCTCGTTTGATATCACATCTCTTCCTGCTGCCTTTCCTTCCTTCAGTCCTTTTACCGCCCTCCTTATCTCCTCCTGCTCAAGCCCTTCTTCTCCATCATCCTCCCCTCCCCTATTCCACCCCCTTCTTTATCTTTCCCTCCACTCCCCCCAAAATTTTCCTAAAATAGTCCTCCCATTCTTTCATTTCTATCCTCTCCTCCATCCCCCCTCCTCCTCCACCTTCCTCTTCTTAGCATCTCCCAAATCTGTTCTGTCCTCACCCCCTCTAACTCCTTCACCCACCCCTCTCCTTGCTTCCTCTTCTTCTCCTCGCATATCTTCTTATATTTTAGTCTCTCTTTCCTATATTTTTCTCCATCTCCTACCCTTTTCCTCCAATCCCTCAGCTCTCCCTTCAACCTCATCTTCGCCTCTCTACATTCCTCATCCCACCATCCCCTCCCCTCCTTCCTCCTCTCTTTCCCCTTCATCCCCCTCAACATTCTTCTTATTCCATCCTCTAACCTCCTCCATTCTTCTTGTACTCTCTCCTTCCTTGCCTCTTCTCTCCTAATCCTTTATCCTCGAACCCTTCTAGTTCCTCCCTTTTCCACCAACTTCTCCCCCCCTCCATCTCTTCCTTACTCCTTTCTCCTCCCTTCTTCTCCATCCCCCTCTTATCCATACTACTACCGGCTGGTGATCCGACTCCACTCTTTCTCCCACCTCCATTCTCTCCACCCTCTCCATTGTCTCTCCATTTCCCATCACATAGTCTATTACCGACGCCCCCCTCCCCCTACGTACGTCCACCCCCCCTCTCATCCCCCTTCGTATTCCCATTTAATATCCACCCTCTTTCTCCTAAAAATTCACATAGCTTCCTAACATTCCTACATATTTTCCCATCCTTGGAGTTCCCCTCCTACCCTCTCTCCTCTTCCCTCCCTCCCACCACTTCTCCTCCCTCTCTTCCTGTCCTCGCGTTCCAATCCCCCCCAACTATCGTTCTCCCTTCCTCCTCTCTTTCCTCCACCCACTTCTTCATCCGCTCCAATTTTACCTCCATATCCCCATTCACGTATAACCCTATTACTCTCCACCATTCCTCTGCCATTCTTACCTTCCTCACCATAATCTTCTCCATCACTTTCTCCTCCTCCCTTCTTGTCTCCATCCCTTCTCTTACTCCCATCACTATTTCCCCTATCGCCCTCCCCTTCCTGCTCCTTCTCTTCGCTCTCTGACATTCCCATTTATATCCTTTCGGCAACTCCTTTCTCATTCTTCCCCACCCCCTCTCATCTAACCACGTCTCCATTAATACCATTACGTCCCACTCTTTCAGTCCTTCCCAAAATTCCCTATCTTTATTCCCCAGCCCCGCTACGTTCCAAAAAACCTTATATTCCTCCTCTCCCTTCCCTCCTCCCCTATCCTTCCAATCTCCTCCCCCACTCGTCCCCCAACCTCCTCCTTCCCTCCACCTCACCCTCCTTCAGTTTCCCTTCGTCTTCCACCACTTTTCCCCCACCTCATTCCATCTCTTCATCTTCCCATCCACCCACATCTTCATATATCCTACTTGTACTTTTTTCCCTTTCTTCTCTCTGCCTCCGCCTCTCTTTCTATCCTCCACTTCATCCTTCTCCCCTCCCTCGTTAAATCGTCCTGTATCCTTTCCTTCCTCCCTCTCAATTTCTTCTTCGCCTCCATCACCTTCCTTTTTTCCTGCATATTACCTAACTTTACCAATACCGTCTCCTCCCCTTCTCTTTGCCCTTCCCCCAGTCTCCCTCACCTCCCTCATATCTACCTCCAGTTCCATTCTCTTCCATATTTCCTTAATACCTTCCTCCACCCCTTTCTCCACCATTTCTACCCCCCTCACCACCACATTTTTTCTCCTTTCCTCCCTCTCCTTTTTATCCATCCTTATATCCGGTTCCCTAATCCTTCTTCCTCCCTCCTCCCCTATTCCTCCCTCCTTCCTCCTCTCCCTCTCTCGCTTCTCCCATCCCTCCATCCTTTCCTATATCTTCTTTATTTTTTCCTCCCTCTGCCTCCTCTCTCTCCTCCATTCCTCCCATTCCTTCCTTCTCTCTTCTCTCTCCTTTCTCAATTCCTCCCTTAGTTCCCTATTCTCTCTCTTCCTCTTCTCTCCCTCCCTCTTAACTTCCTCTTTATACCCTCTCACTTCTTCCATCAGTTTCCATACCATTTCCTTTATCTCCTCCTCCCTCATCCATCCTCCTCTCTCCCTTTCTTTCTCCTCCTCTACTTTCCCTCTTCCTCCCTCCTTATCCCCTCCTCGATGCCTTTCTACCTTCATATTCCTCTTCTCTCTCCTCTCCTCCTCCTCCTCTTCCGCCCCCTCCCTTATCTTCCTTTTCCCTTGCATCATATCTCTATAAAACTCCCCACACTTCCTATACTACTCGTGCTGTCTCTCCTCAACCTTTCCGCATTCGTCAATCTCCCTCTCCTTCCCCCCTCCCCTCCTCCAAACCCCCTTTCCCTCCTTTTCCTCCTTCCTCCATCCTCCTCACTCCTTCCTCCCCTTCTTCACCTTAGCTCCTTTCGGATTTCCCGCGACTCTCTTTTAATTCCCGTCTCTTCCACCAGTTCGCACCACCTCTCTCTACCTCCTGCCTCCCTCCTCCGTTCCCTCTCTCCTCGTTTCCTAACCTCAATATCCTGCTCCGCCTTCTCACTCCTTCATCCTCCTTCCTTCGCTACTCCCCCCTCCTGCCCTTTCTCATCATCCACCTTATTCCCTCCCGCAATCTCCCGCACCCTTCCCTTCTCCTCCACTCTCCCTACTTCCTACTAATAACCTTTCCCTATTCTCTCCCTGTCACTCACTAATCTCACTCACTCGTCGCCGGAAACGGAAGCCCTGCCAAAATCTTACAAGGGACATTCGGCAACGCGGAAATTCAAAAAAATCTGAAACTCTGCATAATTGTAGAGCAGATATACCTAATAACAAAACAATTTTTCGTTGGTGCCCAAAAACGGTTTTAAGGGTGGAAACAACCCAAAGTTGATTTTTGTCTTTCTAAGCGAATATTATCGAAACTATTAAAGATATGAAAAAATGTTTTAGACAAAAGTTTTATCGTTTTAAATGTACTTTATTATGCTATATTTAGATTTTTTAAAAATGTAAAATTGTGTATAAAATACCCCCCCTCCTTCTCTTTTTTCAAATTGTTAAAATCAATTGTCCAACCAAAATAAAGCTTATTTTATGACAAATTCAACCATATATAATAACATTATGTTTGGAAAAGGCAATATTGAAAAAAAAATTAAAAATGCTCTTATATATATGCTACGCGTACCAAACTTATGGGTTCGCTGCTTGACGATGGCATTTCTTTCTCCCTCATAATTGCTGACTGTAAAAGGTAAGGAAGGAATAAAAACAGGTAATCTAAGAAAAGAATAAAGTTGATGTTAAGAAGTAAGTTGAAGAAGAACAGCATGATAAGGAGGACGCAGAGAGAGTGTATATAACCCTAATATAGATAATCTTTTAAATTCAATTGTAAAGAACAAATAAGGAAATGAATGATATGAAGAAAAAAGGAGAACACACACGGATTTAATAATGAAAAATATAATTTATAAATTTATTCAGTGTACATTTATGTGTATGTGTTTTGCTTCATTCAGTATATAGGTTTTATTAATTAAGTAGTCGATATAGATATTCGAGTGAAAGATATCTTATATTTTGGTATGGATTATAATATATACAAATTTTACAGGAATTGAGGACAGTAAAATATTATTTATTCTATATAATTATTACAATAATGATATTGCTCAAAGAAATGTTCAAAACAAAAATATTGCTTGCACCATGCACAACGTATAAAAGCCATTTTACCACAAATGCTACATTTTGGTATACGTTTTTCTTCTTTAAAATAACAATAATCGATTGGATTATGAAATTTTTCAGGCCGTGTTGATAAATAACCACTTTTATACCAGCTATATCTAAATAAATTTCGAAATCTTGGAGAAGACAGTTGATTGTGTGTTAAAGATTGCAATTTTATTATGTTATTACGTAAATGTAAATTTATGTCATAATTATTTATAATAACACTATCAGAAAAGCTTCGAACAAAATTTTTCCAGATTCTGAAACCAAAAACATCTAATGGCCGTATAAAAGCAGTTGTTTTTTTTGGTATTGTTAGAATATTTACATGTTTGTCTTTTGGTACAAGTTCTTCCAATTGGTTCGGGCAATGTCCTGTCCATGAATCAAGCAGTAGTATACTTTTCTCTCCAGTGTTTGGTAGATATACTTCTTGGAACCAATTTTTGAAATGTTCAGTTGTCAATTTCCCTGATTTTGAAGCCGCAATGTAAATATTCACTGGTCTAAAAAGAGTTTGTTCTACTTGTGGTCCAAAAACACCAGTAGATTCTTTTAATATATAAAGGCTATATATAAAGGCGAAAGGAGATGTCCATCTGCAGATATAATAGGCATAATGGTGTAGCTATGAGTCATAGCAGATAAAGATTGGATAGTAGCTCCAACTGTCTTCACTCCTACATTAGCTAATGTTCTTCCTGCATATATTTCTAAATTAAAGCCACTTTCGTCCGCATTATAAGTTGATTCAGCACCGATTACATTAATATGTGGCTTTACTGTATTTACAAATTCCTCAGCGTTTTGACGTATAGTTAGATCAGTTAAATGAGAAGACCGCGTTTTAAATGCAGTTATTTTACGTGATGTAATACGATGTGCCTTTTTAAAATTCCATATCCACCAATTTCCTGCTTTAAATGAAGAAAAATCCACTTGTTCCTTTGCTTCTAGTGCCCATTTTCGCAGATTTATATCATGAATAATAAGTCCTCTATTAACAGCTTCTTGGAATTTTATAAGAACATATTCAGCAATAACTACAAGTTTGTCTGTATTTGAACCCCCACGCATTACATGTTCTTGCCATCTGTGCAATTGTTGAATAGATTTTACCTAGAAGAAAACAAATCTCAATATTAAACAATTCGAATTCAAAAATAAAAGAAGTTATATACGAATTAAATGTTCACGAAACATCAAATTGTAAAACTTAAAATAAAAAACAACACGACTCTAACTATATAATTTACAGCTTTGGTCATAAGTATAAAGCATCTCTAACTCATTGTATTTTCCTAGAAATCAATGCATATACTCATAGTAAATATATAATCTCTTTACAATAAATATTATATTAATATTTTATAATATAATGTGTATATTATATTTATGTATATTATATTTATATTATAATTTATATTATATTAATATTATATTATATTACAATAAATATTGTAAAATAAATATTATTTTCCACATATTCTTATATTATATTTTTTTATTATATTATTTTTCCATATACTCGTATACTATATTATGTTCTCCATATATTCATATAGTATGTTTTTGTTACACAATTTAAATAAATTTTTTGGGATGCTTTATACTTATAGTCAAAGCTGTATGTACAATGACCGACAATGATGCGTTCCGCGAGAGGGGAAATAGAGTTCTCTCTGTCGCGGAACGAATCACTGCCGGTCACTGTACACCGTAAAAGCCTCAAGTATTTTACTATATATTATTCTTCTTATTTTTTAATTAAACTTTACTTTTAAAACGATGTTGTACAGAAGTAAGAGATAAATGTCCTTTCTTTCCACTCTTCCAAAATTCGATTGCCTTTTTCTTATAATTTAAGTTTACATTTCCACCTTCATCATCCACAGTGCAAACTTCATTTCCATAATTATCTTCTTCAGCATCAATATCGTACACATCTACAAATTGTACGTCATGTGGTTCTGATGGATCGTCAAAATCAAGTCCCCACTCATGTTCGATCGTAATATCGTGATGTATAGCACTCTTTATTAAATCAGTAATTGTATCATGGAGTTCCACCTCTCGATGATTAACAGGAGTTATTGCAATATTTGTGAAATGAAATGTCGCAATTAACAAATTAATAACATTAGCTGGATTTATTACTGACATTATGATACAAATCTTAAGGATATTTTAATTAAACATTTCTCACAGCAATAATAATATACGTACTGCTTCAATAACTGCTTCAATAACACTGAAATGTATTCCAAAATGGACAGCTTTTATATGCAAATGAATGAAGATAACATATGAAGATAATATAATGAACCTTGATTGCACTGTACTTGATAAAGAGTGCTATTTTGGTCGCACAGTCATAAAACTTGTGACAAGTGTTTTGCATGTTGCCATGATGTACACACACGTGTACATCATGGCGCACGTACAAAAACACACATACACACACACACACATATTTATTTATATTTACGCGTGTCGTTTAAATTAATAAAAAAGGTAGCCGCAATGTTGGCAAAATAAACGTCTATTACGTGAAATTTTATAATTTATAACATTTTTAAATATTAGTGACTGTATCCTTATCATGCTATTTTTCTCCTACTTACTTCTTAACATCAACTTTATTGCTTTTTTAGATTTTCTATTTTCTTCCTTCCTTATCTTTTACAGTTTGCAATTATGAGGAAGATTTGAGGAAGAAAGAAATGCCATCGTCAAGTAGCGAATCCTTAAGTTTGGTACGCGTAGCATACATATAAGAGCATGTTTAATTTTTTTTTCAATATTGCCTTTTCCAAACATAATGTTATTATATATGGTTGAATTTGTCATAAAATAAGCTTTATTTTGGTTGGACAATTGATTTTAACAATTTGAAAAAAAAGAAGGAGGGGGGGTATTTTATACACAATTTTACATTTTTAAAAAATCTAAATATAGCATAATAAAGTACTTTTAAAACGATAAAACTTTTGTCTAAAACATTTTTTCATATCTTTAATAGTTTCGATAATATTCGCTTAGAAAGACAAAAATCAACTTTGGGTTGTTTCCACCCTTAAAACCGTTTTTGGGCACCAACGAAAAATTGTTTTGTTATTAGGTATATCTGCTCTACAATTATGCAGAGTTTCAGATTTTTTTGAATTTCCGCGTTGCCGAATGTCCCTTGTTAGTATATTTTTGTCTTTTTTGTAATTAAATAATATTTTGGAGTATGTTTTTTTATAATTTTGTATTATTTTTCATTGGCTACTTCTCGGGAGAAGCGCAAGAAGCAAGCAATAAGATTTTTAGAAAAATCGTGCCCAACATAGCAGAATACAGTCGCGACAAACTTAATGTAGATATTATGCAGTATCTTCTAATATCATCAGATCTGGTAATTAGCAGTCTAAGGATAACACCCAAAAAAAAGAGAAAGATTTATCTGCAGAAGCTAAAGAGTTATTACTTAATTGAAACAAAACAGCTTTATATGTAAAATGACAATTTTGTACATTTTGACAAAATGTTACAATAAATATAAGTAAGATATGTTATAAATATGTTACAATATAAGTTTGTTAAGATACATTATAGATATATATGTTATGTTATAGACATGTTGTGTTATGGATGAGTTGTGTTATAAGTGTTTTGTGTTATAGATGTGTTATAAATATATCATAGATGTTATAGATGTTTAAATATATAACAAAGTATATACAAAGTATTCAAACAGAAAAACATAGTAAAGTATCAAAACCACAACAAAATACGAAAAGTATGAAAAATAATATAAAATTATAAAAAATAATATTGCAAAATATTATTTAATTACAAAAAAGACAAAAATATACTAAACATTTAAGCACATGACGAAATCGTCAGAATAAAAGGAGATAAGTATTACCATCATTAATACAGCCAGTTCACACGATTGAATTTAATCCGTTATTTTCATCTGAGTACTGACTTGATATGCTGTCACCTATATCAGGATTTTACGTTAAACTATGGAATTCATAAATAATCCAGCAATATATGTTACATATATATATATATATATGCAATACATATACATAAACTCATTAGTAGAATACATTGATAATGTGGGGATATCAGGCAGGTATAAAATATATCGGCCCACTGCAGATTCTGTCCACTGGCAAAAACTGAGAATTTCGATCTTATATATGTATCTCAGAGGCCTTAAAAGCCCGTATAAACTTTGTCCGATCCAAAAATCTTCGATATTTTACAGGTTTTATACATTTGACAAATTTGCGCGTCCGCCATTTTGAATAGAGGGCCTAATTTAAAAAGCGGGCTCGATACGATTGTAGAGCAATTCATCGCGAGTAAATTAAAAAAAAAAGCATGGAAATCGATTAAGAATTACGCCGTCTAGCGATTTTTGTCTACGAAAAGACCCATTTGACCCACTATGCGACGGCGGGAGCCCCACGCGCTCGGCCGCGGGAGACCGACGTTCCTCGCCGCTTGCGAGAATATCCCAGGAGTTAGGCCGCCCGCCCTGCAGCGCCGATCCGCGAACCGAATTTCCGCACGGAACAGCTCGTGCCGTACGGACCAGACTTTTTAGTATTAGCCTTTTAGAATATTATATCCTTTTGTGATAGCGAAATGTCTACAGTATGCCGGTAAAGTAACAGCTGATTCAATTAAAGCATTGAAGCAAATTGATATGAACCATGCTGCCATTATGCTAGAATTCTGCCGGTAGAAACTGCCGACATTATTTGACGATAAACTGACAGAAGACACCGCACAGATCCTACCGCAAAATTGCTTGCAACAGGATCTGTTCGGTTTGTGCCGTCAATCAACTGGGATAGTCTGTCAGCAGGATTTGTCACTTTTCTAGCAGTAGTTAAACAACATAAATGAAATTGATTTCTTATCCTTCTGCTATCAAACGTTTATAGCAGGTTCTACTCAAAAGCTGTTTGTGTAGCTTTGGCTATCTAGGTTATAGAATAATAACATTTACCTGAACGTGTTTTTTTCACAATGTATGAAAGTTAAACTTTCTTACTCAAAAAAGTGCACAATATTAGAAGAACATTACGCTTTGTTCCTAAGAAAAAGACATCATTAATGATTGTACCTAACGCAATACTTTCTTCGCCAACTCCATTGCAAATACAAGAAAATAATACGAATTATTTTGAAACGATAATTTCTTTATGTTTATATGTACTGTTAAGAATATATGTTTCTATTGATTATTTAAATATTTTTTGTGACAAACGTATATCACCGTCCTAATTGTTATTCTTTGAAGACGGAAATATCAAGTCTACAAAGATGACGGAAAGCGAGCACTTAATCATCGTTGGATTCATGTTTAATCCTACAATTCGTACAGCTGTTGTCTTATCAACAATCAATTGTTACGCAAAATACGAGAAGGAACAGTACTTTCAATTACTTGAAGTGCATTTCGGAAAAAGTCCGTTTCCGTATCTTCGTATGGAATTTCGATAACAAAATGCGATGAATACAGGATTCAATGAAGACTCTATCTACGTTGACCCCATCAATGCAACATTAAAGAAAAGAAGAATTATAGAAGAGGAGATGTCTAATTGTCGTCTAACATGGTCATCAATCACTGACATCTACATATAACGACTAGTTTACATACAATCGCGCAGTGGAAATGTATCATAGATAGTTTTTGTACTACTTTGTGAACAATTATCATGTATGATCGTGCAATCCGCAATTCGCGCAGCTTATCCCTCAATAACCGTCATAGAAGAAACGATAGAGCAATAGTTTTAAATATTTAATGAACATTGCAGAATTCAGAAGAATTTCCTAAGAGATAACATAGAACAACGTAATCTTGAGAAATGAAGCAAGAAACAAGAAATTACAATCAAGAAATTATGGACATCATTATTCTTATTTATACTTAGCCGAATACTATTGGGCCGAGTATTTTTCACGTGTATACATTTTGTAACGCAACTTTCGGTGATATACATGTTTCAAAGAGTGTACAGTTTACTTATAATAAATTGTATAACTTTTTCTTAAAGAAAACATTAAGCTCTTACAAGTAACACTACCCAACTGTCACTCACCGAATCCAATGAAATTTAACATGCACGTAGAACATGGAAAAATATTGAACACATGTTTTTTTATATCGGCTGACAACGCATTTTAAGGGTGGAAATCACCCTTTGATCCCTGAACATGAAAGCACTAATTCAACCCTTTGTACATATTACATGTGATTTCCGTCAAACTTGTCTTCCATTGAACTAGTTAGTAAGGGTTTCTTAGGGTCGCCGATTACGAATCTGGAGATCATATTACAAAATTCAAGATAGCGGACCCAATATGGCGAACCGAAATTATAAAAAGATAGCTGATTCAAACCAACTTTGGTGTCTGGAGGTTTTTGGGGCCTCTAATTACGAATCTGGAAATTAAATTACAAAATTCAAGATGGCGGAATATGATAGATGGCGGAATATGACGCAATATGACAGATCGAAATTATACCAGTGAAGGAGAATATTGTCTCAGGTAATTACATTTACTGAATTTAACAATGAATCAGTATTCAAAATTGACCTGTTGCGTCAGTTTTTCTCAGATTAGGAAGTTGGTCTTTCAAAAGATTATTATCCATCAGTATCCGAGTGGAATATGTAATGATATTCTGACATATCAGGTGTAGTAAAAAGAAATCCATTATTTTTGCATGAAATTGAAGGCTTTAATTACCATAGTTAGAATGATCCGATTTAGGTCAAATATGCGCCGTTTTGTTCGATAACTTGTTGCCATTTTGAAGATAATTTCATTATGCCTCTCTCATAGAAGACCTCGTCCCTATTGGCAAAAAATTGAGACAGTCGATTTTCACAAGCCTCTCTTGAAGCGAATTTTTCACCAGCAAAATTGTTCGCCATGGACAGGAACAGATGGTAATCACTTGGTGCCAGGTCCGGACTATAAGGTGGATGCATAAGAACCTCCCAACCAAGCTCCCGGAGCTTCTGGCGAGTCACTATCGATGTGTGTGGCCTGGCGTTGTCCTGATGGAACACAATTCCTCTCCTATTGGCCAAAGCTGGCCGCTTCTGGGCGATTGCTTCCTTCAGACGATCCAATTGTTGACAGTACAGTTCCGAGTTAAGAGTTTTGCCGTAGGGGAGCAGCTCATAGTAGATAATTCCCTGCCAATTCCACCAAACACACAGCAAAACCTTCCTGGCCGTCAATCCTGGCTTGGCCACCGTTTCCGCCGGCTCATCGCGATTCGACCACGACCGTTTTCGCTTGACGTTGTCGTAAGTGATCCACTTTTCATCACCAGTGACCAACCGCTTCAGAAATGGGTCGATTTTGTTGCGATTCAGCAGCGATTCGCAGATGGAAATTCGGCCCATGAGGTTTTTTTGCGTTAACTCGTGTGGCACCCATACATCGAGCTTCTTTTTGTATCCAGCCTTATTCAAATGGTTCCAAACGGTTTTTTGTGCAATCTTTAGCTCTTAGGGCAATCGAAACAGTGCTTACATGACGGTCGGACTCGACAATGTCCATGATTTTATCGATATTTTCGACAATTGGCCTTCCAGTGCGTGGTACATCTTTGACATCGAAATTACCGGAACGGAATCGACGAAACCAAAATTGCGCGTGATTGGCTGTTACAGTATTAGGACCATAAACACTATTCACATTTTCAGCCGCCTGGCTTGCGTTTTCGCCTTTATCGAAGAAAAACTGTAAAATATAGCGTATTTTCTCTTTGCTAGTGTCCATCTTTGACACGCACTCAAACAAAACTGAGTCAACTAATCACAAAACTGTCAGAAAAGTTTTTTTAGTACGAAATCTTTCTAACGCCATCTAGTGGAACTCGATCGGACTTATACAACGCGAGATACAGATAACTAAAGCCATCTATTGGAAAAATAATGGATTTCTTTTTACTACACCTAATATCTTGATAAGATATAGATATAGATATCATGATATATCGATTAAGGCAAGACGTGGTCATAGTTCAGCCGATTAAGGCAAGACGTAGTCATAGTCTAGCCGATTAAGGCAAGACGTGGTCATGGTCCAGCCGATTAAGGCAAGACATGGTCATGGTCCAGCCGATTAAAACAAGACGTAGTCATGGTCCAGCTGATTAAGGCAAGACATAATCATGGTCCAGCCGATTAAGAAAAGACGTATTCATGGTCCAGCCGATTAAGGCAAGACGTGGTCATGGTCCAAAGAATGGAAGAAAAATATAATAATTTCTCTCTGTCCTGTATATATATATATATATATATACAGGGTGTCTCATAACTAACCTGGCAGAGCTCGTGGAGACATAGAGCGGGTTAAGACAAATATAAAAGTCCCATACCGTTTTGTGAGATTCGCAATAATTATCGAGTTATTAATGACAGAAATTAGAGGAATGAGCGCGCACCGAGACGTTATGGGAGGAGCATCTAGCCGCTCAGGCTAGAGAGCACTGCCCAGTCGACAAAGGAACTGTTGCCGGCGCGCGGCGAGGGGAAGGACAACGCGCCAATGTTTATGTCCTTACCTCGCCGCTCCTACATCCCGCCGCACCGCGTCTATGCTCGCGCCGAAATGGCCGCTGAATATTCGCGATTACAATTACGAGATTATTTTATGAGGTACCACAGACAGCTCATATTGAATTATAAAGTTCAAGGTTCAAAAGTTCTTTGGTCAAGGAAAACATCGAAAAGGAGAAAGCGATAGAGAGCGATGAGACCTACAGAAATTCTCATTGTTTTCTATCGCAATCTATCGTTTTGCTGCATCGGATCCGAAAGAAATGATATCGCGTAAAGACAGAGTACGATGAACACTTTTCATCGTACTCTATTGTACTCTATCGTTAGGAGAATATTTAATTGTTAGAGTATGATAGAATTCGCGTAGAGACTCATCGTGTCCTATCGTTTTATTCAAGTCTACACGGAAAATATGTTTGGTTGAATGAACCAATTTTCTGACGAAATGAGAGAGAGAGAGAGAGAGAGAGAGAGAGAGAGAGAGAGAGAGAGAAAACGATTAAGAAATTTTGATTAAGAATAGCACAATTTTGTTTAAGTTAACCATAAACCTTGATGAATTAGACTCAGTGTTAATATTTTCAGTTAATATTTCTATGTATCGTTATATTTCATTTGCAAGCTGTATCATGGACCAAACATTTTTATCATATATCATGCATAAATTGTTGTCTTATATCGTAATTCTTGTCAGTGGTATATTAACGACAGAAGAAACTGAAAGTTCTGTATCGTACAATTGCGAAAAGAGGACCATCGTTGTCAATGGTGCACCAACGATACTCGGCATAAAATTGATTCCTAGGTATAATCGCAATACAACGCAAATCCGAATGTGTTATTTTGACACGCATAAATGTATGATTGATTGACGCTTTCTTTATACGTTTCTTGTCGTTGAATCGTGCAAAAAAAACATTTTATAGTTAAATATTTCACGCATCTCCCTAATTTTTTAATAAGATACTTACCGAAGGAGAACATAAAGAATCAATTGTTAATTCACAATTCCTAAAGTAAGAAATGACACGAAACGACAAGAAAATCCGATGCGATAAATAATAAACTTCCGAAAGGGCAATTATTTTATTTATTTTATTTCAGGGTAGTATACAAAAACTATCATTTCCACACCACCTTGTGAGGTAGATAGCTTGGCGCGTTTTATTTTTAAATGGTTTCCCCAGTAGGCCTAATCCACTCTCATTATTTAATTCAATAATTGTTCGAAGTGCCCTCCTGCTTGCAAACAGAGTTCGGCTCTTCGAGTTATTTGTCACGTCGCACGATGCGCCATGTCCGGCGTGATCGTACGAAAGGCCGCTATAATTGCATCGCATACCTCATCTCTGGTACCATCACGCCTATGCTCGATTTTAGATTTAATATGGCCCCAAACAAAGTAATCGAGCACATTCAAATCTGGCGATCGTGCCGGCCAAATAACGGGGCCACCTCGACCCATCCACCTGTCCGGGAAACGCTGGTCCAAAAATTCGCGTGTTTCGCGGCAGAAGTGCGCGGGAGCTCCGTCATGTTGGAAGATCATTCTCTCTCGAACATGGAGAGGAATGTTTTCCAGGAGAACAGATAACTCCTGTTCAATAAATCCTGCGTACGGCTGACCGTTGAGACGCGGCGGAAAGAAGAATGGGCCTATTTGAAAATGAACAATGGTAATTTTAGGAGAAAAGTTTAAGAGACCAGCGGGAGAAAATATGTCTTACTTGAGAAGAATATTTACCACTTGATTTCCAATTATTCCTACCCATACATTGATGGACCATCGATATTGGAATGTGCACTACCGAATAGCGTGCGGATTTTCCTCTTGCCAAAGTAAGGAATTTCGAGAATTGAACACACCGTTCGGTGTGAAAGTAGCCTCGTCTGTCCACATGATATAATCGGGAAACGTTATATTTCGCCGACATTGTACGAGGAATACTGTGCGTGTTTTGTTCAAAATTATTATGTGTGATAAAAGTGTTGTAAATATTAAAAAAGATTATGAAAATACCTTCGCAGAATTCGACGCGCTGTCTTTTATCCCTTGGCAAAAGATGTTGCACTCGTCGATAATGATATGGGTGCAACCCATTTTCTTGCAAAATGCGATGCACCATCGCTCGCGATAGACCAAGGTCATGGGCTACACAGCGCACGCTACTTCCAGGATTTTCATAAAATTCCTGGAGCACGTCCTCATCATCTTCCACACTACGTTAAACTGGTGCACCACCATGATTCCGATGATCCATTAAGACGGAACCCGTTTCCTTCAATCTTCGGATACAATCTGTTATTGTTTGTGCACACGGATGCCGCTCACGATTTGGAAATCGCTCCGCGTACGGACGCGCTGCAACGCGTGCATTTTCCGCGGCCATTCCGTAGCAAATAATCATATCTGCGTATTCTTCTGCCGTAAATTTCATTATTAATAAATGAGCAACAAGCAAGAAGCACGTACGAAGCACGTACGACACGTGTGATGACATACAAGCAAAAACATGTGAAGAACGAAACATGTAAGGAATGAAAGAAATTGTTGAAAATCGGAGACCTTGCCCATGCTGCTCTCGCATAATAGCATCTCAATTGATAAGAAGATTTGTCGATGAATGGAAGGGTCGATAAATAAAAAATAAATCCCAAATCGAATGATCGAAGATCCCAGTAGCGAGCGAGCGCGAACGACGAGGAGCGAGCGAGCGCAAGCGACAAGAGGCGAGCGAGCGCGACAAAGAGCGAGCGAGCGCGAACGACGAGGAACGAGCGAGCTATAAGGAAAAAGCTATAAAGAAAAAGCTCTCGCTCGTTCCTCGTCGCGCGCGATCGTCTCTTGTCGCTTACGTTGCCCTTCGCCGCGCGCGCTTGCCTACCGTCACTCGCTGACTCCGCCTGTATCAAATGTCTACATGCTTACTGCGGCCGCCCTCCGCTCTCTACGCGCTCGTTGGCTCACATGTTTTAATTATTAACTCGGTAACTATTGCCAATTTGACATTATGGTACATGACTTTTCTTCTCGGCTACACCCAATCAATCTCCATCTTTCGTCTGCATGATCAGCTATCAAACACTCTGTATATGTATATATATATATATGTATATATATATATGTATATATATATATGTGTATATATATATATGTATATATATACAGGGTGTTATAAAAGTCCGGGAAGAGCAGAAAAACTCGAAAAATATGAGTCCTAGAAAAAATGCGAAGTACTGGGTTTCTATGATTTTTTCCTGGCTATCTGATGGTGACCTTGGATTTGATCTTGACAATGACTTTGAAGGTTATGACAAGGTCAGGTTAATTTTTTTAAATAGGACTCCATACTTTTGACCCCAGAAATGCAAAGAGCGGAAAATTTTACGTTCGGATATACCAGGTATGTCGGTAATTACTTTCCGGTTTTTGTAACAGATGTCACTAGCCATAAGTATGCAATGTTATGATTTGATACATATTTCATTTTATTCTACTGACATTAACCTCAAAACTACACAAGTTACGTTCTGCCAAAATAACAGCGTTATAGATTAATAATTTCTTGAAAATGTCGAGTTTTGTGCCTGAAAACATGCATTTGCGGCGCGCATTACTTTTCTTGTTTAATCAAAAGAAAAAAGCCGCTGAAAGTCATCGTTTGCTGGTAGAGACTTACGGTGAGCATACTCCAACCATAAGAACATGTGAAACGTGGTTTCGACAATTCAAATGTGGTGATTTCAACGTTCAAGACAAAAAACGTCCTGGTAGGCCGAAAACGTTTGAAGATGCGGAATTGCAGGAGTTATTGGATGAAGACCCAACACAAACTCAAAAACAATTGGCAGAAAAGTTGAATGTGAGCCGAGTAGCAATTTGTGAACGATTACAAACGATGGGAAAGATCCAAAAGATGGGAAGATGAGTGTCACATGAATTGAATGACAGGCAATTGGAAAATCGAAAAATCGTCAGTGAAATGCTGCTTCAAAGGTATGAAAGGAAGTCATTTCTGCATCGAATAGTAACGGGTGATGAAAAATGGATTTATTTCGAAAATCCCAAGCAAAAAAAATCATGGTTATCACCTGGCGAAGGTGGCCCATCGACTGCAAGGCCAAATCGCTTTGGTCGCAAGACCATGCTCTGTGTCTGGTGGGACCAGGTTGGTGTCGTATATTATGAACTGTTGAAACCTGGAGAAACAGTTAATACTGATCGCAACAACAAATGATCAATTTGAACTGTGCATTGATCGAAAAACGTCCACAATACGCTCAAAGACATGATAAGGTGATTTTGCAGCATGACAACGCGCCGTCTCATACAGCAAAACCAGTCAAAGAAGTGTTGAAATCACTTGGATGGGAAGTTTTATCGCACCCGTCGTACTTTCCAGACCTGGCTCCATCCGACTACCACCTTTTCGCATCGATGGGGCACGCGCTTGCAGAGCAGTATTTCGCCGATTTCGAAGAAGTTAAAAAATGACTCGATGAATGGTTTAGCTCAAAGGAGAAACAGTTCTTTTGGAATGGCATCCATAAATTGCCTGGAAGATGGGCAAAATGTATAGAATCAAATGACCAATACTTTGAATAAATATATTTTAACTATCCATTGTAAATAACGTGTTTTCTTTAGCGAAAAAATCGGAAAGGGATTACCGACACACCTGGTAACCTTGAACACTGCCAAATTTATCCTCTAAAGGTCACATAAAGGTCTAAGCTTGTTTTAGGGTGAAAACGGGAATATCTTCGAAAATGCACCTGCTAGGGAGCAATGTTATGCATAAGAATAAGAATGTAGAGGTCAACAAAGGACATTCAGTCGTGACCTTGCCCTTATTCTCAAGGTCATGAGTTAAGATTATTATTAAGATCAAACCGGACTTTTTTAAGGCTGAAAATCCATACTTTTGACCTAAAAGTGTCAAGATTGAAAAATTTTACGTTCGGATATGACGTTTTCAACCTTGACCTTGTTCTCAAAATTATGCGTTTTACGTTACTTCACTGATCGTGAGGTCTACTGAAAGTAAAGCGTCTCAGAACCCGACCACTGAAAGCAAGGTGTCTCAAACCCGACCACTGAAGGCAAGGTGTCTCAAACCTGACCACTGAAGGCAAGATGTCTCAAACCCGACCATTGAAGGCAAGGTATCTCAAAACCGATTACTGAAGGCAGGGTGTCTCAAACCCGGCCACTTAAGGCAAGATGTCTCAAACCCGACCACTGAAGGCAAGGTGTCTCAAACCTGGCCACTTAAAGCAAAGTGTCTCAAACCCAACCACTGAAGGCAAGGTGTCTCAAACCCGACCACTGAAGGCAAGGTTTAGTTAGTCCCGGCCACCGAAGGCAAAGCATCTTGTAACTCGGCCTGAGATTACAAGAGATGTTCAAAATGTTCCCCATTGACCGTTTGACAGTGTGCTAAGCGGACGTACAAATTGTCAGTCGCACTCCTTATCATTTCTGGAGTTCTGGTATTGCAGCACATTCGCCTATGATCTGATGTTGAAGCTCATCCAAGTTACGAGGTTTAGTGAAATAAACTTTATTTTTTATATAACCCCAAAGAAAGAAATCAAGTGGTGCAATGTCGGGCGATCTCGGTGGCCATTCGATTGTTCCTCTTCTACCTATCCATCGATTAGGGAAAGTATCGTTTAAATAGTTCCGAACAATGCGTCCATAATGTGCCCCATCTTGCTGGAACCAAACATCATCAAAATTATCACCACCAATCTCCTGTATTGATGGAACAATTTGGTCTGTTAGAAGCTGCAAATAGGTTTCTGAGTTCAAATTCCCATTAAAAAAGGCCCATAAAAAAAGGCCCAACCACTTGATTATCATAAAGACCTGCTCAAACATTCAATTTTTGAGGTCGCTGCGTATGTGCTTCAAGCATCCAATGAGGATTTTCGTTGTCCCAATATCTAAAATTATGACGGTTTACCTTACCAGTAATTTCAAAAGACACTTCGTCTGAAAAAAACGATATTATGCAAAAAGTTCGGTTGCTGATCAATTCTTTGCATCATAACTTCTGAAAATTGCACACTGCGGTCAAAATCATCCTCATTCAACTCATGGTGGAGATGAATTTTGTAGGGGTGGAACTTAATGGTCTTTAGATTTTTGGAAATTGACAATACACTCATTTGAAGCTGTTGAGATGCTTTTCTAATTGACAATCTGGGATTTTCAACAGATGATTGGGCTACTTCGAATTGTCGCTCTTCTGTCGTTTGGGACCTTGGCCTCCCAGATTTTTGGCGGTTTTTATTACTCCCAGTTTCTATAAATCGTCTGATGGTGCGAGATACAGTCGATATTGAAATACCTTCGTCTTCATTACGAAAGTTTTCATTGAACAGCAATCTCACTTCACTATATGACCTTTGTCTATCCCCCCATCCTCTCATCATCAATAGCGAAATTCTCTTATACTCTGTAAGAGAAGCCATTTGGAATTGAAAACAAAAAATTTGCAAAAAATTTGCAAAAATTATAAAAAATTCGGTTTCTTTACCTTTAAATAAAAATAATAAGTAATGTACCATTGATCGTTAATAATATGATAATTCAAAACGGACTAGAATGACATCAAAACTTGTTAAGTCGATGAAAACTCAAAAACAATCTATTATCTGTTTGACATTGATAGAATCGAGACAAATAAAAACTTTGAAGCATACACTTTATCGATGGCGAATAAATTTTTCGGATACCGATCCTGGGATTTTTGAGCTCCATAAAACCGAATCCGACGTCGGATTTTGCAAATTCAAGATGACCGATTCAAGATAGCGGCTGATATTTAAGAATAACAAAAACTGGATCTCGTTTAAAGAGTTTTTGAAATCGTTTCTGAAATCGAATCCGACGTTGGATTTTACAAATTCAAGATGACCGATCCAAAATGACGCCTGATATTGAGGAATTACCAACAATCGGAGTGTGACCTCGTACGTAACATAAAATCTCACTCTTCACATTATGAGGGGGGTAAAAGTATGTGTTTTCAGGCTGAAAAAATTAATTGACCTTGATATGACTGACACATAACCTTAAGAACAAGGTCAAGGTTCAAAACGTCATATCCGAACGTAAAATTTTTCAATCTTGGCACTTTTAGGTCAAAAGTATGGATTTTCAGTCCAAAAATGTCCGGTTTGACCTTAATAATATTCTTAACTCATGACCTTGAGAATAAGGGCAAGGTCACGGCTGAATGTCCCTCGTTGACCTCTACATTCTCATTCTTATGCGTAACATTGCTCCCTAGCAGGTGCATTTTCGAAGATATTCGCGTTTTCAGCCTAAAACAAGCTTAGACCTTTATGTGACCTTCAGAGATCAAATTTGGCAGTGTTCAAGGTCATATCCGAATGTAAAATTTTCCGCTCTTTTCATTTTTGGGGTCAAAAGTATGGAGTCCCATTTAAAAAAATTGACCCGACCTTGAAATGACCTTCAAGGTCATTGTCAAGAACAAATCCAATGTCACCATCAGATAGCCAGAAAAAAATCATAAAAACTCAGTACTTCGCAGTTTTCCTAGGGCTCATATTTTTCGCTCTTCCCGGACTTTTATAACACCCTGTATAAAATCATGATATATACACCTGATATATACATACATACATATAAATTATAAATTAAATTATATATACGAGGGTGGTCCGATAAGTACTTAGCCTACAAAAGAAAAACGAAAATTTTAGAAAAATGGCGATTTATTTCTCAACATAGTCTCCATTTAGCTCGATACACTTGACCCAGCGATGCTCCAACTTCTTTAACCCGTCTGAAAAATATGTTTTCTCGAGGTCTGCAAAGTAGGCCTCCGTGGCGGCGATGACCTCCTCATTCGACTCAAATTTCTGCCCGCCGAGTGACTTTTTCAAGTTTGGAAACAAAAAGAAGTCGCACGGGGCCAAATCTGGAGAATACGGTGGATGGGGCAGCAGTTCGTAGCCCAATTCGACCAATTTGACCGTGGCGAGGGCGGAGGTGTGAGCCAGTGCGTTGTCATGGTGGAAAAGCACTTTTTTCTTCGCCAAATGGGGCCGTTTTTTCTGCAATTCGGCATCGAATCGGCCCAATAATTCGACATAGTACAGCCCTGTGACCGTTTTGCCTTTCTCCAGGTAGTCGATGTAGATCACAGCTTGTGAATCCCAGAAAACGGTGGCCATCACCTTTCCGGCCGATAGGACAGTCTTCGCCTTCTTCGGAGCACGTTCGCCGGGTGAAGTCCACTGTTTCGACTGTTCCTTGGTCTCTGGTGTGTACCAGTGAATCCATGTTTTGTCGACGGTCACGACGCAGAAACTTCTTCGGATTGCGCTTAAACAGCGTCAAACACTGCTCTGAAGTGGTCTCACGGTTGCGCTTGTTGTCCGGAGTGAGCAAACGCGGCACCCATCGCGCCGACAGCTTTCTCATGCCCAAAATTTCATGCAGGATATGACCCACGCGGTCTTTTGAGATGCCTACTGTCTCAGCTATCTCGCGTACCTTCAATCGGCGGTCTGCCAATACGAGATCGTGGATTTTTGTCATTTTATCCTCCGTGGTAGCCGCTTTCGGGGCATCTGGGCGTGGCTCATCAAAAACCGACGTGCAACCACGTTGAAACTCGTTAAACCAATTTTTGACGGTCGCCATTGAAGGAGAAGAGTCACCGTACACAGCATCCAAGCGCTCTTTGATTTCGCTGCGCGATTTCCCTTCCAAAAACAAGAATCGAATCACCGACCGATATTGCTCTTTTTCCATTTTTCTAAAATCCGCGGACACGCCCGCTTCCACACGCGGTCAAAACAAAACTACGAGTCCGATTCGGCTGAAATTTCGACAGTAGCCGTCTACGAGAATGTACTACACGATAGTAAATTTCTCTTGCGATAGTGGCGCCATCGGGCGGTGAGGCTAAGTACTTATCGGACCGCCCTCGTATATGTGTGTGTATATATATATACATACATACATTTAATTATAAATTAAATTATATATATATATATGTATGTATATATATAGCTAATTTAATTTAAGACATTACATGTGTGGTTGTGATTGGTGTGTACGACATACGTGTGGAGTATAACAACGTCTTCCGACTGATTATGAATGCAACCTAATGAGCATGTGATCGAGGGAACGAAGATACGAGAGAGTTTCAAACACTAATCTTTTTATTAGCTGTACAGATTGAAAAATCCTTTTGCACAATGAAAGTACTTATAATAACGAAGGCCGGAAGACAAAGTTTTATGTAAAATTCAATACTACATGCTTAATTAATTTGCATTGAATTTTACGTTTAAAACAACATTTCTGTTACAAAACATTTGTTTATTATGTTTTTAAATTATTGTATATCAATATAAGAAACTTATAATTCATTTCTACTTGGATAAAATAAAATTACATTTAATCCTGTTAATAATCCTATTTGTTTCAGTAATCCTATATTTAGATGTTTAGTGTAAATTTCAAATTCAAATTATTTTTTTAAGGTATATATATGTGTACATAAAATAAGTTTCTACAAGTAAAACTTATATGAGGCCGGCCGTGGATCATTTACGCCGAGCAACTAGTTGAGCGCAAACATTTCTCATTTGGCCATAATGGCTGAATGGATGAAATTCTATATAGGCTCAATCAATTCTTTAGGGTCGATTTAGTTAATGAAATTATGTTTATTTTTGTCCTACATGCTAAGTGAGTGGAAATATTAAGACAGAAAGTTCGAAAAGTGCCCAATTTTATGATGGGAAAAATGTCCATCTCAACCTTCTTCCGTTAGATGATACTAGCGGCGCTACAGGCAGTGTACGAGATACAATACGATATAATGGGTGCAATGGGTGCATCCAGAACCACGAATGCTCACTGTGAGCTCTTGCATCTGATTGTTGTATATTCTTAATGATATCGTGTTATAAAATTTTAACACGTTTATTAATAGTGTTCAATATTTAAAAAAGATATCTTTTTAAAGGTTATTATTACAAATTCAAATTTCTTTTTTAAGTATATATGTGTACATAACATAAGTTTTTACAAATAAAACTTATACAAAAGAAGTGATATATTAAAACAGTAACGCCAACTGAGAAATCATATACTTAATATTTTTTAGAAATCTCAAATTCAAATTATTTCCTTCTTTTAAGATATTGCGACGTGACTCTCGCTCGCCGTCGGCAAACTGCTGTCGGTCCGCGCGCCTCGGCCAACCCAGCTCTCACGAAATAGGTTGGGCGCCAGGTGCAACGGGCTGCACCGTTCACCAACGCTACGCTACACGCCACCAAAGGGCCGAGACACGCGAAGTCGACGGGACCGGTAGCTCTTCGATATTTAAGTCGGTAGGCGGGAAGGGTTCGTCGGAAGTCGGGAGCGACCGGGAAAATACACGAACAACGAGGCGCGCTTCGACTATCTTCAGTTTTATTATTTCGGGGATCGGAACGGTCCGACCCCTCGGTACACTCAGTTTGGCTCTCACGGATTCGAGACTTTGCGCTACGCCGATAACTTTAACGAGACTCTACGTTCACGACACCGAAATAATAACAATAACGCAGGTGGAAGGTCTTACAGAATCGGGAACCTCCCGGCGACGTGGTCCTCCGCTTTTCTCCTCCGCCCGCTCGCTCTGGCGCAACGCTGCCACTGACGTTCCCTCCTAGGGCGAGGGGTACGTCCGGATTCCTCCACTCGCTAACGTCAAACTTCACCAATCTCCTTTTCCACGGTAGTCGATATCCCTCCGGTAATACTCGGAAGCAGGTCAGCGATATTAGAGAGCGCGACAATGGGAGTCTCTTCTTTTTATTTTCTTCTCCCGACAGGTTTTCTTGTCCGTTTGTGTTGTCTCGTGCTACCTGTCTTTCCCCGTTCCTCGTTAAATCTCCCTATACGGGAATCCTTCCGCGGATCTTTGTTTTTCGATCCGCGGGACGGGTGCTCGGTCTCACTTTCTTGCTCGTTCTCTCTCTCTGTCTTGCTCACACTCGCCCGGTCTCTGTGTTTAGGCTGACTTTGTCTAGCCGGCGTTCACGCGCCAAGCACGGGAACGCCGACCGTTCGGCGCGATATCCTTGCAGGCCTGTGGACAACGGAAGCGGCAGCGAGAACCTTTCACCACGATACGGAACCGATAATAGCATTGCAAAAAGATTGCGTTCACCTGGGGTGGCGGTCCAGCCGAGAGCGTCGTCCTCTTCCCTCCTCCACCTGTCCCTTCGGTCCTGATGGGCGGCGCGGGAGGTCCAGGGGCACAGAGCTTGGGGACGCGGGACCGTTCCACCTGCACGCTTCGATTGCTGACACTAATTACTACGGGGGGGGGAGTGCAAGGCGACACCCCCCCCCGAAAGTCTCGCCTAAGGGCCGAAGGGTCGGCCTGGGACGGGCGCCTTTCCGGCTGCCACGTCACAATATATATTATGTACATAACATAAGTTTTTACAAGTAAAAATGATATCGTGTTATAAAAATTTAACACGTTTATTAATAGTGTTCAATATTTTTTAAAAAAGATATCTTTTTAAAGGTTATTATTATTCAAGAAAATTCAAGAAAAACTAACTACAAAAGATGTCAATAACATAAACTTTACAAAATTTATCATTATTTATTAGAACACTGAGTTATATGATACTATTTACTGGGTTGTCACGGTTATTACTATTTTTAACAATAACAACAATGCAAGTAACGCGCGTTAACTTATTAACTTTATATTAAATTAAAAAATAAACAAAAAATTTAATCCAAACATACAAGGAATTGAAAAAAAAATTATGAAGATTCACCAAAAATTAAAAAACCCTTGGCGCGCCCAGGTTATTAAGCTGCATTAGAACTCATACATCTGCAGCTGACATTAAAATTGTTAATATGAACTGGAATTGTTAATATGATGATAAACTGCATAGTGACATATCGAAGAAAAACTATATACGTACGTAAACAAAATTAAAGAATAATCTAAATGTAAAATATCAATTACAAAGATCAATTAATAATCTAAATATATAATATGCACATAGTTACATTGTAGAATAGAACAAAAATAATATAACATTATGTAAAGAAACAAATGCATAACATAAAATACAATTTATAATAATAAATGATAAAATTAAAAAACCTTTTTAATAAATGTTTTAATTAATCACTCCCAAAACTCTCTCACGCTCCCTCACTCTCCCACTCTCTCTCTCTCTCTCTCTCTCTCTCTCTCTCTCTCTCTCTCTCTCTCTCTCTCTCTCTCTGTCTCACCCTCTCTTATTCTCTCCCATACTCTCATTTTCTTTCATTCTCTCTCATTCTCTCCTATGCTCACCCTTTCTGTCATTCTCTCTCACTCTCACACTTTCTTTCACTCCCAAACTCTCTCAAGCTCTCTCACTCTTCCACTCTCTCTCACTGTCATTATCTCTCATTCTCTTCCATTCTCTCCTATTCTCTGCCATTCTCACTCCTTTTCTCTCTCACTCTCAGACTTTTTCTCATTCCCAAACCCTCTCACACTTTCGCACTCTCCCTCTCTCATTCTCTCATTTTCTCATTCTCTCTTTTTCTAATAAAAATCATTATTTTATTATTTATTATTATATTATATATATTTATTATAAATACATTATTTATAAATATATATCGCATTCGCTGCTATGTGCTCCTTCAGCGCTCTCGTAGCGATGCACGCATAGCCCCACTCCTTTGCGTCCGACATTTCTTTTTTATCTTATTACTGAGTCGAAATTTTCTTTTGTTAATATATCGTATCATGATTAGGGGCAGGAGTTGAATATGTACTCTCGAATCTTAATAAACTCAGTAGTTAAGTATCATCACACTAAAATTAAGTAATATCTTATCGATCATTATAAGTTCGCGTTTTACATAATTGTAAAAAATTCATTACGATCAAATGTACAACAAAGCAAATAATGGTATCAAGGCGAAATATAGTTGGAACTTTTTGAGATATATTCAAATCGATGTTTGAAATCATTTTATTTATTCACAACATGTATACGTATATTTTTACTTTGATATTTTTATGTTTCGAGATGTCCATAAAAACTTGAACATATTTCAAAAAGTTTCTTTATCTACATGTGCAAAAAATCTCTATTACTACAATTTTGCAAAATTGGACCGACAAATGAAAATGTAAAATATAATTAAAAGTAGAGAGGCATACAAATCAGGCAGTGCTTATTTCCTTTCTAACATTTCAGCTTTATGTATTCGCTTGATGCACCATTTATACGTGTAAAAGTCCATATAATATATATATATATATTAATATATATATTAAAGAAACTCCATTTCTCGCTCGATACCGACGAATTTTAATTGTTCCGTTGGTCCATATCTGAAAATTATTGCATAATTTTAATTGTTTGCAATTAATAAATTAAACAAAACATTACAGCAACATACCTATAGTCAAAAAATAATTCTTCACCAGGTTGAATCGCTCTCTTAGCAAAAATACCTATTCCATGATCACCGTTTACCATCATCACTTTTGCATAACAATTTGGATTTATTGAGTGATTAGCGAACTTTATTTTATTCCCTTTCCGTGTCGCGTCTATAACAAAATCTGAAACTGACCAAAAACTTTTAAGTTTTGTTATTTTTCAACATTTAATTAACCACTAAATCTATCTCTACTTACCATTGTTAAGATTAAAAAGGAAACTACACATATATTTATCATATACTTTTCGCCGCCTGTCAGCTTCGTTTTGATTGATAATTTCGCTGCAATATTTCTAGATGAATTCATTCTTCGCTGCTGATATTTCAAATTGTATAAAGTATATTTCAAATCAAAAATTCTACTCATTGAGATTATATTGATTTTCACTCTAATAAATTAAACTTTTCGAAACTTATAAAAACGACGTTGCACACTGATATTTTTGCAAGATTTAGAATTGATTTGGAAATGATCTACACCATACGTTTGGCAAAGATCCAGATCACATTCCCTGACAGCCAGATAACAAGGACACTGATTTGTATTGCATTGCGCTTTGCACCTACACTCAGGAAATCTGTTCTGGCATTCGCTGCTGCACTGATAAAACTTCTCGTAGAAGTTTTGTGCTTGTATACATGGGCATGAATTATCACACTGACAGCCAGGATGATCACAAGGTGCAAAATTATGCACGTGATTAGCACCTATTCATTCAAATGAAACGTATGAATTAGAGGCAAATAAGATGAGGGGATAGTATAAAATTTAACATACCCGAGTCCTTCTTAAGTTGTATTTTCCGGCAATGCATAGACTACAACCGATGCTTTTTTCTTCTTTCGCGGCGGTGTGAAGTCCTTGAGATTTTCTATAGCAGAAATGTCCGAAGCTTCTTTCTGCGCAAATTCGTAAACTTCCTTGCATGCTTTTGTTAATAATTATTTTTGTTAATAATCATACTTACTTCTTAATCAATCACTGATGTTTAATCAAAAAATATCCTAATCAATTACTAATGTATTCCACTGATGATGACGATGCACTGATGTTACGTGCTTAATGTATATATATATTCTTAATCAATCACTGATGTTTAATAAAAAAAATCCTAATCAATCACTAATGTATATCCCACTAATGACGATGCACCGATGTTGCGTACTTAACCTACCATTTCTTCCCAATGTTGCGTATACGCAACACGAAGTTTAACTTCACAAAATGCAGTCAAAATGAACTTATTTTACAATTAGTCTAACACTTCGTGAAAAAAAATAATTACTGATAATTAATTATATAAACTTCGTGTTGCGTATACGCAACATTAGGAAGAAATCGGTTATGTATGTATACCATACTATGGGTTATGTATGTATACTACTATTCATTCAGCGCTCTCGTAGCGCCCCTGGTGTCGGAAAAACGAGAAGTACAAATCCCCTCTCCTCGGCGGTCTATTCTTTTCTCTCTTATTCTCTATCGCTTGCTCACTCGCACTCGCTGCTCTTTGCATCTTCAGCGAGCTCGTAACGCCTCTGGTGTCGGAAAAACGAGAAACACAAATCCCCTCTCCTCGGCGATTTAGCGTTTCTTTCTTACTTTCTTACTGAATCGTAATTTCTGTGATTCAGACTTTAATCTTAAAATATCTCCACTTAGAGACAACGTACACAAAAAGCACAAGAACACTTTTCTTCCTATTTTTTAAGGCTGAATCGATTGGGACTAAAACAACGTCGATCGGTTCAACCATTCCTGAGATATGAATATCTCACCTCGTTTCAACTCGCAGTTTCGCGTAATATTAATAATAATTAATAATAGGCACTACCGTGCCTCTTGATGAAAAATTTTACAATTACAGTTTCCTTGTCATAACATTATTTCACGCATGAAACAGACAAGGATAATACGATTGTGTCTGCCTGCAGCTCCATCGATCATGATTATGCGGAACTAATCTACTGTTCTGTTTTATCCAAAAATGTAGCAAACACAATTCCGTATGCATTACATTTTTCTCAAACACTATGTTTTTTACACTGACTTCTAAGCTCATTTCTGTTACTTCGGTTTTATTCTTTCATATTATGGCTAGTACGGAAGCAAAAGCTTTTGCATGGATAAACTGCAGAACTTTCATAATTAATAAGTAAAGTTACGAGCTGACACAAAACATGATAACGAAACTGTAATTTTGTAATTTTTCATTGAATTTTACATAAAACTTTGTGTTCCGTACTTCGTTATTATAAGTACTTTCGCTGTACAAAAGGATTTTTCAATCTGTATAGCTAATAAAAAGAATAGTGTTTGAGAAAATTGAATCAATGTGTCGGTAAAACAGACGACTCCAGGATCCCCTTAACCGCTATAATCTACAATGACTTGATGAGAAGAATCTATTTCCAGCACACTTTCAAATTCAGCGTAAACTAAGCAATTGACCGTTGTTGTGAGGGCTCTTTCGAATCGTACTTCCATTCGTAAACTATCATGTTTCATAAGGTTCCATTGACCCTCGCAATTAGCTGACAGATCAGGAGTGAGATCAAAAGCGAAAAGAGTATAACCAGCAGGATAATCTTCTCTGGATATAGAATTAGTTTCGTTCAAAAAGTGAATACCTGTTCCTGAGAAAAGTGTGTGATACGCCTCGGCGTAGAGTATCTCGTTACCAGAGAATTTGGGTTATAACGGTCTGCTAGGGATTTGAGCACCATCGACATACAACGAAAAGAAATGTATTCTATAATGCTAGAAATTGAATGGATTTAAATGCCGGGCACCGTTAAACGCTTTATTATCGACAAAGCCGACAATTATGCGCTTTGGTATTTGTCCAAGAATGACGTTGTCCAGTGTCTCTCCTACGACGCCGCTATGAATCGTGAATGATTTAACCTCGACTCTCATGAGGAGGTATTTAGCAGAAGTCCTGATCAACATTTTCGTATGAGCGAGTAATATGCCTGGGTTTATTCTAGCTCTTCTGATGAGTAGTGTAGCATCTAAAATGCGTATCCGTGACATAGTATTTCCCTCTATAAGACAAAAGAATTTTTCGAACGAACAAGCCTCATGCGCACTTCGACGCCATTGATCAAGAATTTATCTTGATTGAAGACGTCGCAGTGAAGATGATCTATGAGATCCAGTGTTCGTCCTTGTACAAAAGTGCCTCGCTTGTCGAGTCCATGATTGCTTGGTGTCACTCCAGGTAGAGCGTTCATGTTCCCTGCAGTATTGCTGTACCACAAGCACGAAGCCAGGTAGGAGGTTTTTACTGATGAAGCATAATTTAGTAACGCCTGTATGTAAGCGCGGTAAGCGTAAGCATTGTTTAAAGGAGACACGAGCTTTTGATTGAAATATACGTCGATTTGATTGAACATCGAATACAGTATATGGTTTACAGGGCCTACTTTTGCGGCAGCAGCTCCTGCTCCGGTTTCCGTTTCTACTCGTATGCATAGCGACAGCATGGTATGAGCAAGATCTATGTATTCTTCTCCATGCCCGGGTACGACGAATTCGACAGGCGCGTCGTCCATGAGAGAAGACACGGGTTTGTAGTGAATCCATTGTGGACTCTCAATACTGGTTTGTGTAGGCAGTAGGGTGAAGAGATGGAGTTCACTCTTTAAACATTCGCAGGAATGCGTATGAAGAAAGGACATGCTTGGAAAGCACGCGTTTGTTGTTTAGGAAAAAATGTCTGACACAGTACGCTTTTTGATAACTCCCCGACATTTAATGAGTCCTCTCCCGCTTTTTTTCACTGAACGCTTCTTCTTCATGGGTTTCTTCGCTAGCTTCTTACCCGATTTCTTCCCCGGTGCGTTTCTTCGAGTCACTTTCCTTTTACTTGATTTAGAAGCGCTGACCCGATGTTTGCGCGAAAATGATTTACTGCTGTATCCGCTTGGCGTGTTGAAAGGAAACTAAGCTTTTCTGATTTTCGCAGGAACTTTATATCCCGATCCCTTCATCAGATTGTTAATGTGTTCCCCCGCTCTTCTTTTGAGATTTGAGCCTGATTCCTTGAGGCGCGTTTTAACAGCTATTTTCAATGGTGTGTTATTCCCCACATCATCGAGTATACTAATTCTTGCGCGTAGAGCTTCTTTTCCAACGACACGCGCACCACTGGTTAAATAAGGCAACACCCGTCTAAACAAACCACCGAGAAAACTACCGATACCGTGATCGCTCTGATACCGCGATCCTACGAATACTCGTGGAATTCCACCCCCACGATTTCTCCCGATTTGTGCTTCGTAATATTCTAAATAAGGTATCATATCTATGTGTTCTAATACGGAATAATTATTTCTAATCTCGACGTCTAAATTGTAATGTAACTGTCAACGTCCCAAATTCAAATGGTATTCTTTCGCCAACCTGATCTCTTATATCTATTTCGATCGTGCGGAAACATGTTAATCGCAATGGAATATAATTCGGCGGCGAAAAATGTTTTACCATGATATATATTCGTAGGCATATTTACCATCGTTGTAGTCGACGGAAACCACTCGGAGAAGAGGAGAATTCACGTCTCCCGTTATATAGAACTCGCAAATATCGCAATAAACAAAGAGTTTATCAGGTACACCCCACACCACACTACCTGGTTCATCGGACATAATTTTACGTTTTGACGTGGTGAAAGCGTAAAACTTTTCTTCTCCAGCTTTCTGGGGATTCACATTACGATTAGTATTGGGATAGTACGCTACACGTCCCTGTATAATTTTCGACAAGTTAAAATGAATTAATTCTTCGTTGGGTCTATACATATTGAAACCAAGCATACGAGCCACTTTGTCAGAAAACTTCACGAAATGAAGTCTATTGCATTCTTTAATATCGCACGTGCAGTACAGCGTTACTTTACCACCATGATGAGGATCTTGGCGCCAAGCAATGTGTGTTTTGAGCACTGAGCTAGCGTTGTTTAAAGCCTGTAACAGTTCGTTCATCGAACTGTTCATGTAACAGTTCATCGTGGCGTAAACACCCGGAGTTATGCGGGTAACCCCGAATTTGGGTAGCTGGTATTCATCTTTTTTACGCTTTTAGTATTAATATTTTCATGTGGCAACGAAATGAATTTGAGTTCTGTATCTTCCTCGGGACACACGTGTAAAAAACTAAAGGGGAATTGAATTTCGGTAAACGCAACTTCCCATAAACCAGTCAGTTTCACTCCTTAAGGCAATTCCTTGAGGTAATAAATGAAGTAGTTGTATTTTCTGGATAGTGCCGCATGCTACTATTGCTCGGTAGAATCATGAGGAACCGGTCTTTCCCCATCATGGTTTGGAAGCAACTTTAGGTTCGAAGCAAGTATCCAAGACTTAAATTTAGAGAGGTAACCTCGCCAGCTGACGAATAATTCTTTATTAGCTCCTCGTCCTCTGCGTCGTATCACTTTATCCACGATAAACTCTTCTTCTTGTAAGTTATTATTTACCCTGGTCAGTTCTTGTTCGTAGAATATCCCGTCAATCACTTCACCTGACAGATCACTTAATTCGCATACACGAGGATTTCGCCATTCGTAAATACGGTGAATCCGAAATATTTCTTCCGTCCAATTCGCCTCATATCCTTTCTCAAAAACTCCTTTCGCTCTACTGACTCGCACTAATGTACCCACTTTGTATTTAGCTCCTCGGCTATGATTTCTTCGATCGAGTTCATCGAGATGGTGGTATCGCTGCTGCATACGTTCACGAGCAAGGCGTGCGTTGTCCAACGTGACGCTTGCCGGTTCCATTTTAATGGTGGAATGTCAAGTGTGGTTGTAAGCGGGCACGATGTCTTGCAAAACATCTATGTAACGATATGTATTTTTGTGTGTAAAATAGCGCTATAAGCGTTCTTTGAGCGTTCTGTTGAAGCATTCGACCGCTGCTTTGACATCAGGATTTCGCACCGTGCGAAAACATATGTTCTTTTCCTTCAGAAAATTTTGAAATGTTTGACCGATGAATTCTTTACCCTTGTCACTCTGCAACCACGCCGGTATCCGCCCTCCGTTTCTTGAGAGTACGTGACGAAAAGCCTCCGTCACGCTGGTCGAAGACTTGCTTCGTATTGGTTCCACCCAGACAAATTTGCTAAACACATCAATGATTGTCAACAAGTAACAATAGCCTTCGTTGTAATTTCGGAGATTAGGGAGCTCGATAAAATCGACCTCCCAGATCGTCGATATTCGTGACGTTGTAATGTAAACGTGGAAACTTATGTCGTATCGGTCGATGAAGTGTGTATGCATCTTGCGACTGAAGCCAACGAATAATCTCTTTACGGGCGGAGCCGGGTCTTGTTGTTCGCAAAAGATTTTTTATCGCAGAGTATCCATCATAATGTGCAGGATCGTAGTAGAATTTTGCGAGATCGGTCATTCCAGTGTGTTCCAATTGATCAAACGTCTTTTATTCGCTGATTTAGATGCGTTGTTGCTCACTCGCGTTTTACGCCTATATTGATCAGAAGTTATAAATGCTGCTTGTACACACCCACGCGTTCTTCTCCCGCGAGAGACGTCTCCCCGATAGCACGCTTGCACGTTCGCCCCTTCGTTGGTGGAAGTCGATGTGCATAACTGTTAGCCATTGAAGAAGCTATACCCAATTCTAACGGGTTCCAATCTATTATGCATCTTTTATTCGTTGATTTAGAAACGTCACCGCTCATACACGTTTTATTTCTATTCTCATTGGTTGTTACAAACAGCGCCCATCTATCCTCGTCATCCTTTTTCTCAAGCGACGTCTAGACAATCTTACATTTAGACCAAAGTTGATCGTTAGGTGACGGGAGCGTGGTACTGTTACCTCTCGGAAGATTTTTTCTCAATCTTGTGGAAAGAGGCCGGCATACATGGACAGCAGGTCTTAAAGGATAGCAACCTTTGACTTTGAGAGACACCAGCTTGTATCATTAGGTACAACTAACAATGCTTTTCTCTGTAGTCGCCGTGCGCTCGAGATAGCACTAGAGATGTCACTTCCGAACGACATCTCAACGTTATCTAAGGAGAGGAGAGTGTCGTGAGCGTGGAACGTCAGATAGCTCAGTGGTCTAGAGCAGTCGCCCGGCAAGCGAAAGACCCCAGTTCGATTCCCGGTCTAGCGACTATCGCGCTCTCGATATTTTTCTCTCTTCGGAACGAAAATAAGATGCAGGTCCCGAACGCACGGCGTCCCGTCGCCACCTAGTACGCCCTCCTTCTTTCATGGTTAAAGGATAGCAACCTTTGACTTTGAGAGACACTAGCTTGTACCACTAGGTGGTACAAGTAACAATGCCTCTCTCTGTAGTCGCCGTGCGCTCGAGATAGCACTAGAGAATATCACTTCTGTACGACATCTCTCAACGTTAATCTAGGGAGAGGAGAGTGTCGTGAGCGTGGAAGCGTCAGATAGCTCAGTGGTGAAACCATGAAAAAAGGAGGGCGTACTAGACGGCGACGGGACGCCGTGCGTTCGGGACCTGCATCTTATTTTCGTTCCGAAGAGAGAAAAATATCGAGAGCGCGGTAGTCGCTAGACCGGGAATCGAACCCGGGTCTTTCGCTTGCCAGGCAACTGCTCTAGACCACTGAGCTATCTGACGCTCCACGCTCACACGACACTCTCCTCTCCTTAGATAACATTGAGAAATGTCGCCCGGAAGTGACATCTCTAGTGCTATCTCGAGCGCACGGCGACTACAGAGAGAGGCATTGTTACTTGTACCTAGTGGCACAAGCTGGTGTCTCTCAAAGTCAAAGGTTGCTATCCTTTAAGACCTGCTGTCCATGTATATCCGCCTCCACCGTTGCCCCTCCTTATCCGGTGCAAATAATAGAAATAAGCCCCAGGGTCGACACCATATTTTGGCTACCCTCTGGCGCTTGGATACGTTTTTGCAACGCGCCGAAGGGGGTGATTCACCATGAAAGAAGGAGGGCGTATTAGGGGTGGCGACGGGACGCCGTGCGTTCGAGACCTGCATCTTATTTTTTTTCCGAAGAGAGAAAAATATCGAGAGCGCGGTAGTCGCTAGACCGGGAATCGAACCCGGATCTTTCGCTTGTCGGGCGACTGCTCTAGACCACTGAGCTATCTGACGCTCCACGCTCACGACACTCTCCTCTCCCTAGATAACGTTGAGAGATGTCGTTCGGAAGTGACATCTCTAGTGCTATCTCGAGCGCACGGCGACTAACAATCGCTGGGTAGTTTTTGTCTTCGAAACGATCCCTACCTTCTCGAACATGCTCGCACACGCTCATGAGAGTCGAGTGCCGGAGTCTCATGGTGGGGGCCCGAGTCCCGTAGGTTCTAGAATTTACCAAATTTTTTACGCGTGACGTCAATACTCTTCGTATGTACACAATATAGCTAGTTTCCATCAGGGTATAGCAGCAGCGTAGTGCATAAGACGCTTGACCCGAAAGCCAGCGGACCCAGGTTCGAATCCGGCCAGGCCTACAGGATTTTTCCAGAGACTTCGCACTAACCACACACACACACACACACACACCTCCGTTCTACCTCCGTTTCTACGTGTACGCCGTGAAACCAGTTTCTACCACGGAGTAGCAGTAGAGCAGTGGTAAGACATTTGACTCCAAGAGCCTGAGGTGTAGGTCCCGGGTTCAAGCCTCGCAGAGTGCCTTAAGAGACTTTTCCAAAAATAATATGCAAATTAACCAACTGACCAAGAGCTAGAATCACAACAACGCCTAATATGAATAATAAAAATTTAATGTTCAGCTAATTTTTATTCCGGTGATTCAATTTTCCGCCATTTTCAGCCTTGGGGATAGGTATGGCCACTCAAAACGTTTCCCCTCCATTCGACCCTCTAGCGCCGATGGGCGTGGTCTAGTGGCGCCGGAGGGTCGAGTGGAGGGAGAATGTTTTGACTGGCCATACCTACCCTCATACTATTAGTATCAATGTGAATTTGGTACTTTATGCGCACTTTCACGGTTGAATTTTTAAATGTACATAACATTTATTATATATTTTTATAGCATTCCTGAGTCACGTCATGCTACTAGTGTCCTGGGATGCAGATACGCTTTGACTACAACGTCATATAAATATTAAAAAATTGGAATTAGTGTACAATTTGTGCCCACCGTGGAAATAGTCCTCGGTGACAATCGCGGTAATCAACTAATATTACATACAGCAACTTGAGGAAAACTGATGGGAAAACGTGTTGTTATAGAACAATTTCTGGAAACGAACAAACCATCGAACTTTCCGCTACAGATTCGAGATTTAATAGTGGAATTGTGTTGTAACGGCCGAACTCCGCGGTTCCGTCGTCGCTACGCATTGTACGTGGATAAGGCTCGTCAGAGTCCGGGTTCGAGGAGGAGGAAAGCAGCGAGACACTTGAAAGTGGAAATATAAATAACTTAGATTTATTCTATGCTGACTTATATACAAGAGTTCGGCCCTATACAAGGCGTTGTCGCGGGTCGCGTCTATTAAGCGCGTTGGTACGGTACGGTGCGGTGCGGTGTGCGGTACACGCGTGTGCACGGACGGATAGGCCGCGCAGGAGGCGGGGCTTATTGCGCGACGCGTGTAGATGGTAACGACGGTAACGGCGCAGTGATCGGTCTCGCTTCGCGACGCTGGGCGTCTCGGACAATTATTGCCCAATACTTGGCTCGCAATCGCTCGCGTATAGATGGTCACCGGACCGGAGATTTCGACTCTCGATCGAACGCACGCACGCAAGTCGCGGAATACGCGCAATGATTTCGTCCGTCGGAGCCGAGGACTTTCGACGGAGAAGGTGTACGCACCTTCCCTTTTCCCTACGTTCGCGGAGGAGAGCGACCAAGTGCTACGGACACTCAGCGGAGACGGCGGACGCACCGTCCCGGGTTCTTGATCGCTAGACGGATCGCCTAGAGACTAAGTATGTTCAGCGGAGTTCGCCGACGGACGAACCCTTTTTTTTTTTTTTACGAGGAGGAAATCCATCATGGATACCCTGACCTTCGGGGAAGGGCCAGGGTTATGCCGGACTCTTACCGGTTAAAACCACCCCGGGTGGCGCTGCGAAGGGACTTGGATCGGGGCCCCGGTGCCTACATAACTGCGTATTGGGGCCCCGAGTCCAGATAACTTCATCGTCTTCCTCGAGGGGTGGGTGGGGGAGGGGGGAAGCGAGCCATAGCTCATCTTCAACCATCGCTCCCCCAGGGGGAGGGGGGAAGTAAACCGAGGCTCGCTTCAACCACCGCTTCCCCATCCACTCCTCACGCCCCACCTCTGTGGCTGGGAAGGGGGAAGCCGGCAACGCCTGCGCTTCAACCACCGTTCCCAGCCAGGCGGGGCGCCGCCAAGGTACCGTTGTGTGGCTGACTGACCCACCGAATCAGCCAGCCACCCTACGTTGGGAGGGCTGGTTTGGGACACCAGGAATCCTCGCCCCACCCTCCTACTCGGCGGTTACGGAAAGAAATAGTCCCCTAGCCGTCGGGCACTCCCTCTTCTTAAAGAAGAAGGAATTGTTTGCCCCTTCTTTCACATCCCATGAAGGGGGGAGAGGTGTTTGTCGCCTATGACAACGCCGGAACGCTATCTCCTAAGTGTTTGTACGAGGGCAATCTGAAAAGTTCTCGGCCTGACACATAGATGGCATTAGAAGCTGTCAAACTATAATTGCATTGGAAAGTGGCATCCCTGATATAAACCCATGTAAAATTTTATTTCGATCTGTTAAGTCATTCGAGTAGTAGCACCAGTTTAATATTGACGTGTCACTGTCTTTTTTAAAATAGAAAAAATTGTATATCGTGCAGTGATTAAATTTTTTGTTTTGGATGGTTTAACACCAACAGGAATTCATCCGAAATTGTGTATAAGGATGGCATCACCTTCACTTTTCATTGTGAAAAAATGAGCTGCTCTTTTTAAATCTGGTCGTACAAGCCTCGAAGATGATCCACGCGAAGGTTGTCCAAAAACTGCTACAACACCACAAAACATTCAACAAGTCCATGATATGATGTTAGATGATCGGCGAGTGAAAATGCGTGAAATAGCTGAGGCCATAGGCATCTCAAAAGAACGAATTGAAAATATTTTGCATGAAGAATTACATATGAAAAAGCTTTGTGCAAGATGGGTGTCGCATTTGCTAACAATTGACCAAAAACGCATTCGAATGCGTATTTCTCAAGCATGTTTGGATCGTTTTAAGCAAAATTAAATGGGTTTCAAGCTTCGTTTCATAATTGTTGATGAAACTTGGATCCACCACTATACACCAGAGCGAAAAGAACAGTCGAAACAATGGATCGAAGCCGGTGGACGTGCACCAAAGAAGGCAAAGGCGGTTCCATCAACAGGAAAGGTTATAGCAACAGTTTTTTGGGATTACAAAGGTGTTTTGTTGATCGATTATCTTCAGAAAGATAAAACGATTGACTCTGAATATTATTGTAACCTTTTGGATCTATTGGATGCAAAAATTCGTGAGAAAAGGCCTGCTTTAAAGAAGAAAAGAATCGTTTTCCATCAAGACAATGCACGTGTTCACACAAGTGTTTTGACAATGGCAAAATTCAACGAATTAAAGTACGAATTGCTTGAACATCCAGCGTATTCACCAGATTTGGCTCCCTCTAACTATTACCTGTTTCCAAACCTGAAAAAATTCCTAGCTGGAAAGCATTTTACATCAAGTGACGAAGCTATTGCAGCCGTGGATGGATATTTTGCAGACCTTCCGGAATCACACTTTAATAATGGTATTGAATTATTGGAAAAACGTTGGAATAAATGTATTGAAGTTTCAGGAGATTATATTGAAAAATAAAATATATTTCACGGCAAAAAAAATTTTCTTTCATTGTTAGGCCGAGAACTGTTCAGACTGCCTACGTATTTGAAACCTGCTACCATGAACATGTTATTTACTTATGAACATTGATCATATGTAAAGGGTGTCCCAAAATTCACGCAAGATTTGAATTTTGCGCCATTTGTGCGGTAAAGTGTTGCCAACAAAAAAAAGAGCGTGACAGTTGACAGTTGAGGGTTTTTTAAATGGAGTGCTACACGAAAGAACAACGTGTTTTCATTGTTGAGCAATATTTTAAAAATAATGAAAGTTTGTCGAACAAAATCATTTTCAGCGATGAGGCTCATTTTCATCTTGATGGCTTCGTTAATCGACAAAATTGTCGCATTTGGGGTTCAGAAAATCCACGAGTGATTATTGAGAAACAAATGCATCCACAACGTGTCACTGTTTGGTGCGGATTTTGGGCTAGGGGCATCATCGGACCATTCTTCTTCAAAAATGCGGTTGGTCAGGCAATAACAGTTAATGGTGCTCGCTATCACGACATGATAATCTAGTTTTTTGTGCCTAAATTGCAAGATATGAATGCGGACAACATGTGGTTTCAACAAGACGGTGTCACATGCCATACAGTCCGAGAAACAATTCAATTACTGCATGAGTCATTTCCTGGTCGTGTAATTTCCCGTTTTGGTGTTCAGATTTGCCCGCCCAGATCATGCGATTTAAAGCCGTTGAACTTTTTCTTTGGGGTTTTTTGAAGTCTAAGGTTTATGCCAACAAGCCCACTACCACCCACGCCTTGAAGGAAGAAATTGAGCGCTGTATCAACGAAATTCAGCCACATTTATGCAAAACGGTCATGGAAAATTTCAACAAAAGAGTGCATATGTGCCAGCAAAGCCGTGGAGGCCATTTACCCGATATGCTATTCCATACATAACCCTATACTGTATACTTTATGAATCAATAAAAAATATACAATTTTTAATTATAAACCTGTTTTCTATCAAAATTATTTCTTGCATGAATTTTGGGACACCCTTTATAAGTGGTTGTCCGAAAATATGTATCTCGTTAGTTCAAAATTTCAAACTTTTGTAAATGTTCTTCAAGAGAAAAATATTACTGAAATGTGTTATGCGGTAAAAGCGATACGTGAAAGCGATGGCTTTACCTGTGAGTCACTTATTGATTGTGAGTTATTGGCATGCGCTTTGAAAAATATCATGTACGAAGCTGTGAGCAAATAAGATGTTTATTCTGAGAAATAAATACTTTGTTATATGATACATACATCTTTTTTACTTTAGACCACATCCTTTCTTCGAAAAACTATACTAACTACTGCATAGTTTCAAACCTTAGATTGTGTAGGTCGAGCCTCTTTGACTCGAAATATGCATGATAAATACTGGATTGAGCTGATAATGAACTTTTTAATTTTTCTTATTTCGAGTCTGGCTCTGTCTCGACTTATTTTTTTCTTTGACGTATGCGTGACGTCATCATTCACATTTTGAGAACCTTCACTAGACGTCTACTAATAACAGGCGACGTTGGTTTAGAAGGTTGGAGCACTGGATATTAACCGCGAGGGTCCAGGTTCAGGTCTAGCAACATCCCAATACATTTTTTTTCCTGACGTATGCGTGACGTCACGGCCGCCATCTTGCTAGCATTACCCCCCACTCTGAGTTCCCCTTCCCCGCGTGACATCATACCCCGCGCCCTGGGTTCCCCGCTTCCCCGCGTCCCCCTCAGCATTCCTGGGTTAGAACCGGCCTCTCTATTCTACTTCAAGGCCTCATTGGAGAAGTGCGGATTGCCTCCCCGTCCTTTTGCACGCGATTTCGGTCTTCGCGGCAGAGTTGCGCTAACAGCTTTCGCGGCAAATATTCGGTATGGAAGTCCCTGAGAAAGTCCTCCCAAGTTGACCACATGTGCCGATTGAGGCAGTATCAGGCAAGGGCTTCGTCTCACAACATTTCCGGCAGTCTTTGGAATAAATATTTTCCCGCGTATCCATACACGTCGCTCAGTTATTCGACTCGCTCTATAAACCCGTGGGGATCTCACCCATCGAAGTGGCAGCCCCACTTTCGTATTTGATTTATTATCTTTGCCATTGAATGTTCAGGCCCCTCGGGTAAGTAGACAACTCGGGCGTTTCGTTGCAGACTTCCACGGTTCCCTCGTCTAGTTTCGTTACAGCGGTTTCCGCCCTGCTAGAATCTGCGAACAACTCCGGGTGCTGTTTAACAAAACTGGCCGAGGCGTCTACGAAGTTCGTCGAATGTCCGTTTGTGTTTATTTCGCGGCGGGACAATTGCTCGGTCATTTCCTGCTTCGTCAGTTTGTAGACCCACGCCATCGCGATCAGGTCGGCAATTATTTTCGCGGCTTTTTTCCTCGCACGGTCCCTGTTCAGGCGCCAGATGTAACGGTCGAACTCCGCTGGGTCGTTCGTTTCTATGGGTCGCTCGCGGATAACGTTTGTCGGAATCCGGGTTCGGTGAGGAGAAACGCAGCCAACCCTTTGAAAAATTAATGAGTTTTATTGAAACTCTATATAAGTACAATGGCTCGGCCCCGAAGGCGCTATTGCAGGTTGCGATCGGTAGGCGCAGCGATACGATGCGATGTGATGCGGTACGCGCAATGTCGCAAAAATAGGCCACTCGGTAAGCGGGACCTATTACGCGACGCGTACGCGTGTCGAAATCAGCGACGGAGCGGCGATTAGCCGCGACTCGCGGCGCTGGACGTCTCGGACAATTATAGCCCAATGGATCGATAGCGATCATACCCGTAAATATGGCCGCACACTCGGAGATTTCGACTCTAGGTCGGATGCTCGCTCGCAAGTCGGGAGTTCACTTACGGTCGCGAGGCACGCGGAAAGATCTCGTTCGTTGGAGCCGAAGACTCGACAGAGAAGACGTACACGCCTACCTTTTTCCCTACGTCCGTGGCGGAGAGACCAAGTGTCGCGGACACTCGGCAGAGACGATGTACCAGGTATGTAAATATGAAACCGGAATTTTTGTATAGAAAATACACGTTTATTGTATGAAAATGATAAAAAATATTTTATTCGAAGTATTGCCCATCCCTAGCTATACATTTTTCTCACCTGTCTGACAATTTATGGATGCCACGCCAAAAAAACTGTTGCTCTTTTGAGGCAAACCAGTCATCGAGCCATTTTCGTACATTTTCGTAAGAAATGAAACGCTGCTCAGCAAGTGCGTGTCCCATCGATGCAAATAAGTAATAATCAGACGGAGCCAAGTCTGGTGAGTAAGCCGCATGCGAAAGTATTTTCCAACTAAACGCCTCAATCGTTTCCTTGACCAGTTTTGCTATGTATGATGGTGCATTATCATGAAGCAAAATCACTTTTGTGTTACCCTTTTTGATATTCGTCAGTCGTTTTCCACGCAAAGCTTGATTCAAATCGATCATTTGTTGTCAGTAGCGTTCGGTATGAACGGTTTCGCCAGATTTTAGCAGCTCATAATAGATCACACTCTTCTGATCCCACCAAACACAGAGCATTGTCTTCCGTCCATAGCGATTTGGCCTTGCAGTCGATGTCGATGGTTCGCCTGGAGTTACCCATGATCTTTTACGCTTAGGATTCTCAAAATATATCCACTTTTCATCGCCAGTCACATTTCGATGGAGAAATGACATTCTTTTGTACCTGGCGAGCAGCATTTCGCAAGTGGTTTTTCGGTTTTCCTGTTGTCTTTCATTCAGTTCATGTGGAACCCATTTTCTGGATCTTTCCCATGGCTTTCAAACGTATGGAGACGGCTTCTCGTATCACATTTAATTGATCCGCGAGTTGTTCTTGCGTTTGAGCGTCATCCTCATCCAACAATGCTTGCAATTCGCTGTTTTCAAACTTTTTCGGTGGTCTTCCACGTTCTTCGTTTCTCACGTCAAAATCGCTACGTTTGAATTTTTTAAACCACTCAAAGCACTGTGATTTATCAAGAGCATACTCACCGTAAGCTTCGACAAGCATTCGGTGCGATTCTGCAGCAGTTTTCTTCAAATGGTAACAGAAAATCAATGCTGTCCGCAAATCGTAGCTTCCAGGCACAAAATTCGATATGTTCAATGCTATTACAAACTATGCTGTTGTATGAAACTTGTATTGTTGTGAGTTGAAAATCTTTGTCAGATGTCAACAAATGCAAATGACGCCAATGACACTGTTTGACGGTAACTACATTGACAGCTAGGGCCATCTATGGGCAAATTCCGATTTCATATTTACAGACTGGTACACACTGTCCCTGAAACTTGGTCGCTTGATGGAATGTCTGGAGACTGAGTACGCTCAGCAGAGTTCACCGATAGATGAACCCCTGACTCAGGGCGGCAAGTAGAGGCTAATGATTGCCGAGCACGCTCGACTAAGTCCGCGCACGCATGAACCCAGGAAGACGGGAGTCAGCTAAATACCGAGCACGCTCGATCGGGATTGCGTACGCACAATCTCGTTTGTCTAGTCGTCGGTCGGATATTCGGAAGGCAAAGCGAAACGGTCCGGTGATTCTCTCCATCGGTATAAGCGTCTAGAGCAAATGGCGGTACGAATCGGTCTGATGTCTCGACGCGAGATCGCCGCCGTCTTATAGTCATACTCGGTACGACTGATACGGTGGCGATTACGCGGCACGCCAATCAGAGCGCGCGATAACGGCGGTGCGCGATTTTCAACAATTTGTTTGGAGCTTAGCACTGTTCGTCGACAAATAGTCGGTCGGGCCGGTAGTAACGAGGCGGACGTGCCTCGTTACAAACTTTATGGGTGCGACTGCATTTTTCGCGACAAGGAAGGTCTGGAATCGTAAAATACTGTGAAGCGAATGAACAGGGTCCTTATCCTCGCGGCGAATACGAACACGCACGCGCGCGTACACACGCACGCATGCACGCATGCATGCACACACACACACACACACACACACACACACACAAAATCGGCCCTTTTTAGGGCTACTATGATGTACAAATCCGACCGAGCAATCTCCCCTCGGTGTAGGTAATGCGAATGCCGGCGGTACGTCAACTTTGAAGCTTCATATTGTTGTGTCCGAGCCACAATGTTTGTGGCAACGTCCGTTGTCCGTGAGCCTTAGGCATCTGATGCTGATTTTGACAACTGAATGAAGATTGTCTGAACGACGGAAAATCGATATGAAGAAAACAACAACAGCTGACAGAGAGTCTCTGGCAAGCTATCATCGTAGACAGAATTGTAGATCAGAGAATTATTCTTGTTTAAAGCTTGAGTGAGCTGCGCTGTATATAGTAAAGCTTGTTATTCTTACGCGAGTGTTTTCATTTACCCGTGTGCAAGCACGAGTAAGAGAGTGAGCGCAACAATATCTTGGGAATGGCTTATGCAAAAGACAAAAGTAAATAGTGTTTTGAAAACGTCTCGACATGAGCTATAAGAATATGCAATAAAAATTCCGTTTAGGATTTTAAAGTTGACTTTTACATGACCTTCAAACGACAATCCAAGGTCAAGCTAAAGTCATCGTCAGATGTCCCCCTGTGAACCCTATAACTTTTGTTTGAAACATTTTTCAATAAAATCAGTTTGCGAAATATAACACTGTAAACTTTAAAATTGGACATCCTGTATACGAACAAATATATTGTATTCTTATGGTACTTTTATTCTATCTGATTCCTTTTAATCTATTTATATAGAAGTGCTTTTTTCCCACCCATCATCATTCTGTATACATATTCATAAAAGAACTTATAAAGAAAATATACAGTGGCGTGCAAAAGTTTCGAGCCATAGTGTCTTTTTAAGATACATGACAATATATTGATTTGCTCTAAAAATTAATTATATAACATAATTGACGTAACATTCTTACAAATGATAGTACAGTTACAAAATTTTGAAATTACATAGTTTCTATTTATTTAGTCATATAATATTTACATGTGTTCAAAAATATTCAAAAGTATTGAGTCGTATTCTTGTTATAACTTTATGAGCCCGGTTTGTTTACGTTTCTTATGAAACTTCTTCGTAAATATTTGCTTTAACTAAAGTTGAGTCTATTGTCTACCGCAATGCCGAAACATATAAGCCTTCAGTTACGCAAAGCCGTGATTAAAATTTCTCAACAAGGAAAGATTTCTTGCGAAATTGCTAATTGCCTATTAATTGATAAAAGTAAATAGGATTATTGCTAAATATAAGTTGACGGACTCTTTAGCTGACAAACCACGAAATGGTAGACCTCGCAAAACTACAAAGCGCGTCGATAAAATGATTAAAAGAAAGTCGATAGTAGATGTTAGAAAAACTACTATGGATATTTCTCGAGAACTACGAGAAGAAAATCTTGCTGATGTTAATCGAAGTACAATATCTCGACGTCTAAAGAAAGTAGGACTTTTAGGACGCGCTGGTGTTAAAAAAACCATTAATTAGTGCAAAAAATAAGAAAGCTCGATTAGATTTTGCAAGGAAATTTGAACATTGGACTGAAGTTGATTGGCGAAAAGTACTTTTCTCTGACGAGTCAAAGTTTCAGTTATTCGGAAGTGACGGTAGAAAGTATTATATATACGACGTCCAACAGGCACAAGATATAACTCAAGATATCAAATTCCTACCTGTAAAACATGATGGAGGTAACGTGATGGTTTGGGGATCATTTTCTTATAATGGAGTTGGTTCATTAGTTGAGATCACGGATACTATGGACGCTAAAATGTATCGAAATATATTGACACAGCATACACAGTCTGTCCCAGATCCAATGAGACTGGTCTAAAAAAAATACAAAGCGTTTATTATTTTGATTTTTTATTCTTGTTTATTCAAAATAGTCTCCTTCTGAGTCAATACAGCGCTGGAAACATTCAACAAATTTTTCGAAACATTTTTTATACTCATCGGCTGGAATAGCCTTTAGTATGGCGGTCGAAGTCTTTTGGATAACCGGGATGGTATCGAAACGATTTCTTTTCATCGCCAATTTTAGTTTGGGAAATAGCCAGAAGTTGCACGGAGCCAAATCAGATGAATACGGTGGACGATCGATAACAATGATGTCTTTGCAATGCTGAACTCTCCAATCTTTTTGGTCGTCTGTCAGAGTGTGTGGCACGAAGCGCACACAGACCTTCCGTTTGCCCAAATCTTCGGTCAAAATTCGATAGACTGTGCTTTTCGGTATCCCAGTTTCCTCTTCGATGAGTCTCGCAGACACACAGCGGTCACTTCGAAGAATTTCTTTGACTTTCTCGATGTTTTCTTCATTGCGAGTGGTTTTTGGTGGCGGTGCTCGGTCATCGTCTGCAAGATCCTCACGACCGTCACGGAATCGGCCAAACCAACGGAAAACCTGTGCACGGGACATACATTCATCCCCGTACACATTTTTTAGCGTTTCGTACGTTTCTGCACCACTTTTACCCAATTTAAAACAGAATTTAATATTCGCTCTTTGTTCCATGTTGGTTTTTCGACCGACGTACACAAAGTGATTTTACATAAAATGTCAAACCACAGTGAAATATCAACCGAATTCGCTCAAATTTTGAGGTTAAGTAGATGAAGGACATTCACCATCATTCACTCATAGATGTCGCTGCGCTAAGAACTTTGATGGAACCAGTCTAGGACAGACTGTGTATGCTGCCATATGCAACTCGAAACATGCCACGTGATTGCTTTTTCCAACAAGATAACGATCCCAAACATTCATCAAAACTAATAAAAGAATTTTTCATCATGAAAAAAATGCGAGTTCTTGACTGGCCCTCGCAATCGCCGGACTTGAATCCTAGTGAGCATTTCTGGCAAGAACTCAAACTATGTACAGAAAATAAGAAACACTCCAATAAAGCTGAATTGTGGCAAGATTTGCAAACTCAATGGCAAAATTTACCTCAAGATCTCATTTCTAATTTAATAGCTCCATGCCTCGCCGTTGTGCTGCAATGATTGCTTCTAAAGGCATAGCAACAAAGTATTAAATTTAAAAAAACGTTGACAACATTTTCTGTTATTATTTTTCAATAATATATTTTCCTTATGCATAAGAAAACTTTTTGGCGCAATACTTTTGCACTGTTTGTAATAAGACATTGTATAAAAATGAAATATTTGGAACTATTAAGAGTTTGTAAAGTTTATATAATTGTAGGATAAATAAATACATTTTGTTTATATATATGTGTAAAGTTTTTAGTGCTCATTATGAAATGAATATATAATAATAATTGTATGGCTCAAAACTTTTGCACGGCACTGTATGTTTTATTTTGACCTAATTTATAATTTCAAAGCTCATCAAGATAATACGGAGAAGGTGTAGTGAAGTTTATTAAATCATATATCTAAAATATAACACATAATATTTAAAAAATCATAATTAATAAATTGTTATTATTTCTAGATGCGCACGTTTGATAAACAAAAAGTTTAGATTAACTATCATCATACAATTTGTTGTGAGTACATTAGTAGTATGTTTTAATATGTATCAATTTACCAAGTCAACTCTATTAGGAGCAAAGTACATGCAATTAATAATGTACATGTGTTGTATGCTGTCACAAATATTTTTCTATTGCTGGTATGGAAATGAAGTTAAGCTGAAGGTACGCTTTAAAATTAATACATGACACGATAATGTGTTCAAAAAGTATGAACAATTTTTTACTTTTGAATATAATTTACTTTATATTATTTACTTTGTATATATTATATACTTTAATATTATTTTAGCTTATATTAATTAAATATTAGATTAATAAAAAGTTTGATATGACGTTTTAAACAAATTTGATTTAATTGCATTAATTGCAAATAATTCTTTTGTCAGTCAAGTAATCATCTTTATTATCCATGAACATTAATCAACATTCTTTGAATTCGTATATTTCTATCATAAGTAGTTTATTATCAAACTTTCTAATAGATCCAATATTTACATAGTCTATTAAGGAAAAGCATGTGACTTTTAAAATGTCCAAAACATTTAAATAAAAGTAAGTATATACCTACATATACAGTGCCCACCAAAAGTTCCGGGCCACCTAAATAACTTTTGAATGGTTTGAAATATAGGATTGAAATTTATAGGGATACAATGGGATCACAAAGTTTATTATTTAAACACAAAAACATCCACCTCCACACCCCCGAAGGACGGAGAGAGGGGAGAGCTAAAAAATCTTAAATGGCATCTGGGGTTAAGTGAGAGCTCGTTCGAAAGAGCTTTCCGAGACGAAAGCAACAGGTCGCCGAGATCTCTATGACTTTTCTTTACAGAGTTATAATCATTTGAACATTTTTATTGAGATTTTGCCACAGCGAGGACTCACGACGACAACAGAAGAAAGATAAGGCTTTACGTGGGCCCGCGCGTTCCTGATTGTATATGTGCGTGCATGCGTGCGTGCGTGCGTGCGCGCGTGTCCGGCCAACCAAGGCAAGACGGGGATGAGAACACTGGTGTATGTAGGAATAAAAACAGTAATTATTTTTTCAAATGTCCAAATTGATGTCCTTGGGCAACTTGGCAGTGTCCTAAGGGAACGTAAAACGTATCGATGACGTTAAAAAAAATCAGGTGTTGAATTTGAAACGTTCACTATTTTTTCCCACAGCTCTTCTAAATTTTCGGACTTAATCTCATAGACCTTTGTTTCCAAATACCTCCAGTAAAAGAAATCTAAGGTGATCAGATCCGGTGATCTCGGTTGCCATTCTATTGTCTCTTCTACCAATCCATCGATCAGTAAAAACATCGTTGAGAATATTCCGATCTTCCAGGGAAAAATGAGCCGGAGCTCCATCCTGCTGAAACCAAACATTGTGGAAAGCTTCTCCAGCAATCCTGAATAGCCGGTATCACTTGGTTACTTAGCAAATTACAATAATTTTGAGAATTTATGTTTCTTTCAATAAAAAAACTGTCCTATAATACGATTAAGCATTATGCCGGCCCAAACGTTAATCTTCTGAGGATATTACGTGTGACTGTCTCTCATCCAATACGGATTTTCATCTGCTCAATACCTCATACTCTGTCGATTTATAAAATCATTTAATTTAAATGTTGCTTCGTCAGAAAAACAGATCCAGTTGAAAAATTGACGATTACCAGCAAGTCGTGTCATCATTTTGTTGCAAAATTCCACTCTTCTGTCATAATCGTCTTCGGATAGCTCCTGGACTAGATATATTTTGTAAGGATGTAACTGGACCAGCTTTTTTCAGAAAATTTATGACATGTTAACGAATGCCATCAAATCACTCCACAAATGTTCCAGAATGTGCGACAACGTTTTGAGCAAAATCTTTATTATTGTATGGAAGCTGGTGGTGTTCATTTTCAACATTTACTATGCTGACACATAAGGTGTTAGTTTGGTAAATACTGTTTCTTTGGAGCGTATTTATCCGGAAAATAATGAACGGCATTTATAAAATAGAACAATTTATAAATAGAACACTGTTGTAAAGCAAATTTATAGCACTTTCAAATGATATGTTGATAGACTTCCCATACCATTTAAAATTTTATGGTGAAATGAGCTTCTTTTATGGGGTAGAGGTTTAGTGAACAGAAATAGCTAATTATTATGTCCCCCTTGTAACAGAAGTTGACGTGTCTGAACGTTTCTCGAAAAAATGAGATTAAATACTAAAAAATATGCTTATTTCGTTTACGGTGGGGCATCCTGTATATACATATAGTGTGCCATGCCCTAAGTGAGCATGACGAATTACCTATAACTAATATACATTAATTAGATTGGCGAAAGTGTCATGCGAAGCACTTCCGCCTGCGCCGCACGTGTTGCAACCTAAGCATCACGCCACACAGCGGAAAGTCCAAAAAGGCAACAGGCAAATAATGCACTGTCTGCATGGACAAAGGTCGCAAGTGGCGCGATGTTTCCGCAAAATTTGCAGATTCCTTCGGCGACGAGCCTAGATAAACCGACTGCCATCGCCGAAGGAACGCTCAGAGCCAGATCACCGGCCGACCGAACCAGACGTATATCTATCTCTAAGATGCGACTGTAGCGCAGCAGCGAAAGGAGGGTCTGAGAAATAAAACCCTTTCTTTGTTAAATCATTAAGTATATTTTAACCTCCTCACTACCACCGTCTCGGCTACAATGATCCCGCAATAAGTATAAGCTTGTTACAGATAAAGAAGAATAAATTGCTGTATTGGCTGCAATTATAATGATACAATAATCTGTAAGTTATTAAAATCAGCAGTTTATATATGGAATTTCAAAAACATTAGTGTAGAAGATATTAGAAAATCATGATTTCTATCTATATATCATATACCTCTTCATCAAAAACAACAATTACATCATAGTCATAACAACAATTTTTAGAATCGTATCGTTTTTGTGAATAGGTATGTAACAATTATACGGTTATCCGGTGATTAAAACAGAGAGAAAAAAAGAGAAATCTGTGTGTATGACGTCACTGTTCTCGGAGGGTCGCGGAACATGAACATTTGATCGTATAATATAAAATTTAATTTGCCTTACTTGATAATGAATTTAGGGTACGCGGAGTTCGCAGGATGTAACAATGATATAATAAAAAATTTGGATTTCCATTTAAGAAAATTGATAATCAGTAAATATCTCGAAAATGGAGCCATCTATAAACAAAATGCTATCACTGTCCTATGTTCCCCTTCAAGCTGAACAACTTTTGTCTTAAGTATTTTTCGATTTAACGCAGTGTTTCTGAGATATTTGAGTGGGTCTTTAAAATAGGACACCCTGTATATAGGGTGTTTCTGAATGGTCTGTACAAACTTTCAGAATATGTTCCAGGGACCAAAACAGAAAATGTCATATGAATATGGGGTCGGAAACGCTTACTTATAAAGTCATAATGATTCGAAATTTTCCTGCAATAGAAGAAGAGTTACAACAATTCAAAGAACCGTCTTAAGAAAAATTTTCTCTCTTCAACATCAGATTCGAACAGTTCTCGAACAGTTTTTGAAGCACCATTATTGGCTGTTACAGGCCTGAATTGCTCAATTTCTCATAATCGCCGATTAAAGGGATCCTGGAGCGGCGACCGAACTCCAACGCGATTGCGCCCTCATCTGAGCGGAACTAATAATGTCGATAATACCGACACTTACAGTTCCGTTATCAACATTTATCGATATGTACATAAAGACACGTTCCGATGTATATTGCGAAAATATACATTGGGTGCGTTCACAACACTCAACAGTTGCGCAACTGTTGAGTAATTCGTCAACGTTATTGGTCTGAGTGTAAGGAACAGTAAGGACCAATAGTCACTAACCGCTCACTGAGCGGTTTTTTCCACTGAACGCACCCATTATGAAAACATATAGTATACATAATATATATTATAGATCTTCAATATTCGCAATGCATATCGAAATATAGTCTATATATAAAGTAATCATTTAGAACACACATAAAAATCGCAGTGAAAAGTAGAAAGCCTTTTACATTGTATTCTATGTGTTGAGATGTGTGATATCTTGAAGTTTCAGTGTTTTATCATCCTGTACAAGTATACAAACGATTTAACAGCACATAGATATGTATTTTTGTCGCACACATATTTAGAATACAATTCCATAATATAGTTCACACTGTTTTCGCTGTGTTTCTTTCGGTGCATGTATTCTCAGAGGAATTTGCATGTATTCAACATGCAAATAATATCAGAGAGAAACCTGAGAGCGGCCATCAGCGAAGGTTCAGAAATTTTTTTGAATTCGACGCGCCCCCTGAGAAAATAGACGTCAACTACGTCGACACGCCCCTTGAGAAAATAGATGTCAACTACGTTGATGTCGCTCGGTAACGAGGTTTGTCTGTAATAGTTTGGTTCATATCTGAACTACTACACAGAATATAATAAAATTTATATATAGCATCAGGAGGAATCATCCCAGCAAACACAATATTACATATAATGTGCATGTTAGTTGTAATTTCCTATTCAACAATATAACTGTTATATAACACAAATGTTATATAATAGTTATGAACTAAGATCTTTATCAGTTTTCTTTCAGTATGTATAACAGTGAAGATATGATGAGCAAAATAATTATTCGATAGAATTGTAAATAAGATTATCGAATTTGAAATACCGTATACAAAAAAGTTATTTTCACAATCATGAATAATGCTTTTAAGGAAATATCATAAATGATAACAATATATAAGAAAAATAATATAAAAACTAATGCACGTTACATGTAATATTGTGTTTGCTGGAATATTTCACGCACTGCGTGAATTATTTCGCGTAATTAGGAAAGGAAATTATTTGGGAACTTTGGATATAAGAACCCAGTAAACACAGTTACATAACAGTTACATTGTCGTAATATAACGAAATGTAACACGTAATATAACGTGTACATTACAAGCAATATACATGTTAGTTGTAATTTCCCACTCATAGAAAGTTGCAGTTACATAACAGAAATATCACATGTTACTAAAATGTTATATAACTGTAATATTATTGTTATGTAAAAAAGTTTACTCCTAATTTTCTCGCGTCTTGCATCCGTCGATAGCTTCGATTCCAAGCGATCACCCTTCCATGTGTTGACCATGCTAGACTTTGCTTAACCTTAAGCCCTAAACACAATGCCAGGCAACAGGCAATAAAAATAAAAATAGACCAATCACAATCGACTATTACAAGAATAATCTATTGTGATTGGTCTATTTTTATTCTTATTGCCTGTTGCCTGGCATTGTGTTTAGGGCTTAACAGTCGAGTGGCATGCAGTTATCCCAATGACTCCAACGATGTTCTTGTGACTTGTGCTTATATAATGTGTCCTTACAGTATTCACAGAACATTATAACCTTTCATGTCAAAAATTAAAACAACGCAACAACATTCGATATGCGACGAATATCAGTATAGGCTGTGTTTCAAAATTACTGGTAATGGAGTATTATAATGATTAACATAAAAAATAGTTTGAAACAAATTCAAGGAAGTCTAAATAAAAAATTTTAATTACTAAATCTAAAGACACTTTTGAAAAATATTATTTCAAATCCTATCTTTTATCAACATGGTCTTTTTCAATGAAGTACAGTTTTTATTTCTAAAAATAATATTATAAAAATATATTTTAATGAAACAACTAAAAATCGAGCAAGTAAGAATATTAAACCTAAAGAAATTTTTTGTATGTGAGTTTTGTATAATATACAAGCGTTCTTAAATGTTTAAATAGTATAAGTGCGAATATCTCCACGAAAATAGGAATATTGTGTCCACATGAAATCCATGTGGTTTTGTGGATTTCATGTGAATGCGTTCCACGTGGATTCGATGTACTTTTTTGTGGGGATATACATATCAGTATGTATATAAATATGCATTATAAACGTCAATATAAATAGGCAATATGGTCTGCTTAAGCGCGATGAAGGCATTAAAAATATATAGAACTATAAAATAACATAGAAAAACATAGAACTACAAAATAAAGCATCTACAAAAAAGCGGAACGGAATTTCTGATTGATTAGCTTTCCACTATTTCTTTTATTTGTTACTGTTCCGCTTTGCTATTTCTTTCTCTATCGGAATGCACCCTTATTCGCAATAGAAAGCATTTGCAGCTTTTAATGGATTGCATGAATAGTTGTTTTGTATAACATCAATGTAATATGAACGTAATTATTATTATATAACGTGTTACATTACTGTTATATTATTATTATTATGTTATCTCTAGCTTATAACAAAACAGTATAACAAATATATAACACAATTATATTACAACTATGAAACCAAATTATATAACTTCAATATGACTAGAGTATAACATATGTTATATTACATGTTACTCCTATGTTATATAACAGTTATATTCTGTGTTTGCTGGGAAATGAATAAATGAAATTGTTTCTTTTTATTTTTATATTTTCAATTTTTTATTTATTTTGTGTGTGTATGTGTGTGTGTGTGCATGCGTGCGTATGTATATGTTGTTACTGTGTCATATATATATTAATGTTGGGCATTCCTCTGCCTCTTCTTCTCCATTCTCCTCTTCCTCTTCCTCTTCCTCTCCATTCTCCTCTTCCTCTTCCTGCATCTTCGCTTCCACCTCTTCCTCTTCCTCTCCCTGTCCCTCTTCCTCTTCCTCTTCCTATCCCTCTTCCTCTTCCTCTTCCTCTTGCTCTTCCTAAAATAGCTATTACTGCTATTTGTATAATATTTTATAACGCTTCAGCCTGTAACAATAAGATAACATTAAAATATGAAGTAAAGAGTTAAATAAGAAGTTACAATTTAATATAATGTACTCAGTAGACATACATGTCTAAAAGACGTCTAAAAGCTTTCTTTAAGACAATTTTTAGACTTGTATGTGTAAAAAATGTCTTAAAGAAATCTTTTAGACGTCTTTTAGACATATATGTTTACTGGGTATTGATTAGCGTCTAGGCCCATTTCCACAACTTCTAGTTAACTTAACCAGCTGGTTATTTTACTAGACTTGACCAACTGCATTTGACGTTAAGAATTAATCAGAATTAAACAATCACTATTGGCATTTAATCAGTAGTTAAAGTTATACAGAAGTTGTGGAACTGGGCTTTAGACATACCAGGTATGTCGGTAATTACTTTCCGGTTTTTGTAACAGATGTCACTAGCCATAAGTATGCAATGTTATGATTTGATACATATGTCATTTTATTCTACTGACATTAACCTCAAAACTACACAAGTTACGTTCCGCCAAAATAACAGCGTTATAGATTAATAATTTTTTGAAAATGTCGAGTTTTGTGCCTGAAAACGTGCATTTGCGGCACGCATTACTTTTCTTGTTTAATCAAAAGAAAAAAGCCGCTGAAAGTCATCGTTTGCTGGTAGAAACTTACGGTGAGCATGCTCCAACCATAAGAACATGTGAAACGTGGTTTCGACAATTCAAATGTGGTGATTTCAACGTTCAAGACAAAAAACATCCTGGTAGGCCGAAAACGTTCGAAGATGCGGAATTGCAGGAGTTATTGGATGAAGACCCAACACAAACTCAAAAACAATTGGCAGAAAAGTTGAATGTGAGCCGAGTAGCAATTTGTGAACGATTACAAGCGATGGGAAAGATCCAAAAGATGGGAAGATGAGTGCCACATGAATTGAATGACAGGCAATTGGAAAATCGAAAAATCGTCAGTGAAATGCTGCTTCAAAGGTATGAAAGGAAGTCATTTCTGCATCTAATAGTAACGGGTGATGAAAAATGGATTTATTTCGAAAATCCTAAGCGAAAAAAATTATGGTTATCACCTGGCGAAGGCGGCCCATCGACTGCAAGGCCAATCGCTTTGGTCGCAAGACCATGCTCTGTGTCTGGTGGGACCAGGTTGGTGTCGTATATTATGAACTGTTGAAACCTGGAGAAACAGTTAATACTGATCGCTACCAACAACAAATGATCAATTTGAACTGTGCATTGATCGGAAAACGTCCACAATACGCTCAAAGACATGATAAGGTGATTTTGCAGCATGACAACGCGCCGTCTCATACAGCAAAACCAGTCAAAGAAGTGTTGAAATCACTTGGATGGGAAGTTTTATCGCACCCGTCGTACTCTCCAGACCTGGCTCCATCCGACTACCACCTTTTCGCATCGATGAGGCACGCGCTTGCAGAGCAGTACTTCGCCGATTTCGAAGAAGTTAAAAAATGGCTCGATGAATGGTTTAGCTCAAAGGAGAAACAGTTCTTTTGGAATGGCATCCATAAATTGCCTAAGAGATGGACAAAATGTATAGAATCAAATGGCCAATACTTTGAATAAATATATTTTAACTATCCATTGTAAATAACGTGTTTTCTTTAGCGAAAAAACCGAAAAGGAATTACCGACACACCTGGTATATACGTAGGTAATTTGAAAAGTTCTCGACCTGACACATATATAGCATTAGAAACTGTCAAACTATAATTGTATTGAAAAGTGGCATCCCTGATATAAACCCATGTAAAATTTTATTCGATCTATCAAGTCATTCGAGTAGTAGCACCAGTTGAAAAAGCTTTGTGTAAGATGGGTGCCGCATTTGCTAACAATTGACCAAAAATGCATTCTCAAGCATATTTCTCAAGCGTATTTGGCACGTTTTAAGCAAAATAAAATGGATTTCAAGCGTCGTTTCATAACTGTTGATGAAACTTGAATCCATCACTATTATTACGTCCTGCTGACTCAGCGGACCCTAGACTTCTTTTATAAATAAGGGAAATCGAATTTATGATTACTTATCATATGGCCGAATGAGCTCAGGCATGATACCACACGACGATATCTCTGGAATTTTCGATATCCCGAAAATACTAACAATCTTGAATCAACTCCTATCCTGTTTCCCACGCGCTTAACCATTGATAACAGTACCACGACATCGTTCTTAGAAATATCGATATTTACTTCTTAAGATAGCTACCACGTTTTTTTTATTTCGAAAAAAGACTTTCGAAATCCTCTTATTGCCACATGCATCTTATCTCCTATAAAATAATCTTCTGGAACATTTCCCCCAAAACCCCACTCTCTCAACCGAGCTGACTTTTTGAAAAAAGTCAAAAGACTCACTCACTTCTCGCCGATCCAGCACCCAAGACAGACGCTTCTCTCCAGCACCCCTTCAGGGTTTCTTAACAATCAAGCCAACTTGTGGCTTAGACCGACCAGTATTCTTCACTTGTTAATTATTCGGTGCAACGATCTTATGCCTTCTTGGGCCATTGAGAGCGATCCTGCCGAAACCAGCTGCCTGTCCTTGGCGCAGAACTTGAGGCATCTATCCTCACAGAGACGCAGCAACCACCTTTCATTGTCTACTAAGATCAGAGAAGTCCAGCAGTAAGTTACTTATATTTTCTTTTACCTGAGTGACCTCTTTCATTTCATTTTTTTATCTTTTCTTCTCTTTTCTTTTCCTTTCGTTTTACTTCCGTTTTCTATCCTCCTTGGCATTCCTCCTTAATTGTTAAATCAGACGTCAGTGGCCCAATCCTTTCGATCACAGTCGGACATAACGAACACGGAATATTGTTCTGAGTAATCGAGAATCATTGTTCTGAGCGCGATTGTTAACCACATATGTATACGGACACATTATAAAATCTTACAAATTTTATTTCATTGTGAACCTCCGTCTAATCACTAATAAAACAAGTTGTTTGTTATTGTAAACCAATCACGTTTTCCAAATAATTATTCTCAACCAAAAATTCTCCCTTCCCTCAACTGTCGCTCACGGTCCTATCCCAGGTAAAAGGATTTAGTTCCTTGACCTAAATAAAGGATCACCGACGTACGTCTGCGCCAGATAAAAGGGTCATTCCGATCCTTGATCTGTTCCGCAGATTTGCGAGTACGTCGGAGCTTGCGAAAGCAAGCGTCAAGTTGCGTTCCTCCTCCAGGACGTAACACTATACACCAGAGCAAAAAGAACATTCCGGAATCACATTTTAATGATGGTATTGAATTATTGGATAAACGTTGGAATAAATGTATTGAAGTTCTAGGAGATTATATTGAAAAATAAAATATATTTCACGGCAAAAAAATTTCTTTCATTGTTACGCCAGAGAACTTTTCAGACTGCCCTCGTAGATTTGTATACTTACTGTTAACGTTATTGACTCGGTCGCCGTCGTGGCCATCGCTGCCGTCGTCGATGTCGCCCCGATAATTTTTTCAGACACCGCCATTGTAGCTGTCGCGGGCGTCGTGATCGTTGTGGCGGTCGTCGTCGTCATCATATTAAGCTCGTTCTGAAATAATTCATGAAACATATTTGTTATAAAAAAGCATTTTTAATATATATATATATAATTAATATTTAACGGTTAAATATATATTTACCTCATTCGCCGACATCCTTGCATATGCACTGTCTAACACCTACTAAGCAACTGACATCTACTGATACCAACTAACTGGAAAACATATGCAGCACGCTAGGCGCATAGCTGCGGATTGTTTATGATTGCGCGTACGTGCGCGTGTTTTCTAAAACAAATAAATCGTACAGGAGCGCGGTATAAACAACAACAAAAAGACATACGTTGTATCCATGTCGAATCCACATAATTTGTGTCATGTGGATTCATGCACGAGTTATTTACATTAACACAACTTTTTTCACCACAGTTAACTTGTATAAAAGTTGTCAATAAAATTTACAAGCGTTGTTTTTATCATTCGCTTGACGATTTGAAACAAAAGAAGCGCTATAGCATTGCTGTTTAGCGACTCTGTCGCCGAGAATAGTCAATCTGCGTCGTGAGGTTCATAATAACGTTTATTATAGCGGTGCTTCGCTATTCGTGCTTTGTGATAAGTATTTTGACCTGAGCTGCAATCTTTTTTTCATTCGTGAGATTAGTGTTTTACAACATTTGTTTCTAAACGATCTCTCAGATCTACGTGATCTGTCTCTTTTGCAACACGTATTACGGTTTTTTGCCCAATACCATTATTAGTAAATATATTTGTATTCGCCTGTATTGGTGTGTATACTTCATTGTATTGGTTCATATCATTTATTCATTCTTTTTTTTTCCTTTTACGTGTTGCTTTTTTTTCTTTTTCCATTTTTCTCTTTATTCTGTCATTTTTAGTTTCTTACTTTTTACATATTTTTTCTCACATATTTAAAATTATTTTTTGCACTGTATTGCAAATAAAAATATAAAGACTATGTTGACTCCAGAAGATAGCTTTTATAACAGGTGCATGTATAAAGATTGTCAGAATGGAAAATCGACTGGAAAACGATTATTCAAATGCAGAAAGATGCAAGATATAATACATGGATACTTAATATAGGTAGATCTTTCTGCAATAATTATTTTCTATATAGAGGAAATGTGGATAATAGTACGCATTTTTTACATTTTCATTACAATTGTACACTGTACAATTTGTAACGATACGACATACTTACTCCAAACTAACACTGAATATGAAGTCCCAGACAGCACAATGTCCAAAACTGGGACATAAGACGTCTTTAAGACGTCTTTAAGACGACTTAAAGATGTCTTATTTTCAGATATCTTAAAGACGACTTAAAGATGTTTTAAAAACGTCTTATGTCCCAGTTTTGGACATATGTGCTGTCTGGGGTGTTATCTGCTGTGTACTGACACTACTAAAAATTGAAATTGATATAGTTGAATTAATAGTGCTTCAAATAATTAACAATGTGAAATGCTGCAAATGCGTACTCTTGGACAACCTATGAGATAGGAGTACGCACACGAAGTACAAGGATACGCATTATTCTATTAATTAAATTAATGAAATTGATTAACCCTTTGCGGTCGGCAGATTTCGAAGAGATCGATAAACATTGATATCTGTAAGTTGATCTAAACATTTGAATCTAGTATCGGGAGGATAGTTTTCTTCCATTATCGCTAGCCTCCTTCGCCGTGCCGCGCGCCAGACGATCATGAATGCCAGCCTGGCGGCACCGACTTCTATGACAACTTGCGAATGCCGCCACTGTGGCGGCATCGACCACAAAGGGTTAAATGTCATCCTGACTTACTGCGATTACAAATCCTCGCCGTTCTATATTTTTGCGCTTGTATTTTGATGATCTAAAACTAAAAGGAGCCGCCGAACTTCTTAGACCTAACGACGATATCGATATCGCGCGACGCGTAAGCGGTACACGAGGATGGCCGGTCAATGACATATACGCTGCGGCGGCTACACAGACAGGCCAAAAATGCTCGCGACAACTATTGTCGGGAAATCATTAAATCATTTTTTCCTCGCTTAATAATTACTTTAAAATATATATGTTTATGTGTGTTTAATGATAATATGACACAAAGATGCGCTCCAGCTAATTTCTTATAGCGACGGACCTCAGCAGCCCGTGATCGTCGCCTCGGCCGCTAAGCGCGGAATGGCGCACAGTGGGAAAAAACTCATTTTTTGGGTAAAGATCTACAGATAGTGCAATTTTGATTGCTTCTTGTACGTTAGAGAAAGAAGCGACGTGGTAACTGCGAACCTAGCACGTTGTACTTTTATTTTTTATTTTTTGAGTGTATTGTTGCAGAACTATTTTTTCTCGTTATAGAGGAACTGTAGAACTATCAAAAGCGCCATTAGAACTCTACTTGTTTTCTTCATATTGATAGTTTGACGTATTAACTTCACAAACATGCCTTCCCGCTCCGCCACGCGCTCCTTGACCGCTTTATTTAAATTGGTTATAAGGCCTTCTGAATTTTTATTTTTCATTTTCTCGCGAATAAAATTTTCTTACTCATTATATTTTTACCTAATACTAATGTGCATGAATATTTATCGCTACGAGATGCAGCTAAAAATTATATTTACACGTCAGACCCTTCTCTTGTAAGATGTTACGTTCAAGTTGAATATAAGTTTTTTCATAATTAGTTCCGCAGCCGTATAATGCTATATGCAAGATTTACAGTCCTGCAAAAGTTCGGAAGAGTCTTCTTGTATAAAAGCACAAAAACTGAATGACACAACAAAATTAAGGGCAATGATTAAATGGGTATACGAATTGAGACGCTGGCCGAAATATCGAAGTTGTAGGTATGTCAAAACAGATCTTGTATATTTGTAAGCATACCGAAGCATTTTGTACAGGGTTGTAGGCACGTTGTTAGCATTATACAGGGTGTTAAATTTCAAACGTAACAGGTAAAAAATCTCGAAAACTATGAAAGATATAAAAATAAGCTAAAACATGTGTTCCATAATTTCGAAGGGGAAAGAGACTGGCATTATCAGTTTTTTATTTGGAGGGCATTTTCAAGGTCAGTTGAAGGTCAACTTAATTTTTTTTAATAGAAAGCTCAATTTTTCATTATATCTTCTTTTTCTACCAATTAATTTTAACAACTTTTGTCTGAATTATTTTTTATTTCCTTAATATTTTTTGAAATATTTAAGGAAAACTTGGTAACTTTCAACATTTAATTTACGATATCTCGGTAACAATTCGTCGAAAGAAAAAATAGTATTAGATTTTTATACTTAATTTATTATCAAGAATATATTACTATAATAGTGCCCTAACTTTTGTTAACTTATCGATCTTTGGAAATTTCAAAATTATTAAATTAACAAAAGTTAGGGCACTATTATAGTAATATATTCTTGAGACTAAATAAAGCAAGAAAGTCTAGTTCCACTTTTTCTTTCGAGAAATAGCAAGATATCGTAAGTTAAATATTGAAAAAGTTATCAAGTTTTTCCTCAAATATCTCAACAAATATTAGGCAAATGAAAAAATATCTTAGACAACAGTTGTTCAAATTAATTGGTAGAAAAAAACAGTGTAATAAAAAGTAGGGATTCCTATTTAAATTTTTCAAGTTGACCTCCAAATGACCTTGAAGCCAAGATCAAATTCAAGGTCACCATCAAGTCCGTTACTCAATTTTCTACAACTTTTGTATTTAAAGTTTTTCATGAAAACTTAATCCTGCAAAATTATTGAGGGGGTCCAGTATTTTTAAAACAGTCTGTATATCGATGGATTCGATATTAAATACTCTTAAATTTTTGTCCTTATAAAAACTTAAAAATTTGCAAAGGTAATGGAGAGAAGGGAGGAGGAGGGGGTAAAATATTGCATTTTGAAACATTTGAATAGACCAATGGAAAGAGTATAAAATACTGTAAAACTGTTGTCTGAAAGATTTTTTCATATACTTCATATTTTAAGAGATATTAAATAACGAAAAAGTATAAAATTATAAAACGAAAAAGTCCGTTTTTTCAAAGAGTTTCGACCTCTAAACATCGAGATAAGCACATAAAAGAATATATATCTAATGCTTTTTGATGCTCTATAAAATATCCAATGCCTATCAAAATCAATGAAGGACGGCCCCAACTCTTTCCTTGTCAGCGCGCAACAAGGCGATTATAATCAGTGATAGCAAATTTCAGCCTAGCGGCTCCGCGGCCACACGCAGTGGGTCAGAATATCTCTAAATATGGCCAAAAGTCAATATCCGCATTGATCTAAAATAAAGTTATTATTTAGAATGTAGTATGTAGTAGTATGTCGCCTATATCTAAAGGCCCGTACTGTTATACTGTGATGTTAATCAGCAAGCCAGTATGGACCTCTAGATATGGGCGATGATTTGTTTACATATGTTTGCTTACGTTATGTAACAAAAGTAGCAAAAAGTAGTAAAAACTTTTTCTTAAAATATATATCATAAGCAGCATATATAACTTAGAATGCTCTTTCTTGAAAGTGGAATTACGGGGAATGGTAAATCGGAAATGAGTAGTTATGATTAATATACTTGTAATAATGCAATAAAAGAGAATGTAATATATTATAATTTATTTTTACTTCCTCCAATTTTATATATTTTTCATTCTTAATCTTCGCTCATCATATTCGTTAACTAAAAGTCCAAAAAATAATATATAATTGTTTAAAATATGAACGATAAAGTAAAGAAAATGAAAAAAAAGTGTTAATGTATTTTATAATTTCATCCTGTTAAGACTGATACAAAAATCCAATCAACATAACATTTCTCTTATAACTATTTTCAAACATTCTAAATACAATAATAACTTTATTTTAGATCAATGCGGATATTGACTTTTGGCCACATTTAGAAATATTCTGGTCCACTGTGCCATGGTCGAAAGGGGAACGCAGCAAACGAAAGCCGCGTATGTACATGTGCCACATGTATACGGCTTTCGTTTTCCCTTCCACCGTGAGTCGCGGAGCCGCTAGTAAGCTGTTTCGCTCAGAGTGCGACAAGGCGAGCATGAACGGGCTATCTTAATCTCGCTCAGTGTGCCAAGCGCGTGAGAAGACAGAGAAAACCGAGTGGTGAGGGTAAGCCTCGACCGTGCGCCTAAGAATTTCCAGCATTACTTGTGCCTGTGTCGCGTGTCTGCTCACTAGTGGTGAGACAAAGTCAAAGCGATTCAATTGTTATCCTTCTCTTATGCATATATATATATATATATCATTATATATATATATATATCATTTTCACTATAATCTGTTTTAGTAGCTCGGACATTAACCAGACTCAAATCATAGATATAAACCTCGTATCGTTACCGAGACATCGAGTTAGTTGACGTCTATTTTCTTAGGGGGCGTATCAGGACAAACACATGCTTTCGCCCGGTGACCGCTCTCAGGTTTCTCTCTGATAATATATTTACAAAAGTTCTTTTATGTAAACTATACATATAATTTATACGTATTCGTTCTTCGGTACGATTCGTTTTTCGAATCGATATAAGTAAAAGTACTAATAAAAAGTATGTCATGCAAACTCTTACAAGGAGATGACGCAACCTGTTTCATCGATTTCAACACGAGTCATAGCACACTCGATAGCTATGATGCCGTGTATAAACGCCCTAACATAATATGCGTGAATGCGTCTTTGTTTACGAGTAATTTGCAGTTAAAGTTTGGCTCACGGAGTCGTGCCACACATAGGGCGCAAGTTACGACACCCTTTCACGAAGCCGGCGTGGCTGAACAGACAGAGGCTCCCCCGCCGCGAACACTTTTGCGACGACGACGGCGTTCGGGTCCCGCCGACGACCGGTTCGTTTTTTTTTCGTATGTAAAGACATGTAATAAATATTTTTATATTGTTCTTATGTATAATTCCTTTTTTTGTTTCTACGCTATTAATCAAGGCTAATTAGAAGAGTCAGGTCTTTCAAATATGAATACAACTTTTTTATTAATTACAATAAAATGTTTTTTTCGTGTAAATCTATTTCGCATAAATATTTCGTATGGTGTGGGAAAGAAATGGCCAGACAGTGATTATTTTGTGTGAGAGAAACCCGAGAGCCGTTAGAACCGTTACAAGTGGAAAGGAACCTTCTTCCCTTTCCCCTTCTCGTAGAGGGATTCTCATGTTTCGTGACGTGCTCGCTTCATTCTCTGGGCAGTCTTCGTAACGTGAACAGTGAAAAACTCGTGTTAAAAATGGAAACCACGTTTGTAGATAAAGCAACGATCAGCTATGTGCAAAATCTAGCAAAATGTGATATATATATGTGATATATATATGTGATATATATATGTGATACGGACAAAAACATTTTATTGTAATTAATAAAAAAGTTGTGTTCATATTTGAAAGACCTGACTCTTCTAATTAGCCTTGATTAATAGCGTAGAAACAAAAAAAGGAATTATACATAAGAACAATATAAAAATATTTATTACATGTCTTTACATACGAAAAAAAAACGAACCAGTCGTCGGCGGGACTCGAACGCCGTCGTCGCCGCAAAAGTGTTCGCGGCGCGGGAGCCTCTGCTCAACCACGCCGGCTTCGTGAAAGGGTGTCGTAACTTGCGCCCTATGTGTGGCACGGCTCCGTGAGCCAAACTTTAACTGCAAATTACTCGTAAACAAAGACGCATTCACGCATATTATGTTAGAGCGTTTATACACGGCATCATAGCTATCGAGTGTGCTATGACTCGTGTTGAAATCGATGAAACAGGTTGCGTCATCTCCTTGTTAGCCATATTACATAATCATTTATATATTTATATAATTTAATATGATACATATAAATTTACAAATATTAATAAAATATATCATGACAATATTATATAAAAGAGAATATATCCTGAGGATATACCTTGAACAGGTATTTTTTATTTCTCAATCCAATGATCATTTCTGGAGAATTGCGGAAAATATAATTTTTTGCGATTACAGCGCCATCTATCACGAATAAAAAAAAAGTTTCGGACAAAATTTACGTATTTTGTGGCGTAGAATCCATATCTGTAATAAAAAATGGGGGTTTCCATTTAAGATTTCAAAGTTGCCCCCAACCCCAACCACCAGGGGGTGGGGTGGGAGGTCGAGTTTGGTATCATTGGATGTCCCCCTTCGAGACTAACAACTTTCATTAACCACTTTTTTTTATCCAATGCATAGTTCTCGAGATATTTCAATGTCTTCAGATAAATCGTGCACCCTGTATATATATAAACTCTATATATATATATATATATATATGTGTGTGTAGCTAATTTAATTTATATACGCTATATTTAAACGTAATTTTATTGAAGACACCACATGTGAGGTTGTGATTGGTACGTACGATATACGTGCGACATACGACAACGTCTTCCGACTGATTGTAAACGCGGCTTAATGAGCGTGTAATCGAGGGACCAAAGATACGAGAGAGTTTCAACCACTAATCTTTTTATTAGCTGCACTGATTGAAAAATCCTTTTGCATAATGAAAGTACTTATAATAACGAAGTCTGGAAAGCAGAGTTTTATGTAAAATTCGACAAAAAATTTAACAACTACAGTTTCATTGTCATAATATTACTCTACGCATGAAACAGACAAGGACAGTACGATTGTGTCTGCCTGCAGCTCCATCGATTACGATTATGCGGAACTAATCTACTGTTCTGTTTTACCCCAAAGTGTAGCAAAAATATTCCGCACACACACACATCTAAGCTATTTGTTCTCAAATATTATTCTTTTTACACTGTTTTCTAAGCTCATTTCTGTTACTTTAGTATTATTCTTTCATATTATGGCTAGTATGGAAGCAAAAGCTTTTGCGCAGATAAACTGCAGAACTCTTATAATTAATAAGTAAAGTTACGAGCTGACGCAGAACATGATAACGAAACTGTAATTTTTTAATTTTTCGTTGAATTTTACAGAAAACTCTTCTTTCCATACTTCGTTATTAGAAGTACTTTCGCTGTACAAAAGGATTTTTCAATCTGTATAGCTAATAAAAAGAATAGTGTTTGAGAAAATTGAGTCAATTTGTCGGTAAAACAGACGACTCCAGGATCCCCTTAACTGCTGAACATTTGATGGTTTGGAATTCGAAGGCTTGGAGTTTCTCGCTACATTGGAGCTTTTCATTTGCTTTTTTGTTTTGTTTTTGTGTTGTTTTGTTTTGAAGTAAGACTATATAATTTGACGTGATAAGTTCTTTAGTTATTGGAAAATTTCAAAGCATCGTACGAGGATAGTCCCAGAAGTACCCGACCTAACAAATAAAACACAAAAAGTTTAGGAAAAAATATCTATATTACTCTATATAGTCTCCTTTTAGCTCAATACATACACTTTTCCCAACGATGTTCAATAGCTTCGATACCCTGTTTATAGTGAGAATCGTCGAGCTCCTCAAAATAGCCATCAACCGCAGACTCCACCTCTTCATTGTTGGCAAATCTTTTACCACCAAGCCATTTTTTTCAAGTTTGGAAACAGAAAATAATCCGAGGGGGCTAAATCTAGCGAATAGGGTGCGTGAGGAAGCAATTCGAACTTTAACTCATTGATTTTGGCCATCGCGATAACCGATGTGTGAACTGGTGCATTGTCTTGAACAAAACTTTCTTTTCCGCCAAATGCGGCCGTTTTTTCTTGATTTCATCACTCAAACGCTGCAATAAGTTCGCATAATACTCGCCGTTGATTGTTTTTCCTCTCTGAAGATAATCAATGAAAATTATCCCACGTGCATCCCAAAAAACTGACGTCATAACCTTGCCTGCAGATGGAACTGTCTTCGCCTTCTTTGGAACCGATTCTCCGCTTTCAGTCCATTGTTCTGACTGTTCCTTCGTCTCAGGTGTGAAGTGATGGACCCATGTTTCATCCATGGTTATGAATCGACGCAAAAACTCGGCTTTATTGCTGAGAAACTTCGCCAAACACTCGATTGAAACGCTCCTCATGCTCGCTGTTTTTGTTCCATTGTGAGTAATCGCAGCACTCATCTTGAGCACAGTTTTCTCATGTCCAAATTTTCAGTCAATATGCAATGTACAGCACTTTTTGAAATGCCTACTATGTCTGCTAACTCGCACACTTTCAGTCGACAGTTATCCAATACCATTTTGTGGATTTTCTTCACCATTTCTGGCATGGTCATCTCATTTGGTCGACTACTGCAATGTTCGTCTTGGCAGCACGTACGGCCTCGTTTAAACTCTGCCACCCAATATTTTACTGTTGTAAACGAAGGAGCAGACTCCCCCAGAGTAGAATCTAGCTCCGCTTTGATATTGGTTGGACTGAGGTCTTTCAAATGAAAGTATTGTATCACATAACAATGCCCAATTTTTTCCATGTTTACAAATTCACTGAGAGCGTTCACTATTGATAACTGCCAAACAAATACTAAACAACGTAGCGTCGTCAAACTTCAAACTTAAGCTTTATAAGGTTAGTACTTTCTACCATAGTCATTCTTTTCAAACAACAACCGCCATCTGTACGTCAGGTCCGATACTTCTGGGATTATCCTCGTAACTCCAAAAGCAAGCACTTCAGTTGAAAGTATCCTGGAAAGCTCGATTGTAAGCCTATTTTAAAAATATGAATGAGTATTCATTTGAAGAATTGGCGGATATCCATCTGATGGATGGCCATGCCGATAGAAATAGACAGTTAGTCACTCAAATGTACCACGAAACTTTTCGAGACCGTCAAACTCCAAATCATCAAACGTTCGCAACAGTTGATGGCCGATTACGAGAAACTGGGCAATTTAGGCCGGTAACAGCCAAGTATAGTGCTTCAAGAACTATTCAAACAACTAATGTTGAAGAAAGCATTTTAGATCGAGTTAACAATAATCCCAGCATCAGTACAAGAAAAATTGCAGCAGCAGAACATGTATCTCACATTACCGCATGAAGAGTTATGCATGAACAGCTACTTTATACATATCATTTATAGAGAGTCCAGAGACTCTCCAGCAGATTTTCCAGCAAGAATAGTGTTTTCTTAATGGTTTTTACAGCAGTGTATGGATTTAGTTTTTTATTCTTCTTTACTTTTTACGGATAAAGCTGATTTTAACAGGGATGGAATAATTAATTTTCACAACAATCACCTCTGAGCAAAAGAAAATCCTCACGGTATTGTGCAATCTCGGCATCAGCAGCAATTTAGCCTGAATGTGTGAGCAGGAATTATCGGCGATCACTTGATTGGGCCGTATTTTTTACCAGCAAGATTAAATGGTGAAGCTTATCGCGATTTCCTGGAAAATCAACTTCCAAGACTCCTAAAGAATGTACTATTGCCTATACGACAAGGAATGTGGTTTATGCATGACGATGCACCACCCTATTTCAGTCGACCCGCCAGAGAATTCTTAAATGCCACCTATCCTGGCCGATGGATAAATCAGGCAGGACCAATATCGCAGCCAGCATGTTCACTTGACATAAATTCATTGGACTTCTTCTGGAGGTATTTAAAAACTATTGCTTATTCTGCCCTAATACCAGATGTTGCAACTGTTGTGGGATCAGTTAACGAGGCAGTGGTGGCGGAGGAAGTTTTAATAAAAACTTAATTTTATTTTAAGAAAGGAGATTGACTTGACCCTCTTGCTAGCGCGCTACAGATGTAGTTTTAGAGATAGAAACACGTCCGGTTCGGTCGACCGGTGGTTAAGTTCTGAACGTTCCTTCGGCGATGGCAGCCGATTTATCTAGGCTCGTTGCCGAAGGAATCTGCAAATTTTACGGAAACATCGCGCCACTTGCGACCTTTGTCCATGCAGACAGTGCATTATTTGCCTGTTGCCTTTTTTGGACATTTTGGAATTTCCACTGTGTGGCGTGATGCTTATCTTGCAACACGTGCGGCGCAGGCAGATGTGCTTCGCATGACACTTTCGCCAATATAATTAATATATAGGTTTTAATATATAAGAATTAATTATAGGTAATTCGTCATGTTCACTTAAGGCATGACACAACTCTTCGTCAGTAGATCCTGGATGGCTGCGACATCAATCGTAATATACTTGGTATTTCCCAACGGGTTCACCAATCAATGCGGCGAAGTGCACAGGCTTCCTTGGAATCTAACGGAGGCCATTTTGAGCATTTGCTATAGCAAGTGTATTGTCTTGTTATATCCGTAGAAATAAATAAATACAGTTTGCAACTCCTATACGATTTAACGTTATAATCTCCTCTACTGCAGTGAAACTTCAAACCGTTATAACTCTAAAAAGAAGCGTTTTTGACCTCATATTCATATGACATTTTCTGCTTGTTTTGGTCCCTGGAACATCCTGAAAGTTTGTACAAACCATTCAGAAACACCTTGTATAGGACAATTTATGCGTTAATGCAACAATAAATTGATATAGTTACTGATCAAATCGCAATCATTGAATCAGTTGACAACTCATCACAGCAACTGTACAATTTGTTCAATCGACTAAACGTTTGTTTGAACGATTTTTTTCATTCACGTAAAGTTTCATTAACTCACGCTTTCTTTTCTTAGTGCAGTAGTACATCGAACTGTCAAAACGATGCAATACCACTACATTGCTAAGATCGTTAACTGCGTTTATTCTGGATCATTTATTTTGGAATGTACAATAATGTAAACAATTTCGGTGTCACTACAAACGGAAATATCCATAATTATTAACTATTTTTTATAAATATTGATTATTGTTAAGTAAATTGTGTAGTTAATTGGTATTTTCGTTTGTAATGATACAGAAATTGTTTACATTATTGCATATACCAAAATAAATATTAATATGTAATTATAATATTGGGTATGGGAATAAATTTTAATCGTTTCCCCATAGATGGCATTAATAGTATCGCTTGCATCTTTTCTAACCTTTCGATACATGGATTCAAAAGGTGTATATGTAAGCTATTAAACGCAGTATAAGACTTTTGTTTGGAGTGCAAACAGCAAATATTCATATCGCATCGAAAATGTCGGAATTTGTTCCAAAAAAGCAGCATTTGCGGGAAGTTCTTCTCCACTACTATCTTTTGAAAAATGTGCTGCGGAAACATGCCGTTTGCTTGTGGATGTTTACGGCGACCATGCTCCATCGGAGCCAACTTGCAGATATTGACCAACGCTTCAAAAGTGGTGATTTCGATGTCAATGACAAAGAACGCGATGGTGCCCCAAAAAAGTTCCAAAATGAGGAACTTAAGAAATTGCTTGATATTGATCCATGTCAGACACTTGAAGAATTGTCTGCAGCATTGGATGTTGATCGATCCACCGTTGGAAAACGCCTACATGCGCTGGGAATTATTCAGAAGGCAGGAAATTGGGTACCACACGAGTTGAAGAAAAGGGACATTGAAAGGCGCTTGGTCACGTGCGAAATGTTGCTTCAACGACAAGAAAGAAAGAGTTTTTGCATCGGATCATCACTGGCGATGAAAAATGGATTCACTACGACAATCCTAAACGCAAACTAGCATGGGTGAAACCAAGTGAACCAGGCCCATCAACGCCAAAGCGCAATATTCACGGGTCAAAGGTCATGCTCTATATCTGGTGGGATATGCGGGATGTAGTCTACTATGAGCTGCTGAAACCGTCCGAAACTATCAATTCCCAACGTTACCGACTTCAACTAATGCGTTTGAAACAAGCTATTCAAGAAAAACGGCCGGAATGGCGCGATAGACACGAGAAGCTGATTTTGCAGCACGACAACGCTAGGCCACATGTTGGTCAACCCGTCCGGACATACCTAGAAGGGATGAAATGGAAGGTCCTACCCCACCCGCTGTATTCACCAGACATTGCCCCTTCAGACTATCATTTGTTCCGGTCAATGCAGTCGGCACTTACCGGAGAGCGCTTCACCTCATATGACAACATACAAAAATGAGTCGATGACTGAATCGCCTCAAAAGAAATAGAATTCTTCACTCGAGGAATTCGTTTATTGCCTGAAAGATGGGCGAAAGTTGTCGCTTCAGATGGAAAATATTTTGAATAAAATCATTTAATATTTTCATATTCAAACTATGTTTTTTGTCTACATAAAAAACGATTAAAACTTATTCCAATATGAAGGTGAGAAACTGCCGATACTGTCGATCCAATTGCTTATTTTCTCTCAGCATACTAGAGGCCTCCTGAACATACACACTATATAAAGTATAAGTATTTTACACATAATTATATCATAAGTAAAATATTAACATATATATTAAACATATCAATACCGACTTCATTGAATAACATTTTCATATACGGGAGGAAGAAAATGAGAAAGAAAACAAAACAACATGCCGGGTTTCGAAATCCTCTCCTTCTAGGTGACAATCTAGCTGTTTACCACCACGCATTCTTGACTATAGTGGTTTTAGTATCTCTGCTTGATGACAATATCTATGTATTAAACTTCATTTTTCTCCTGCAAACACTCAACAATCCATTGTATAATTTTGCACGCTGACTCGTAAAAATCTTAAACAAAGAAATCTTTTTGAAATCAGATGAATGTCAATTCTCTTGCGAGAAAACGAGTATCTCAAATTATTGATATCATTTAAATTATTAGCGTTAATAAAATTATTTAATATTAATAATTAAAATTTAATAATTATTGCGTATTAACATTTACAACGCATATGCATGTATATATCCATAACTGAATATGAAAATTACAAAATTGAATATAAAAATAGCCACTCCCATTAGCGTCATTTTGTGTCATCGCTAGAAGTTGTCCACGCGGTCTCGAAATATTTCTTCCCGAATTGCGAGCAGTGCATTGCGTGAAAGATAAGAAGGTAACTGGGTAAAACGGGAAAGATTCTAGTTTAACGATAAGATCTGCCGCTGATTCGCCTCGTGCCTTCTCTTGCCGCGCGTGCGCTTATCGATGGCTCGGTGGTGCGACAAAGATGGAGAGCGATTGATCGTCTGTACTTTTCTCTCTTATTAGCTTCTTTACGGAAATAGAGTGAACAAGAACCGTGCACACTTTGCCGTTATCATCAGGACAGGCTTAGTGTGCATACAGTCTGTAAAGTAAGAACGTGCACGGGTTAATGTGTAGAAAAATTTATTTTTAATGATTTTTAAGTACATGGATTTGTTATACTCCATAAGAAGAGAAATGCTATACCATTAATAATGAGTCCAGTCACCACCGGCATTGATAATTGCCTGGCATCTCCGAGGCATATTTTCCACTAAGTTGACTGCGTATTCGTTCGGTAAAGACCTTCAAATGAGACGAATTTGTCGTGTCAGCTGCTTCAAAGTGTACACTCTTTTTCCTCGATGCTTGTGCTTGAAATATGCCCACACATTTTCAATGGGATTTGCATCTGGCGACTGCGATGACCAATCAAGTGTGACGATGCTAAACTGCTCTTTCCACTCGGTGCAAAGCTTGCTCCGATGTTTTGAGTCGTTGTCTTCCTGTAAGATCTAATCCTCGTTTTTTTTTATGATGCATCGTTCAGCAGTCGGCAACAAACACTTCTCATAAATTTTAAGCATTAAGGTTGGGTTCCGCTTAAACAAATTCACAATTTTTTTTCCATATTCGGCGTCACTTTGCCTATCGAGCCACGTTCTGGCAAGTCATCGACATTTTTGATCTTCTTATATGGCTGAATCCATTTAGCGACGAACGATTTTGACTTTTCCATGTATTTAACAGCCACTGCATATGACATTTTTGATCCTTTGGGGTGGGAACAAAGGAACACAGCCTCGTAGCGCGATGCATATGCGGCACTGATGGCGGTTAACGTGTTTCTCAGGTTAGAGTTCGACGCTAACTGAATCTTTTGTGACAAAGCATTCACGACAAAGATTTCATCTATCGGCTCACAAAAAAACTAAGACGATATTTGAAGCCAACTGCCATTTATGCCGTACACGCTCTTACTTTACAGACTGTACATTTTCTCAGGGGACGCATCGAAAAAAGCGTACCGGCATAACTGGCCCAGTGGCCGCTCTTAGGTTTCTCTCTGGCTTTAGTGCGTTCATGCGGAACCCATTTTTCTTTTTCCTGAGTTTTCCCCATCTCGTATAAGTGTTTGGAAATAATTTGTTGCGTTACTCCTAACTACTCTGCAAGCTCTTTTTGCGTTTGTGCTGAATTCTCAGCGAGTAATTGCTTCAAATCATTGTTGCTGCACTTCCAAGGGCCTTCAGGACGTTGTTTGTTACTCAGACTGAAATTGTCGCTTTTAAATCATCTAAACCAATATGCACATACAATCTACGATACAACACCTTCGCTGAGAAAGGAACAAATCGATTCACATGCTTTTATAGCATATTTTCCTTGGAATTCTTAAAGAATCCTTTCCTTGGAATTCTTAAAGAATGCAATGTCGGATATGTACTTTATCTGTTGCCATTTTTTACTGTACTGAACTGAATAATTTTTGGAGTTATGTTGAGCCTACTGCCATACTACATGTAAATTTTAATAGCTACAGTGACCGGCATAATAAAATGACCATCCTATATCGTATATAAAATATCTTAAAACTAATGTTTTTAATAAAAAAGCATCCTATTATCGGGGTTTTTGAAAGGTTTACTGTCACAACAAAGGTTTGTCACAAAAATTAAGAGTATTTGCAATAACAAGAAATTATAACTTTATTTTAACAAAACGAGCATTTTCATACATGATAAAAAAAAGTGACCACTTTATAAATCTTAATTTATACATTAAAGAAAGTTAAATTTAATATTTGGTATGGCCTCCTTTGGCCTTAATGACTGCCACCAACCGTCTAGGCATACTTTCGATCAGATTATGTAGATGATTGGGATCGAGACTTTTCCGAGCTCGCTGTAGCGCATGGAAGTAATTATTTTTGTTTGTGACTCCAGTTTTATTCACATTTCTGTCCAAAATCGACCATAAATTTTCGATAGGATTTAAATCTGGGGACTGCGGAGGCCAATCAAGCAGTTTTATGTGACAGGAGGTAAAAAACTTTTTTTGTTTTTTGGCGGTGTGCTTAGGATCGTTGTCCTGTTGAAAAAAAAATTGTTCTCCAAGCCTAATTGGATTAACGAAACTTCCAAATTCTCACTTAAAATATCGATGTAAATGTCAGCAGTCATGATTCCATCGATTTTTATTAATTGACCCACGCCTTCCCAAGAAAAACAGCCCCAGACCATATTACCTCCGCCATGTTTTACCGTTTTCTGGAGGTGACGATCTTGAAGCTCCTCACCAGTTTTCTGCCACACACGAAGTCGTTGTTTACGTCCAAGAAGCTCGAACTTACTTTCGTCCGTCCACAGAACTCGTTTCCAGAACTTCACGGGTTCATTTGCATACTTTTTGGCAAATTCGAGTCGCATTTTCTTGTTTCTCTTATTAATCAACGGACGCTTACATGCGAAACGGCTCTGTAAATCTGCTTCCCGCAATCTCCTGCACACTGTCCGGTCGGAAATGGACAGTTGCAGTGATTCACGAAGATTCCTAACAGTTGTCCTCGGATCTTTCTTCACCATTCGTATGATGTTTGCATCACCACGCCAAGTTGTGCTCCGCGGTCTACCTCTTCCAGACCGATCAGCCACTGTTCCAGTATTCAAAAACTTCTTATAAAGTTTCTGGACAGCGCTTTTGCTGACCTCATATTTCTGAGCAATCTTCCGCTGCGAAACACCGCGTTTACAATCTTTGATAATCAGGCTACGGACCTGATAAGAAATTTGTCGACCAGTCATATTCACTACCTTTCTATTACTGTTGTGCTTTGTTCGGAATGTAAACAAAGAACTGGTAGTCACAGGTCGCCGTTTGTTTACACTTTCCGCGCGATATATCGCGTTTATACAACGCGATTAAATGAAGACGCCAGAAATTGTAAGGCGGTCACTTTTTTTTGTCATGTATGAAAATGCTTGTTTTGTTAAAATAAAGTTATAATTTCTTGTTATTGCAAATACTCTATTAAGTTTTGTGACAAACCTTTGGTGTGACAGTAAACCTTTCAAAAAAGCCTGATAATAGGATGCTTTTTCATTAAAAACATTAGTTTTAAGATATTTCATATACGATATAGGATGGTCACTTTATTATGCCGGTCACTGTATATGTTAACACTACATAACCGTGAAAAAGTAGGAAAATTTGATTATTTGAAACTTAATTTCTTAGCCGCTTAGAAAAGTTTGGATTATTCGTTTGTTTACCTAATATTTCTGATTGATGAGCGGTTTTGAAAGTTTTCTTTAACATTAAAAAATCGTTAATTACGAGGGTGGTTTGAAAAGTCCGTGCAAAGTCAGAGAGATAGCACCATTGGTTTGTATCAAAGTTATTTTCAGTTAGTAGCATCTCTTTGAAGAACACACCAAATTTCAGCTAGATTGATCTATTTCTCTGCGTTTAGTGTTCGTTTTAATCGAGGAAGTCGAGTTATTTCCAAAAAATGAATGAAAGAGAATTTCGTGTGTTGATCAAATATTACTTTATGAAAGGCGAATTGCCTCAGGGGACTAAAGAGAAGCTTGATAGACATTATGGTGAATCTGCATCTTCGATTAGAACAATTTATAAATAATTTTAAAATGTTTGAATTAGCCATATGAATACAAATGACACAACATTCTGGACGCTCTGTTGAGGCCACTACTCCAGAAATCATTGACAAAATCCACGATATGGTGATTGTTACGTCCTAGAGGAGGAACGCAACCTTTTCGTTCGCGAGTAAGGCGAACCTCGTTCGTACACGCGTGTCAGTGGACGGGTCAGGGACCCGACGGGTCCCTTTACTCGGGCACCGACGTACGACGAGCGGTCCGTTTTTCGGTCAGGGACGCGAATCCCTTTACCGGGGATAGGACCATGAGTTGACTGTTGGAAGGGTGGGGTGGTTTTGAAATTAACTGATGGAAATAAATTAATACCAAATTTATTAAAATAAGAGTGACAACAGAAAGTTATGCGGCGCGGTTTATTACAATTTACTTGAATGATGTTGTGTGTATGAGAAGTGAAAGAAGGAGGAAATAATAAAAAAAAAGGAAGGAATATGAGTAAAAAGTTAGTAAGCAAAGAAAATGTAACTTACTGGTGATTCCTAGGATGCGAGAAATGAACAAGATATAACGGTTGATAGGCGGCTCCTGCTCTGTAGGTTGGGATGGGTTGTGCGACTCCCTTCCAATTGTCCAATTATAGCACAATAGCACTGATTCTAAATTTTTATTTTTGTCCCCAAAAAAAAAATAAGATAGAGGACGTAAGAGTATGTGTAGTGCCGAAACAAAACCGAAGACGAATTTGAGTCTAAGGACGCGTTTTTACAGGTCTGACTTTTGAATCTAGAATCTAAGTGAATGTGAATCTGCTCTTTTTCCTGTCTCTCAGAATAGAAGTAGAAGTAGAAGTAGAAGTAGTGTGTCCCGGAGACGGATTACCGCGGTTTTTATAGTGATAATCGGAGGCAGAAGCTATCAAGGTGGGTAGAGAGATGGCCTTTGAGGAAGGGGTGAATTGGTCTTAGTGGGAAAAAGTCTCAGCCATTAGCGAAGTTAAAAGACATCGTGGGAGGAGACAGTTAGTTTTTGGAAATATGAATATGGAAGGGCTAAAGGGTGGAGCGTGGGTGTCTCATAGTTTTAGGTGGATATGATATGATTGGCTGAATGAATTAGACGCGACAAGCGTGGAGGTGGTGGATTCTTGAGATAGAGAAATGTATACAAGTGGCCGGCTGGAAAAATCAAAATGCCGTAAATCAAAGGCTAAGATCAGATTTTACGACTATCAGTGAAGTAAACTTTGTTGGTTGACTGATAGGGCACATATGGTTTTGGATTGGGAAGATGTAAGTTTCAAGTTTTAGAGCAGGAATGCTCTGTGTTGCTTTGTTTTACTGAAGATTTGTTAGCGCGGAGTTTCAAATTTTTATAGCTAGGACGACGGACACACTTGGCGAACACTATCCAGATATAAACTTTAAACGAAAACGTAGATTTTTACAACAGGGCACTGTTTCCTGTTATGGAATTTTCCCGAATCGCCTTTCATTTGGCGCGACGGCTGTTCGCCAGATGGGTCTGTTTTCTAATTTATATTTATATATGTATATATTCCTATTATAGTTATATTAGGAGAATATAAATCCGCGAGAGGAAAGAATTTTTGCTAATTAAATCTACAGGACGTAACAGTGATGAATGATAGAAAAGTGAAGGTGCATGAGATTGCTAGTGCTATGGACATCTCGAGTGAACAGGTACATAATATTTTGCACCAACATTTGGGCATGAGAAAGCTATCCACAAGATAGGTGCCGCGATTGCTCACAGTTGACCAAAAACGAAATCGTGTTAAGTGTTCCAAGGACAGTTTGCAGCTGTTTCAGCGGAATCCACAGGACTTTAGGCATCATATTGTCACTGTGGACGAAATATGGATACACCACTACACGCCTGAGACCAAGGAACAGTCCAAACAATGGATTGCCAGCGGGGGTCTGCGTCAAAGAAGACCGTTCCTTCAGCTGGGAAGTTTATGACGACCGTTTTTTGAGATTCGCAAAAAATAATCCTCATCGACTATATAGAAAAGAGTAAAACTATTACAGGTGCATACTATTCATCATTATTGGACCGTTAGAAAACCGAGCTACAAGAAAAATGTCCACGATTGGCTCGCAAAAGGTCTTTTTCCATCTTTACAACGCACTAGTTCACTCCTCTGGAGTTGCGGCCGCAAAATTAATGGAATTAAGGTTCCAACTTGTATCGCATCCCCTCCATTCTTCAGACTTGGCTTTCTCGAACTACTACTTCCCCAATATGAAGAAATGGCTAACGAAGAGGAGATTTTATTCAAATGAGAGAGTGATTGCGGAAACGAATGCCTATTTTGCAGAATTGGTCTAATCTTATTATTCGGAAAGGATCAACAAACTGTAGCAGTGTTGGACGTAGCAGTGTATAAACTTAAAAGAAGACTACGTTGAAAAATAAAAAAGTTTTATCCCGAAAAATTAAATAGATTTCATTTTTGCACGGATTTTTCAAACCTCCCTCGTAGTTGTAATCTTTCAGAGATATGATTGTCGCAAATGCCTATCACTATGCGGTTCCGAATCAACTCATCTTTTATAATACCGCATTCGCATGTCTCTGCTAACGAATAAAGTGCAGGAATTTCTGGCGGGTGACCAACGATGTATGTGAGTAGTATAGGGACCAGTATGACTAGTCAAAACATCCCCCCTCTACTCGACCATCCGGCGCCACTAAACCACGCCTACCGGCGCCAGATGGTCGAATGGAGGAGGAATGTTTTGACTAGCCATACCGGTCTCTAAGGCCGGATTGGGAAATGGCAGAAATTTGAATCGCCGGAATAAAAATTAACAATCTAAATATCAACATTTTATTATTCATATTATTCATATTAGGCATTGATCGTGATTATAGCTCTTAGTCAGCTGGTTAATTTGCATATTCCTTTTGGAAAAATCTCTTAGGTACTCCGCGAGGTTCGAACCTGGGACCTCAAGCTCTTGAGTCAAACCGTCTTTACCACTGCGCTATTACTATACCCTGGTAAAAACTAGTTATATTGCTTACATATGGTCGCGGTCGAACGATAATCTCAAGCTACTGTGAAGGAAACGCGCTTAAGGCTGAATAGCTGAGGAGATGCTAAAAATCACAGTGTAAAACGCTCACCCAGAGATACCTGTCGACCCCTCTGCGGTACCCCAGACTTGGTGGTGCAATAGTGGCTCTGCGCTACTTGACCTCCCTTCCACCATACTCGAGGGATGGTAAAAATTAGAGAGATAAAGGAAAGGAAGGATCTTCGTGCCTCTAAGGCTCCCTATTTTACGCCTTAGCATGCTGAAAGAAAGCAACCAGGCACACTAGAGTCGAGATTAGGGAGCTGTAGTCTTCGAACTGTCCGCATTACATTAGAAAGGTGTGATAATATGCTCGCGTCGGTACAGGAAAACCAAGCGATGCAAGACAAGAGTAATAAAAGCAATTTGATGACAGTAGACACGAGTCGGAAAACGCGAACCGCAAAGAGAAAAATAAATTGTCTCAGGCCTCTCGTGCTGCAAGCCTGGAGTGAGCTGGACTGCCCCCGCAATATCTTCCAGGTTCTCTGCAGCTACTTCAACGATAGAAAAGTTAGGATCTATTTCGGAGACATCTGCGTCTCCAAAGAGGCAGAGAGGCTGCCCTCAAAGCTCAGTTTTAGGCCCAGCTTGCTGGACAGTCATGTTCTACGGCTTCCTCCGTGGACTTGACAGAGAGATAGGAAGGTCATTTATTGCGTACGCTGACGATCTGCTGGTCACAATCGAAAGCGACTCCCGTAATGAAATTGAAAAGCGAGGGCAGCGCACCGTTGATTTAGTCAACAAATGGTGATAAGGGCAAAACTCCAAATCTCTTCGCGTAAGACTGAGGCGATTGTCCTCAGAAGCGAATTGAGCAGAAGAGCTCTGATAGGCAGAAGAAAAGGAGCGCATCCGAACCGAAAACGAAAGGCAGTTAGAGTAAAAAAATCTAACCACGCGGCAAGACCACCGACCATCCGATTAAAGCCAAAGAAAATTCAATTCAAAAAGAAAGTTAGGTATTTGGGTATCCATTTTGATAAGGAAATGGGAGTTTCCTCCCATTGTAAATACTTGCGCGGTAAGGTCGAACCGCTTTTCAGCACTTTAGCTAGGGCCGCGAGATGTCAATGAGGACTGCTTTGCGCGCTCTCGACGATCTATCGGGGTGTGTTTACTCCGACAGTGGCATACGCCACTACCGGATGAATCGACCAATGCGGAGAGGGCGGCCTGAAAGATTTCCGGACCCTGCATCGCCGGGTGCTCATGTCGGCGATTGCAGCATACCGCACGGCGTCGACCGAGTCGCTTTGTGTTATTCTGCGGGTTTAGTCCCAGTTGATATCCTCCTCAACGAATACAAGGCGCGATACTCAGCCAGGAAAGAAATGGATGCCAAAATGAGGAACGTCGTAATTCCGTTCACCGGGAGCATCAAAGAGACCAATGGTCTCATTAGGGATGAGGCGTTAAGCATATGGCAAGCCCGATGGTCTTCTTCGAGCAAAGGCCGTATAACAAATGCCTTTTTCAACAACGTCCGGGACAGGGTGAACGCCAGCTGGGTGAAGCCGAACTATTACGTTACGCAGGTGCTCACTAGACATGGCAAGTTCCGGGGACGCCTCGCGTCTTTAGGGCTTGTCGAAAGTGGCTTGTGCGTGTGGAAAGGCTGAAGACACGGCGGTGCATCACTTGATGGAGTGCCCGGACTTCGAGCCGCAGAAGGAGGCTCTACGACAATTCGTTCCGGCCGGAAGCCGGATGTGGTCGGAGGCGGCACATCACTTCGTGTCAACTCCAGAGGCCTCCTACTCCGTGTTTGCAGCATTTTGGAGGGAATCTCTTTGGCTAAAGGGTCCATGTTAGGCTTCCTACTTCATTTTCGTTTTCTTCTACCTTCCTCTCTCTCGCTTTCCCCTATTCTACTCTCTATTACCTACTTTTACAATTCTATTCTATAACCCTGTCCGCAATACCTACCTACCGGCGTCATATATTCCTTCCTTGTCCTATCCTATCCAAGGGTCAGAACGTGTGTCCGGGCTCGGGATACAAATGAGCGAGCCTCCCCGTGGTTCCCCGTGGACATGGCGCGCGAGACGACACCCTAATGGGAATCGGCGCGCATGTCACGACTATTAATCCGCTCATCCTGCGAAGTATGAACAACACAGACGCTGCTGGATTTTTTAATTGCCCGTTTCAGTGGTAAGAGGACAACTCGCTTTGAAAGTGGTTAGTTGTGTAGCGTATGGCTTTCATAGCCGAGGTAGTAACAATGCGGCATCCTACGGGTGTCGGGCCTCATAATAACTGCTTACATATGGAAAGTATCGACGTCACAAAGTTTTGGAAAAACTCAGTGGAGTCCTGCTCGGATTCGAACCTGGGTCCTCTGGCTGTTGAATCGAACCGTCTTACCACTGTGCGCTACTGCTGTTCTCTGGTAGAAACTGTCTTCACAACGTACTCGTATAACAGGGAGAGGTATATTGTATGTATGTGTGAATGTATACGTATGATCATCCTCGCATGCGTGTTCTCTGGAGAAATCCTGTAGGTCCTGCTCGGATTCGAACCTGGGTCTTGAGTCACTGGTTCTTGAGTCAAGCGTCTTATGCACTACGCTATTACTATACTTTAATGGAAACTAGTTATATTGTATATATATGGAGAGTATCAACGTCACACGCGAAAAATTTCGAAAATTCTAGATCCTGCGGACTCGAGCCTCTGAGGCCCCTGCTCTCGAGTCGCGCGAGCGTGTGCGAACATTGCGTGTTCGAGCGGGTAAGAATAATTTCGAAGACAAAAACTAGCGATTGTTGGAAGATGATACCTCCGGTCTATGTCTACCCGAATACTTTTACCCGTGTGGGTCCCCTCGCTTTCTAACTCGAAAAGTTTACAACAGGTTTTGTTACTTCGAACTGAAGATCACAGGGAAGAGAGAACAAGTGGAGAGAAAGGAATGCACAAAATTTTTTATAGAATAAATTCGCATTTTATTTTTGAAGTTACATTCATAGCTTCGCAAGCATTCGTAGCACTCTGCATTCGTTACAATTTTACGTATATTTTCATTAAAATGAATCGAGGTTAATTCATAGAATACAATATTAAAGTAGGAGTCTAAAAATGATAAATTTTTTATTTGGGGTCGTATATTTTCTTCGATTTCTGGATATTTAGCAGTGAGCGTCTGTTTCACGAAATCTTCGTTTATGTCTTTCTTCGGGAGATTAAGTTCTATCTCGGACATTAAAATACACTTACAATTATTCACAAGAGCTACAACCGATTGTAAGTACTCGTATCTAACGTCGCATTGTGGTCTGGATCTCGAAAAAGGTGGCCAAAAATAGAAAGAAGTTTTAGATTTAAACGTAGATATAAGGGTTTTCGAAGTCGCTGATTACGAATTTCATATTATAATTTCAAAATTCAAAATGACAGATCCAATATGGCCGACCACTTCATTAAAAATTGTTCGGAATTTCATATAAATTGGTATATAAGGGTATTCAAGGTTGCTAATAACGATTATAGGATTACAATTGCGAAATTAAAAACAGTTTATGTGGTTTGATTGATTTTTATTTCAAAAATTGTCAGAGTAGCAGTTATTATAAAATAATACGTATAGTTAAGAAAATAAATAATGAAGAAAAGAATTTTCAAAATCAGTCACAATCACTGTCGGGATAATTATCATGTTCGAAATAAAAGTCGGCATCATGCTTATCAGAAATTTCTAGAAAATTTTCAGACTCATCATCATCAGGGAAAATTAAAATCTCTAAGGCCTCCGATGATAAATTTTTACTTTTTTTGGTTATCATTTTTCTCAAGCTCGAAATAAGTGGATCCGAAGATACCAGTAGCCAATGAAACACATCTTCCATTGTATTTGTGCGTGAATTTTTTCTGGAAAACCCTTCACGATTTTTTGATATCCTTATTTCTGGTTTCCTGAGCATCTTCAGATAATTGACCGATTGGCAATACGGCTGATTCTATTATTTGAGCACCATGTATTAGAACTTTATGAACTGTCGTAGACATGTAATACGAAGGAAACTTGTTTACGCACATTTCTGCAGTATCATGACAATATTTATTAAATTTGTCAACGTTCACGTTATAGTCACATGACATGACCTACAAGATAACGTGAAATCGCTGAATGAAATCTTCGTCCAATCCCAGGATTTGAGCAGGCACTGATGATTGTTCAAAAAAACGACGAACCGTATTGCCGTCGTTGGAGTTGCCATATCCTACTTTTGGGCGATCAACAAGAAGCCCTAGCTGCGTCTTAAACCCCTTCTGAATTGTTCTTTTCCGAATCTGGCAAATATTTTTGTCTTCCGTTGATCGCGATTGCCATTTTTTATTCTCAAGTTTATATCCAAGGTATAGCAAGTACTCAAAGCAACGGATCCATGCGTGTAGCGTTGATAATCCGTAACGTAAATTAGAAGCGTCAATTACTTTATTTTTTACGAAATCAAGATTATTAAATTGTTTTGACGTTGCTCCGCACAAATAGCAGCGCATAGATGATGTAGTAGACATTATAGCATTATAGACCTTGCCATCAATCATGGTGAAAACTATTTCGAAATGTATTATTATTTCTTTTCCGTCCCAAACAGTTTCAAAAGGAAGGAGAGACGCAATTTGATCTTCAATATACTTCTTTTCATTTAAAGTAGACTCTACATTCTCGTGTAAAAATTGTAGCCTTATAGGTCTACAAAAACGAGGTGACGAAGGCGCAGGATTTGTCTATATCACTACTTCCTTTTGAAATTGATTATCCGTGGATACCAGTCGCAATGGAACTAATGAAATAATAAAAACATTAGCGTCCGAACTACTTTCATCAGTAAACTTTTGTTTGTACTCGCTGTGCCCTGAAGAACCATCGCACCTCCATTTTAAAATGAACGTAGCATTTTTCAAAATTTCTGGAAATAATATTTTTATAGTGCCGTTTTGAACATGTAAAATTCTTTCAGATGTGTGATTTAAGAGTACGAGTAAGAGGGCTTGTACACTAACTTCCGCACAAGTCTCAGTTATCTGAATATTTGATGGATAACATCGAACTTTGGCTTCTAAAATTTTTTCGTAAGTGGGATATATAAGAGCGTTATGTTTTTTCATTGAATTTCTAATAAGCATGTACTGATATTTCGATAACATTCCTTCAACGACATCGGACAATGCATCATCGGCAGACATTTTAATAATAGGGAGAGTTGCGGCTAATTTTAACGCTGTTCTGTATTTATCAGCTCGCGTTGGTGACTTTGTAGTGATTTCTTCGATGATGCTGGCAGCACTAGAGGCCTCAGAAGAACGAAGGCTCATTTGAGTAGCCAACGATAATTCTGATGTGCTTAGTGTGTTACGTAAGTCAGTGGCTTTTCTTCTTTTGGTTCGATCACTTGCTTTCTCGAACTCCGTACATGGTCGACCACGCTTCTTCGATTCCGTGGATTTTGATTTCTCTGTACTCGTTGTCGCCGTACTCGAATCCGCAGGTTTTTCATTAGTCATACAAACATTCTGTGGAGTACATAATCGAATCATTGTGAGCAATTTTGAATCTTACTTTAAATTTTTTTTTATAATTCGAATTAAATTTACATATTTCTGTATTAAATTTCAAAGTTAACAATATGTAAGGGCCGGACGGGACTTTTTTAAAAAGACAAGGGAAACAAAAAGACCGATAAAATAAAAGAAACAAAAAAGAACCAAACAAAAGCTAAAATAACGAGGCAACAAAATTATATTTCTCGCGTAATATAGAATCGCACGTCAGTCTTCTAAGCGGTACAAGACAAAAAGCCCAGAAGCGCACACATAAGCCTCTTACCAGGTGTGTCGGTAATTCCTTTCCGGTTTTTTCGCTAAAGAAAACACGTTATTTACAATGGATAGTTAAAATATATTTATTCAAAGTATTGGCCATTTGATTCTATACATTTTGCCCATCTCTCAGGCAATTTATGGATGCCATTCCAAAAGAACTGTTTCTCCTTTGAGCTAAACCATTCATCGAGCCATTTTTTAACTTCTTCGAAATCGGCGAAGTACTGCTCTGCAAGCGCGTGCCTCATCGATGCGAAAAGGTGGTAGTCGGATGGAGCCAGGTCTGGAGAGTACGACGGGTGCGATAAAACTTCCCATCCAAGTGATTTCAACACTTCTTTGACTGGTTTTGCTGTATGAGACGGCGCGTTGTCATGCTGCAAAATCACCTTATCATGTCTTTGAGCGTATTGTGGACGTTTTCCGATCAATGCACAGTTCAAATTGATCATTTGTTGTTGGTAGCGATCAGTATTAACTGTTTCTCCAGGTTTCAACAGTTCATAATATACGACACCAACCTGGTCCCACCAGACACAGAGCATGGTCTTGCGACCAAAGCGATTGGCCTTGCAGTCGATGGGCCGCCTTCGCCAGGTGATAACCATAATTTTTTTCGCTTAGGATTTTCGAAATAAATCCATTTTTCATCACCCGTTACTATTAGATGCAGAAATGACTTCCTTTCATACCTTTGAAGCAGCATTTCACTGACGATTTTTCGATTTTCCAATTGCCTGTCATTCAATTCATGTGGCACTCATCTTCCCATCTTTTGGATCTTTCCCATCGCTTGTAATCGTTCACAAATTGCTACTCGGCTCACATTCAACTTTTCTGCCAATTGTTTTTGAGTTTGTGTTGGGTCTTCATCCAATAACTCCTGCAATTCCGCATCTTCGAACGTTTTCGGCCTACCAGGATGTTTTTTGTCTTGAACGTTGAAATCACCACATTTGAATTGTCGAAACCACGTTTCACATGTTCTTATGGTTGGAGCATGCTCACCGTAAGTTTCTACCAGCAAACGATGACTTTCAGCGGCTTTTTTCTTTTGATTAAACAAGAAAAGTAATGCGTGCCGCAAATGCACGTTTTCAGGCACAAAACTCGACATTTTCAAAAAATTATTAATCTATAACGCTGTTATTTTGGCGGAACGTAACTTGTGTAGTTTTGAGGTTAATGTCAGTAGAATAAAATGACATATGTATCAAATCATAACATTGCATACTTATGGCTAGTGACATCTGTTACAAAAACCGGAAAGTAATTACCGACATACCTGGTATGTATTATGGAAAAGTTCAAATCCGCTCGACGCTGACCGCTCCTAGGTAGAATGTAGGTCCAATATGAGGAAAAATAGGTCCATTGTAGGACAAAATAGATTGTATGTAGGGTCAAAGTAGGTTTAATGTAGTGACAAAGAAGATTTAGTGTTGGTTGAAAGTTAGTTAACCGTTAGATTCGTAATCAGCGACCCCAAAAACCCCCCGAGTAACGAGTTTCAAGTGAATCTGATGAATTTATGAAAAATTCATCCGCCATATTGGATCCGCCATTTTGAATTTTTACAATCTGACTTCAGATTCGTAATCAGCAGCCAAAAATATTAAAAGAACCAATTTCGGCTGAATTTTTTGGACATTATTATTGAAGTATAAATGTGAAGCTGTTATATTTTTTAATTGGACATGGTCAACTTTGACCCCCTATATTTCTTAAACGGGGCATATGCTCATCTTGAAATTTTGCAGGGATTTTTGGGTCATCATAAGTAACCATTTGGCATAAAAAAAGTTTCAAAAATCGAGGTACCGAAAACGGGCATTTTTTGCCGATGCTCTTTCTTTTCGTTGTATGTCAATAGTAGTCAAATCCCTAGCAGACCGTTACAGCCCAAATTCTTTGGTAACGAGATGCTTTACGCCGAAGCGCATCACACCCTTTTCCCGGGAACGGGCATTCACTTTTTGAACGAAACTAATTCTATAACCTGAGAAGATTATCCTGCTAGTTATATTCTTTTCGCTTTTGATCTTACTCCTGATCTATCAGCTAATTGTACGGACCAATGGAACCTTATGAAACACGGTAGTTTGCGAATGGAAATACGATTCGAAAAAGCTCTCACAACAACGATCAACTGCTTAGTTTACGCTGAATTTGAAAGTGTGCTGGAAATAGATTCTTCTCGTCAAGTCATTGTAGATTATAGCGGTTAAGGAAACACATCTCCCACTTTTCTTTTCGGCGTCTTTCCCCTTCCAATGCAAAAATTTTCAACCTCATTCTCCTCCAGAGCAAACATTTTGAGAAAAGAGCTCAGTCGACTTCGAGGCGTGAAGAGTATAGTTTTGGCGAAACAGAATTACGAATACAGAGGGAATATGGATGTGATCATCGAAGTGCAGTGTTTCCGCGATAGCAACGATGTCTATGTGCTCAAGGAGGTGGCTATTGTCGGTATTAATGAGGCATTCGTCGGACATTGGATCTTAGCTCCAGAGTATTCATTTGCGGAATTGAACGAAAAATCAAGACGGATAAATAACTGGCTTTCACTAAATTATCATGGAATAGAGTGGGAAGTCCAATCCGAAATATTTTATCCGCGCTTGCGTGAAATTACGAGTCATATTCGTGACTTCATGACAAGGGGCAAGGAAAAAGCGAGCTACTTGCAAAATTTGTTAGCCCGAAACGTGTATAATCTGGAGAATATCTCGCCGACGTCCAGCGATCTTTCATCTAACGAACGTGTAGAAGACTGCTCATTCCACGCATTTAGAAAACATAGACGATATCACTGTGCATTACGCAACGCATACAAATTGAAACACTAGTACATCGAACAAAGTCAAATCAACATCAGGAAACGCGACAACGTCTATGTGACCCGGTGTTTGTCCTCCAAAATTGACGAGAAAGACGGTGAAAATAGCTATTCCTATAAATGGGGAAGTGAACAATCATCGGTTGAAGAAAAGGAAAACGAGACAAATACTGAGTTGGAACATTCCGTCGAACTGTCGAGGACTATAACAATCACGTTATTAGAGGTGAAACGAAATTATATAAAATGAATTCGCTCGAAATTCAACATGCGTTGTAACATCTCAATGCTAGATACACCGGCGTTTATCCAGCCGACAGACTACCGAGGGTATGGACGAGGTCGACGACAGTAGTCGCTAATGATGAACTGACAATCATGTCTGTCCAGGATAGCATTGGGTTGCATTCTACGTCGATCAGAATGGAACGGCCACATACTTCGACAGCTACGGAATGCCGCCCTGGAACTCACAATTTCTCCTGCGTATTAAAAGAAATTCTGTCACTTACCGATGGAATACCTCGCAGCTACAGGGACTCTTATCGGCGACTTGTAGCCATTATTGTTGTGTTTTTCTTCACTTTATGTGTCGAGGTTATAACATCAGTATCTTTAAAAATTTGTTCACCAATGATTGCGAATAAAATGATCAGTTAATTGTACGAATGTATAAGAAAATCTTTTGTCAATGTAAACGTAAATCACTATATCATCATATCCCTGTGTACCAGGTTCAATCCTGTATTAAGAAAAATGTATAAGAATAAAATGTAAATTAATTCTATAAAAATTTTGTGCGTTCCTGTCTCTTCATCTCTTCTCTGTTCCCTGTGACCTCCAATTCGTAGTAACAAAATCCCGATGTAAACTTTTCGAGTTCGAAAGCGAAGGGACCCCCATAGGTAAAAATATTCAGGTAGACATTGACCGGAGGTATCGTCTTGTAACAATCGCTGGATAGTTTTTGTCTTCGAAATTATTCCTACCCGCTCGAACATGTTCGCACACGCTCGCGCGACTCAAGAGCAGGGGCCTCAGAGGTTCGAGTCCGTAAGGTCTAGAATTTTCGAAATTTTCCATGCGTGACGTCAATACTCTCCGTAAGTACACAATATAGCTAATTTCCATCAGGGTATAGCGTAGTGTATAAGACGCTTGTCTCAAGAGCCCAGCGGACCCAGGTTCGAATCCGAGCAAGGATCTACTACAATAGGATTTTTCCAGAGGAACACGCATGCGGGGATGACCACACGTACACACTCACACACACACAATGCACCTCTCCCTGTTATATGAGTAGTACGTTGTGAAGACAGTTTCTACCAGAGAGCAGAGCAGTAGCGCACAGTGGTAAGACGGTTTGACTCAATAGCCAGAGGACCCAGGTTCGAATCTGAGCAGACCACTGAGTTTTTCCAAAACTTGTGACGTCGATACTTTCTATATGTAAACAATATAACTAGTTTCCACCAAGGGTATAGCAATAGCGCAGTGGTAAAGACGGTTTGACTCAAGAGCCTGAAGTCCCGGGTTCGAACCTCGCGGAGTGCCTTGGAGATTTTTCCAAAAGTAATATGCAAATTAACCAGCTGACCAAGAGCTAAAATTACTATCAATGCCTCATATGAATAATAAAATGTTGATATTTAGATTGTTAATTTTTATTCTGGCGATCAAATTTCCGCCATTTACCAATCCGGCCTTAGAGACCGGTATGGCCAGTCAAAACATTCCCCCTTCATTCGACTATCCGGCGCCGGTGGACGTGGTTTAGTGACGCCGGATGGTTGAGTGGAGGGGGAATGTTTTGATCGGCCATACCGGTCCCTATACTACTTATGTGGTCTAATGTTGTTATGGTGAAAAATAACATCTTTACGATTCACTAGTTCTGAACGCTTCTGCTTGATTGTTTCGTGTAATTTGTCCAATTGGTGACAGAACAATTCCGAATCAATTATTTGATTATGTTTAAGCAGTTCGAAAAACATAATATCCTTGTAATTTCACTAAATAGATAGCAGAATTTTCTTTTGGCGAATGTTTACTTTAGAAGCGCTTTGAGGTAGTTCATTACGTTTGCTCCATGATCTTTTTCGTTCCATAGTATTGTAAACAATCCATTTTTCATCGCTAGTTAACATTCGTTTCAAAAACGGATCGTTTCTTTCACGTTTCAGGAAAGAATTGCTGATATTAATACGTTTGGTGAGATGAATTTCTTTGAGCTCGTGTGGAATCCAAATATCGAGATTGTTAACGTATTCAAATTGTTTTAAATAATTTTCAATGCTCATATGTGATACGTTTAGCTTCTCTGCGATCTCCCGTGTCGTATAATGGCAGTTGAACTCAAACAATGCTTTTATTTTGTCGTCATCGATCTCAATTGGCCGACCTGATCATTATACATCTTTCACAGAAAAATCTTAACGGAAACAAGTAAACTAACGCTGATTCTGACGTTCTGTCCAGAATTTTTCACCATATACAGCACATAACTTTTAACAAGCTTGCACAGCGTTTTTTCATTTTTAAAAGTAAAAAAGTAAAATATGGCTTCAAATTTGTGGTTTTAATTTTTCATTTTTTCAATTTAATGCTAAATAAACAATTCTTTACCTAATGACGCACTTTTTTTTAAAGAAAGCTTAAAATATCAGCTATCAAATGATATAAAGGTTATAAGATTTGGAGTGAAGTTAGTTGCGTTTGATGATAAGTAAAGCCATCTATTCGTAAAAAACGACATGACTTTTTTGCTAACCTGATACATATTGTTGTCCAAAAATAAGCATTGGTTAGTATAAAATTCCAAAGTTTTATAAATGTTCTTCATGAAAAGAATATTACTGATTGTGAGATACACAATGCGACTACGAAAAGCGATATGTGAGAGCAACTAAGATTACGAATCGCTTATTGATTGCGAGCTGTTCAGCATTTGACATGGATCTTCATCTTCATCTCTAATAATGCTTCCAGTTGTTCATTCTCAACTTTTTTCGGTACATCATTGTGTCCTTTATTTTTCACATTGAAATCATAATTTCTAAAGCGTTGAAACCACTCTCTACTCTCAACTTCTTTCGGGTGGAGCATGCTTCTCATACGCCTCCACAAGTAAACGATAACTTTTAGTTGCACTATTCTGAACAATAAAACAATGTAGTAGAACTGTCTGCAAATACCATTTTGTTGACACAAAAATCAACATTTTCGGTGAAAATGCCGAATAGGAGACCCCGCTCCTATGATCTTGATCTTGACATATGTTGTCAAGGACATCTTCCTGAGTAACGTGCAAAAGGTTTTATCTGTCATTCGTTGTTTGTTAAAAAGTTATTAGCAAAAAAGTTTGGTTTATGCGTAAGTTGCAAGTGCGTTTAGCACGGCGCGCTACATGCGCCCCCTATCCCATCCCCAGCCTTATCCTCGCCCCTCCCCCGCTCCACCCCGTTTCTCTCCCACCTCCTCCCCTCCGTGCTAAACGCACTTGCAACTTACCACTTTATCTCTATGGGAAAAAATTGGAAATGGAAGTAAAATTAGATTAGATTACGTTATATTGTAGTTCGATCTGTTCCTGTTCGTGTTGTGAACAAATTCGTAAACATTTATTTTGAGACGTCTTAATACATTTTTTATATTATGAGCAATATATAGCCGCTAGATACATTAAATGTTTAAATAAATAAAATTATTTAATTCTGCTAAATTCGTGTACAATGTAATACAACCTTATCTAACCTTACTTTCATTTCCAACTTTTTCCCATAGAAATAAAGTAGTAAGATACAAGTGTATTTAGCATGGGGGGAAGAATCGGGGTGGGGCGAGGATGGGGCAGAGGGAAGGACAGGGGGTGGGGGGCACACGTAGCACGCCGTGCAAAACGCATTTCCAACTTGCGCGTTTATGAAAATTTTTAGCAATAACTTTTTAACGAACAACGAGCGACGGCTAAAACCGTTTGCACGTTACTCATGAAGCTGTCCTTGATAACATATGTCAAGGTCAAGGTCATAGGAGCGGGATCCCCTATTCGGCATTTTTACCACATTTTCAATGCAATGACAAAAATATTGTTTACACGTTCATCAAATGTCATATACTAAATATGGAAGCTTATTTATATTACTCTCATATATATATGTTGCCACTGGAAATTCTATGCATATAGTACTCGTTACATTTCTCAGAAAACGGCGGAAACTTATTCAAACATCTAATATAATTGATTAAAGTTTATTCATATGTCAAAAAAATTGTATTTTATTCCACTCTAGGAAACGGAACGAACTTATTTGCCAACCCAATAAAAGTGGTATAACTCCTGCCAAAAGTTATCAAATGATATAGAATGCATGCGGTGAGAAGTGTTTGTCTCGGTCGAATGTGTTGTTGTGGTTTGGTAAATTTTGAGGCAAAAGAAAAGGCATTTAGAATGACGAAAAAACAGGCTGAGGCGAACATCGAAGCCGTCCGCGCTGCATTGAAAGACGATTATCAGTTAATGACTGTTCACGGAGCAATTAAACATCGATAAAGAAATTGTCTATACAATCATTAACGAGGATTTAAGAAATAGAAAGTACATGTACGTTTCGCACGCGCTGATGTGCCGTCTCACAATGTAGCAATAATTTGTCATCTTTTAACAAAAAAAACTTTTACTGTGCTACACCATTTATATACTTGCCGAATTTAGCATCGGCGGATTACTTTTTATTTTCAAAGCTGAAATTGAAACTAAAACAATGATTCAACGATATCAAGACGATCCAAGATAACGTAACGAACTACGAAACATTACAACAATGAATTTCCAACACGTTCTGGAACGGTTGGTGAAGCGCGCCGAATTATGTACAGTTTTACAAGGGTCATATGTAAAATAATTAGTAATGAAAATTTTTTTACCATATTTTTTGTTTTGTTTATGAGCTTAGTCTTAAAATTTTTTAGTTACACTATCTACAATTACTGCTGACTACTATCAACGTCAATTAATTCGTTTGAATCAAGAATTTAGACGAAAACGTCCGTATATTAGCAACAGCGAACGTCGAAAATTGTTGCATAACAACACCAGGTCACATATTGCTAACAAGGGGAGGACCAGATCTTTCTTCCTGCGATTTCGATGAGCTTGATATATGTCATAGTCAGGGGCACCGACTTGGGAAAAATATTGGGGGGGCAAGAAGTCATGACCTTTTTTTTAGCAGTCCTTACATTACCAGGGGGAGGGGTGAAAGTATTTAGAAGTATGTAGGTTATGTAAGATGTTAAAAGTTAACTGATAAAGTAGGACATTTTGGATTAAAAAAAAATTATCATCTTACTATTTTGCATTGTTGTTTACAAAATGATAAAGGACTTTTGATACAAAATGACTTAATTTATAAGTATGCGAGAGGTTGAACTTAACTTTTAACCTTACATACTTGCATATATAAGCAAAATATTTAATGCACAAAATCAAGAAAGAAAGTTTATTAATTTATTTTATAATCATAAAAAATTCGCGCGATGGATTTCATTTTGATTAATAAATTCGTTAGCAATAGTATTCAAATCTAATTTCATAGTTTCTTCCTTATGTACGTGTAAAATACTTAAAGATTTTAATCGATATTGAATCATTTTGCTCCGTAAATAAGTTATAAATAGTAACCTCCTTAAGGAAGAAAAAGACCGTTCTGCTGTACACGTAGTTACAGGGATTGTCAAAATTAATTTTATAAATTTTACTAATTCTGGTAGCAACTCTGCTGTATGTTGTTCTTGTTGTAGTAAACAAACTATATCACCAAAATTTGTCATTGATTTCGCGTCCAAGCTTGAACTTTTCTCTCGTAGAATGTCACACAACATATTGCGATGAAGAATTAGCTGTTCGCTATCAACATCCGAACCAAAATACGAGGGCGGTCCGATAAGTACTTAGCCTCACCGCCCGATGGCGCCACTATCGCAAGAGAAATTTACTATCGTGTAGTACATTCTCGTAGACGGCTACTGTCGAAATTTCAGCCGAATCGGACTCGTAGTTTTGTTTTGACCGCGTGTGGAAGCGGGCGTGTCCGCGGATTTTAGAAAAATGGAAAAAGAGCAATATCGGTCGGTGATTCGATTCTTGTTTTTGGAAGGGAAATCGCGCAGCGAAATCAAAGAGCGCTTGGATGCTGTGTACGGTGACTCTTTTCCTTCGATGGCGACCGTCAAAAATTGGTTTAACGAGTTTCAACGTGGTCGCACGTCGGTTTATGATGAGCCACGCCCAGGTGCCCCGAAAACGGCTACCACGGAGGATAACATGACAAAAATCCACGATCTCGTATTAGCAGACCGCCGATTGAAGGTGCGCGAGATAGCTGAGACAGTAGGCATCTCAAAAGACCGCGTGGGTCATATCCTGCATGAAATTTTGGGCATGAGAAAGCTGTCGGCGCGATGGGTGCCGCGTTTGCTCACTCCGGACAACAAGCGCAACCGTGAGACCACTTCAGAGCAGTGTTTGACGCTGTTTAAGCGCAATCCGAAGGAGTTTCTGCGTCGTTTCGTGACCGTCGACGAAACATGGATCCACTGGTACACACCAGAGACCAAGGAACAGTCGAAACAGTGGACTTTACCCGGCGAACGTGCTCCGAAGAAGGCGAAGACTGCCCTATCGGCCGGAAAGGTAATGGCCACCGTTTTCTGGGATTCACAAGCTGTGATCTACATCGACTACCTGGAGAAGGGCAAAACGGTCACAGGGCTGTACTATGCCGAATTATTGGGCCGATTCGACGCCGAATTGCAGAAAAAACGGCCCCATTTGGCGAAGAAAAAAGTGCTCTTCCACCATGACAACGCACCGGCTCACACCTTCGCCCTCGCCACGGTCAAATTGGTCGAATTGGGCTACGAACTGCTGCCCCATCCACCGTATTCTCCAGATTTGGCCCCGTGCGACTTCTTTTTGTTTCCAAACTTGAAAAAGTCACTCGCCGGGCAGAAATTTGAGTCGAATGAGGAGGTCATCGCCGCCACGGAGGCCTACTTTGCAGATCTCGAGAAAACGTATTTTTCAGACGGGTTAAAGAAGTTGGAGCATCGCTGAATCAAGTGTATCGAGCTAAAAGGAGACTATGTTGAGAAATAAATCGCCACTTTTCCAAAATTTTCGTTTTTCTTTTGTAGGCTAAGTACTTATCGGACCACTCTCGTATTTCACAATTTCATGTTGAAACACATCATCTTCCGAAACGAATTTTTCTGCTTTCATCAAAAACGTACTTATTTTTGTATCGAATCTTTTTTCTAAACAATTAATAATGTTGTCGATTATTTCACAATATAGTCTCTTATACTTATATATAACATTTGTACAACAGTCTTTCAAATTATCTTTTGATTCATCAAATTTCTTAGGTATCTTTCTTTTACGTTTCAGCTTGGGCGATACAATTTCAAACGTAACCTTTTTCTCGTCAACTATTTTCCAGAATTCTTCAAATTGGGCTTTAAAATTTTTTATAGTATTACATAAAGTTTGAATTAATAATTTTATATTCTCAAAGTGAAGTTGTTTCTTTTGAATAGCGATACTTACCGCATCTAAGTGACTAAAAATTTTCTGTAAAATGGATATCATAAAAAAAATCAAAAGATTCCATATTTTTTAAAAAACCACTTGCTTTTGCAGCTGCGTCGGATGTATCGGATGACGAATAATCACTGAAAAAATCTTTCAAAGTGTTGTAATTTTCATAAATTGAATGTATAGATGCGTATCGTACTGTCCAGCGAGTAGGACAAAATAGTCTTAAATTTCCTTTCTTATCTAAGTTTTCTTCTTTTATACCTGTACATAAAAATAACATAACAATACAAAAAATAAATAGTATATAGTTATCGTATTAAAATAAAAAAACGAAAATAAAGAATAAAGGTTTTTCTGTCTGTTATAGTATGTACCTTTAAAAATTCCTAGCCTTCTGGGTGAATCTTTTATAAAATTTATTAAATCTTTTACAATATTTAACGTATCTCGACATTCTGTTATGGACTTGACTGAATCTTGAACAACTAAATTCAAATTATGCGCCGTGCAGTGAACGAAAAAAGCTTTTTCTTTAATTTCCAAAATTCTGGCTTGCACTCCATTGAAAATACCAGACATATTCGCTACACCGTCATAGCATTGTCCACGAATATTAGAAGTCGACAAATCGAATCGATGTAAAATATTAAGAATTATATCCGTCAAAATCTTTGATGTCGTACTGTCACTATTATAAAATCCAAGAAACACTTCTTCTATTTCTATAGAATCATTTACAAATCTAAAATGCAAAGAATTGGTAATATTAAATTAGTAGACTTAAAATATCGATCGTTATATATCATAAACATAGTATTAAATAGATGTAATCTTAGTGAATCCAAGTTTAAATTATTATACCGTAAAAGCTATGAATCTCAGCATAAAAATAATTTTTTTTATTTCAATTTTGTTAAAACTGGTTTTTTGCCTGCTGCGATCAAATTTTCTATCAATAAATATTTTTATGAGTTCATAGCTCAATATTTAGAATAAAGTACATTATTTTTGAATAAATAAATTTTACTTTAAATAGATAAAAATTCATACCTGACATAAAAAACTGAATTGTTTTTTAGTAATGATATCGCTCGTCTCGTCCGTAATAATAGAAAAATAAATCGCGTTTTACACATTTTGAACTAGTTTGTGTAAAAAAGAATGACTCATTATGTTCAAAATTTCATTCTGAATTTCGTGAGACATCCAATTATATGAATCTCGTTTCAACCATTTCTGCAATTCTACTGAATCTTCGGATCTTAGATTTAATAAATTATTAAAGTTACTCTTTTCACCGATATGGCTTCGAATTGGAATACCTTGGACGCCAAGGTAACGTAATGATGTTATTATTTTTAACAAACTGTGAGAAATCTGATAGATATATGTATCGAAAAGATCTCTTACATATCAGGTGTAGTAAAAAGAAATCCATTATTTTTCCAATAGATGGCTTTAGTTATCTGTATCTCACGTTATATAAGTCCGATCGGGTTCCACTAGATGGCGTTAGAAAGATGAGATTTCGTACTAAAAAAACTTTTCTGACTTTTTTGTGATAAGTTGACTCAGTTTTGTTTGAGCACGCGTCAAAGATGGACACTAGCAAAGAGAAAATACGCTATATTTTACAGTTTTTCTTCGATAAAGGCGGAAACGCAAGCAGGCGGCTGAAAATGTGAATAGTGTTTATGGTCCTGATACTGTAACAGCCAATCACGCGCAATTTTGGTTTCGTCGATTCCGTTCCGGTAATTTCGATGTCAAAGATGCACCACGCACTGGAAGGCCAATTGTCGAAAATATCGATAAAATCATGGACATTGTCGAGTCCGACCATCATGTAAGCACTGTTTCGATTGCCCAAGAGCTAAAGATTGCACAATAAACCGTTTGGAACCATTTGAATAAGGCTGGATACAAAAAGAAGCTCGATGTATGAGTGCCACACGAGTTAACGCAAAAAAACCTCATGGGCCGAATTTCCATCTGCGAATCGCTGCTGAATCGCAACAAAATCGACCCATTTCTGAAGCGGTTGGTCATGAAAAGTGGATCACTTACGACAACGTCAAGCGAAAACGGTCGTGGTCGAATCGCGGTGAGCCGGCGGAAACGGTGGCCAAGCCAGGATTGACGGCCAGGAAGGTTTTACTGTGTGTTTGGTGGGATTGTCAGGGAATTATCTACTATGAGCTGCTCCCCTACGGCAAAACTCTTAACTCGGAACTGTACTGTCAACAATTGGACCGTCTGAAGGAAGCAATCGCCCAGAAGCGGCCAGCTTTGGCCAATAGGAGAGGAATTGTGTTCCATCAAGACAACGCCAGGCCACACACATCGATAATGACTCGCCAGAAGCTCCGGGAGCTTGGTTGGGAGGTTCTTATGCATCCACCTTATAGTCCGGACCTGGCACCAAGTGATTACCATCTGTTCCTGTCCATGGCGAACAATTTTGCTGGTGAAAAATTCGCTTCAAGAGAGGCTTGTGAAAATCGACTGTCTCAATTTTTTGCCAATAGGGACGAGGGCTTCTATGAGAGAGGCATAATGAAATTACCTTCAAAATGGCAACAAGTTATCGAACAAAACGGCGCATATTTGACCTAAATCGGATCATTCTAACTATGGTAATTAAAGCCTTCAATTTCATGCAAAAATAATGGATTTCTTTTTACTACACCTGATATTTAGTTCTAGAAAAGCACACGACGCTCGCGTGCGCCACCAGCATAGGTTCTTTCTTTTTAAGTTTCCCCTCACGTATTTAGCTAGTCTATGTTCTTTTTGGTTATGCGCGCCATGCTGTGTCTGTGCGATGTACGTTTTTCTTTTGTGTCTGCAATTACGCGACAGTTACCTTTGTACTATTTTCTCTTTTATTAAATACAAGTACTTGAACCTAAACTTGTGTAAAGTACCTTCGTTACCCGAAATTCCTGTCACAAACAGGCACGATTTTCCCTTATTTGTCGTAATTTTTCGCTTGAGATACTTACTGCTACGTTGACATTCGTTTTTAGATTGACAAATTTCAGTACTGCTTCTTTATGATATGCTGACATTTCATGGATTCGAAATTTTTCAATCGCTTTTTTCCAATTCATAAATCCAGCCTCGATAAATGTATTTTCCATTTTTGAGGAAAATGTCAAAATACCTTTTTCGTACACAGTCTTACACACGTTACATAAAACTACCTTCTTTTTCAAATCATATATCAACCACCTAAATTTTTCAATCCAAGACGGCAAAAAATGACGTGTAGACTTAATATTACATAACCATATGCTTTTCGATGTAGTAGGCTCACTGTCGGCGGATTTGTTGGATTCATTAATATTTTGAGATTTCTCGGTACTGACAGACTTACGCAAGACGAATTTATCCATTTTACATAAATTGGGATAAAACTACTTAAAAGAAAATCACTTTGACAAAAAACAGATTACTAAGTTCACGTCTCTGTACAAGATGTCGTATTATAAATATTGTAATGCGACATAGTCAAGTGAGCGTCATTTATCACCTAAACTGTCCGAAAAAATTGAAAAACGCCACTCTAACTCAGAACGCGCAGCAGTGCTGCCATCCGGTACCCATGCTGGCAAGCATTTTTTGTCTATCCGTGAGACGAGCGCTTGGCTATCTTCGGCGCGTCGAGCGAGAAAGATGTCATGCCGTCCTTTTTTCTCTCACTCAACTTTGTACGCTGGGAAATTGAACCCGCTCATTGACAAGCAATAACAGCTCAATTCTGAATAGAATAAGGCAAGCGTAATATTTTTTTCATTTGTATTTGGTTGTTAAATAACCAGTAAAGAGGGTAAAATTATTGCGGGGGCGTCGCCCCTCCAATAAAATTATTGGGAGGGCCAAAAGTGCTCTGCCCCCCCTAAGTCCGTGCCTATAGTCATAGTACTATCTCCCCACTAATGAAGAGTAAAGCCACTCAATGCAATTCTCAAACATTTACTAAAAATGATTAATTATGAATTAAAAAATGAGTTTAAAGTTTTCAGTCCTTCTTACTGAATAATAAAGACAGATTACTAGCAAAAAGCTATAGCCGAAGCTGCAAGACAACGGACTAGTACGCTGTGTAGCGCTGCATGTCGCGAGATCGAATCTCGATTTTTTTTCATTTCTATTTATATGAATGTACATGTAACATGTTATATAATAACATGTTATATAATTGCACAACATATTTTTAAGAAAAATATTCTTTTGCCTTTATTCCCTATATTATTCTTGTGCCTTTATTCCCTATATTTATTTTGATTGACTATTCGTTAACATGTATATAATAACGTATTAGGTGTACAAATAAGTTTTAAAGTGTTTTTGTGTGACGTATACTGCTGGTTTACAAATCAAAAAAATTCTTCCGCAGTTTTGTCACGTAACTGTAACTGGTAAGAGTAATAAAAATAACAAAAATAAAAAAATAAAATAAAAACGACGCAGAAGATGGCACAGTATTCAAACGTTCTTAAACGTTGGTAGGCAAGCGATAAAGCATTTATTTGTCACTGCATTCGTTACGAATTCCACCAAGGAAAAAGTGCTGCAAAAGCATGTGCATCGATATATTCTGTTCTTGAGGAGAATACTGTATTGAAAAGCACGTGTGAATTTTAGTTCAGGCGATTTAAAGCTGGTGATTTTGAGGTTAACGATCAAAAACGTAGCGATGCCCCACAGAAGATTGAACATGAGCAATTGCAAGTATTACTGGATGAAGAAACTGTTACTGCTGATCGCTACAAGCAACAATTGGTGTAATTGAACGAGGAAATCAGTTGAAAACGTCCATTTATTGGCAAAGGATTGCACCCCATTAAATTGCCCCATGATGACGCCAGATGATGTTGTGATATGGTAAATTTTGCAAAATCGGTTAAAAAACGTTATTAACATTTGGCTGGAAAGTTTTGGCGCACCCGGCATTTAGTTCCGACATAGCCCCTTCAAACTATCACTTGTTCCGATACATGCAAAATACTTTGTCTTCAATTCACTTCCGGACATTTGATGAACTGCAAAAATGGGTTGACGATTTCATCATGTCACACGACAAATACTTCTTTACTGCTAGAATCCGTCAGCTGCCTGACCGATGGCAGAAGGTGATAGATAATGACGGCGCATATTTTGATTAATAAATGTGTTGTTCTTTTCTCTCAAATATGTTTTGCATTGTCTTAAAAACGCTTTAAAACTTATTTATGCACCTAATATATTTATGTGCAGAACACATTTTAAATAATTTTTTAGTTATACTATTTTTATTTTTATAGTTTAGATTCCTACATTATAATATCGGCAATTAAAGTCTCTTACATAGTTTCTTTTCTGAATATATTTATTTTGTAATTGTCCCGACTATGGATACATATGAAACATTCTTTTCTTTATATGCCATTGGGTAGTTTGAACTTTAATCGTTAAACTTTTTTTGTTTACGGGGGGAAATGCTCATAGATTCTCCCACCCCTTGTAGTGGGGGAAGACGGAGGTTATGTCGGATTCGTACCGACTAAAACCCCTCGGGGTGCCTACCAGTTGGGCCGAAATAGGGGAACTAGGAAAACTGACACCTCATTCTCTCCCTAGCGTCCCAGCCCTGGTCGAGCCTCTCGCCCAAGTGCCGCATCTCCCCACATTGCGCGGGAAAGAGGGCGCGGCGTCCCGATCGGTCAGGCTTAACTAGCCGAATTAGCTGAGTGATATCGGAAAGAAAGGGGACATTCACCCTTTCTTCCATGTCAGATGACAAGTGAAGGAGGGCGGAGAGTAGGGACCCCAACGGGGTATCCCACTCCCATATTCCACCCGATCCGACGCGCAATGGAGCGAGCAAGGAAGGAGGTGACCCATCTCACCCTACGACGGCCGATTCTCTCCTTATCGCCAGACGAAGGCGGACCCTGGATGGGCCCTTGGAGAGGATATCCCCAATTACATGAGTCTGCCCTCGGCAGCTAGTCAGGATCGCTATTCCTATTGAGGGCGGTTCGCCGATGTCGAAACGGTCGGATGGCACGCTCAGTAGTCTCCTTCCGGGACATTACTGCCTCCGCAAAGGAGACCGCCGCACTCCAGACTTCTTCTCTGCCGACCATGGCCCTGAAAATGACCGGCGGAAAAGGTTTGGATTGCTTTCCACTGCCTGGATGATGACATGCCGCTCCTGATCCCATGCTGGACATGCTTCCAGGGTATGTTGCATTATGTCCTCCAGCTCCAGGCAGTGGTGGCATCTTTCCGAGGGCTTCTTCTGGATGCGGTGCAGGTACCGTCCGAAACGTCCGTGGCCTGTTAGCACCTGTATCAGGTGGAAAGTTAACTCGCGTCCGCGCCTGCTCACCCACTCAACGAGACAGGGCTGGACGACCTGGGCCGTTCAAAGCCCATGTCCGGGGATCCAACAACATATCAGACCACCGCTCAATAACCCGGGTTTTGGCCTGGGACCTCAGGGCAATATCCCTGGCCGTGATCGCCTCTCCTTCCTCACGGAGCTCTTTAATACGTTACTATATACTAATAAATTACTGATCGTCCGTATACTAGAAACTTCAGTGGTGGGAGATCGTTCAGGGGGGTTACTGCCATATAGGAGGTGGTCCTGTAGCATCTAGTCGCCTACATGACTACCGACTGCATTTCCTGATGCATCAGGCGTTTGTTGCGGTCGGTTGCCATAAGCCGAGACGCTCAGATGGGCACTCTATAGGGGACGACCGACGCGACCCACACGTAAAAACGACGAACTCTCCATCCTGGATCCCCCAGGTTTTGCATTAGGGTGGCGAGCGCTAACCTTGTTTTACGCATTCGGGGGGCCAGCCACTTAAAGTGTGGTCCATCGGCCGTCCAACATCAAGCCTAGATATTTAATCTGAGACCCGATATGAACGCGGATACCATCCACCCTTACTTGAGTTTCAGGTGGTGCCCCTGTTACGTCCTAGAAGAGGAGCGCAACTTTCCGTTCGCGAGTAAGGCGAACCTCGTTCGTAACCGCGTGCCAGTGAACGGGTCAGAGACCCGACGGATCCCTTTACTCGGACACCGACGTATGACGAGCGGTCCGTTTTTCGGTCAAGGACGCGAGTCCTTTTACCGGGGATAGGACCATGAGTTGACTGTTGGAAGGTGGGGTGATTTTGAAATTAATTGGTGATAATAACTATTAACAGATTTATTAAAATAAAGATGACAAAATTATATAACGGCACGGTTTGAATTAACAAATTTATTAATAATAGGATATAACGGTGCGGATTGAATTTTTATAGGTTTATTAAGATGAATAGCGACCCAAAATGATGTAATTGAATGGTTTGAACATGACAATTATACTTAGATGAATGAGTGTATGTGTGTGTGTGTATGAGTGTATGAAATGGAAAAAGAAAAGGATGGGAAAGGGAACGAATATGAATAGGAAGTTCAAGGATGGAATAAATAAAATAGAAGTAGGAAGATAAAGTAAAGAAAATGAAACTTACTACTGATTCAGGATGAGTTGACACAAGCAGAAGTGAGAATGGCGCAAATCTGCGTAGGTGTTCTCGTTTCCAATATTCGTATTCCGATTGAGGCACCAAATAGTCGTTCACTTATATAAAGAGGAAGCCCGCACTTTTTCCAAAATCCGAATGCTTGAATATTTGAATACTAAATATTTGAATGAACTGGAATTATGAAGATTTGAATCTGAGTCCTAATGCTCAAGATCTGAATATCCGAGTTCTGAATATCTGAGTTTTGAATATCTGCGTGAGAGTGCGAGTCTGAGCTTTTTCGTTTCCGTGTTCTTCTGTCTCTCAGAGTAGTGTCGCGGAGGCGGATTACCGCGGTTTTTATATCAATGATCGGAGGCAGAAGCTATCAGGGTGGGTAGAGAGATGGCCCTTTTAGGGAGAGGTGAAGCCCTAAGGAGAACCCAATGAAGTTAAAGATTTTGTTACTAATTTTTATTATTGGTCCTGGTTGACAATAGTGGGAAAAAGTCTCAGCCATTAGCGAAGTTAAAAGACATCGTGGGAGGAGACAGTTAGTTTTTGGAGATATGAATATGGAAGGGCTAAAGGGTGGAGCGTGGGTGTCTCATAGTTTTAGGTGGATATGATATGATTGGCTGAATGAATTAGGCGCGACAAGCGTGGAGGTGGTGGATTCTTGAGATAGAGAAATGTATATAAGTGGCCGGCTGGAAAAATCAAAATGCCGTAAATCAAAGGCTGAGGTCAGATTTTACGACTATCAGTGAAGTAGGCTTTATTGGTTGACTGATAGGGCACATATGGTTTTGGATTGGGAAGTTTCAAGTTTTAGAGCAGGAATGCTCTGAGTTGTTTTATTTTACTGAAGGTTTGTTAGCGCGGAGTTTCAAATTTTTATAGCTAGGACGACGGACACACTTGGCGAACACTACCCAGATATAAACTTTAAACGAAGACGTAGATTTTTACAACAGGGCACTGTTTCCTGTTATGGAATTTTCTCGAATCGCCTTTCATTTGGCGTGACGGCTGTTCGCCAGATGGGTCTGTTTCCTAATTTATATTTATATATGTATATATTCCTATTATAGTTATATTAGGAGAATATAAATCCGCGACAGGAAAAGACAATTTTGTTAGTTAAATCTGCAGGACGTAACACCTCCCCTTACTTGAGTTTCAGGTGATGCCCCATGTCTCCCATTATGGAAAGACATAGTCTCGATTTTGTGGGGCGCTACTTTCAGTCCCAAACTCCGGATGGAATATGTTGCTCGAGAGCTCACCCAGGAGGCGCGCTTCTTCCCAATGTTGACCCCGGCTACCACTAACGTCTGCGTAGCAGAGTATGTGGTAGCCAGAGGGGAGGGCAGTACATAGTATCTGGTTATAGCCGAGGTTCCATAGCTTGGCAGGGGCCAAGTACTAACCTCTGTGGGACTCCGCAGTGTATAGCCCTTCATCTCTAGATCCAGCTTTGGTGATGTAGGCGAGGTCTTTGTCGCCGAAGTAATCCATCAGCGCGCGATGGAGGTAGACAGACACCCCGTAGTGTTCCAGCCCCCCTCCCAACCTCCGCCCAAGGGAGGGTGTTGAAGGCGTTAGTGATGTCGAGTGACAACGCTAGCAACACTTCCTCTCTGACCTCTATGGCCTCGTCGGGTCAGCTTCCGGATATGTTAGACGGCATCCAGGATGGAGCGACCCGTACGAAAACCGTATGGATGACCGTGAAGGTTCGGACTCTCTGAGGACATATGTTAGACGGAGCGATCGGTAATAATCTCGAACAGTTTTATCGTCTCGTCCAGCAGGCGTATCGGCCTATAGGCCGAAAAGCTGCCGGGTGATTTACCCTCCTTGAGGAGAAGGACCAGCCTTGCCCTCCTCCACGCTGGGGAGAAAATTCTTTCTCTGAGGCACCTTGTCAAGAGATGCTTCAAGGACGCGGACAAGCTCTCGTCGGCGAGGTCCGAAGTCCAGGAATACTGTCAGGAACCGGTGCTTTACCTTTAGCCGCGAGCCTCTTTCTGGATCTAGTGAATTCTCATTCCTCGATCTCCAGGTCGTCGGTCCAGTCCCCGTCCCCGAACTCGGACAACAGTCCAGTACCTGCGGGTTGGTGGGAAGGTGGAACGATCACATGATGTAGTTATGATCACTCAATGATTTCAACGCCTCCTCCACCACCTAGTTAGTAAACATTCTGGCAGCCGCAAGGGAGGCCCAGGTCAGATCAATGACCAACTTCCCTTACAGCCGCACGCGTGCTGGTCCCTATTAATTCCTTATTAATCAAGAGGTAGCCTACTGCCCAATTCACGAGGAACCTGCTGCGAGGATCCGGTTGCTGGAGACTGCAGTCCTAATCCGCATGAGCATTGAAGTCTCAGGCAACTATGATGGACCGGGGGTGACACCGACGGATTACCTCCCCGATCTCGTCAAGTATCCCCATTACATAGGCAAGGCCTCCCACCCGTGGTTTGGTTTTGAAGTGAAGATACATCCCCAGATAGCACACGGATGTCCATTGGACGTCCGATATATGTCCATTTTTTTTTACAAAAGACGTCCATAGGACGTACGTTTGTCACAACTTCAGACATAAGACGTCCGATGGACATACATCGGACGTCCTACAGGACCAATGTCCAACAAAGACATTCTTGTTACGTTCAATTTATGTCCATAGACGTAAATCGGACATACGGCTTATATACATCGGCATACATAGGCTTATCGTTGCCGGGACGATCCCACACCTGACCTCCCGCATGAATTGCCGCCGTGCGAGGGGACTTTATTTTCTTTTTCGCTGCCCCTTTGGGAAGGACAGCTCCTCCTTTCCTTGTGGGAGGAGCGGGAGCTCTTGTTTCCTTAGATTATCCGCTCCTCCCTTTGGCCTTTTCCCTCTTACATACAACTATCGTCTACGCTTCAACCTGAAGCACTGCCGTCGTTGCACGAGGATGGAAGACCTGTTCCGTCTTACTTGCTGTTGTCCGCCTCAAAGTAGAGAGGGAAGGTCAAGGTTCAATTGCTGCTGTTGTTGCTGCTGCCGGCTGCTTCGACTTCCCCCTCTTCTCCTTTTCCTCTTCTTTCCCTCTCTTTACTCCCTTCTGCACCAGTCCAGCTTTCGCCTTCCCGGGCAGGGCAGCCTGACTGGGGGGAGGAGAGACTGATGGAACCAGGGCCGTGGTGGTCGTGCCCCCGGCTCCAAACTTACTACCCTTGACCAGACAATCTCTGGCGTCAAGGCGGAGAATTTCCTGTGAGCTGCGAGTGTTCTGCCTCTTTGCTAACGGCCAAACCGGCCGGGGTTCGCCCAAATCATCCAATCTGCTGGAGACTCCCTTTATTAGTGGCTTCCATACCGAAGGATGTGTCTCCTCTGGCAAATTATCTTCAAAGAAGGAAACTCACTGGTTGTTCGTAGGGCTCCTCTCTTTCATCACCCTCTCTGTTGTCATCGCCCTCTGAAGGGACAGAGTCCTGAATCACTCTCCTCTTCTCTAGAAAACGTCCCTTTTTGGCGGGTGATAGATGCCGCTGTCTCGGATTCTTGGTAGGCGGCTTCCTGCCTGATGAGGGAGGAGAAGATGGTGGAGTATCTTTCCTGGACTCGCGACTTATCCTGGAGTCTCTTGATGTCCACCCGAAGCTCCAAGTTTTCAGCCCTGAGCGCGCGCAGTTCCTCTTTTATTTCTTTAAACCCTGTCTGGACGGTATTGGGGGCACCCTCTGTCATCCCTAGACGAGCAATCAATGCCGTCATGACCGCTTTGGTTTGTCCTACGGCGCGCTTCAAAATCCCCATGAAAGTGCTCTTCAACGTTTTCGATCGCTTTGCAATTAAATGAACCGCGCCGAGAACCTTCTCTACCTTGGCTGCCAATTCCATCGTTCCTGCTGTGCGTAAGTTGTCGGCTGCGCAGCCGTCCCTCAATACCTCTCCGGCGGATCTGGTGTCCTTCGATGTAACACGGAAATCCCCGCTGAGGAGGGTTGAGATCTCCTCCAGGCAGATAAGGTCTTTTTCTTGTTGTCTCTTTTCCGCCTCTTTCCTATTCTGCCTAAGGCTAACTCCCTCATACGTAGTGGGAAGTATCCTCCTAGGTCTCTTCAACGGTTCCAATCAGACTTCAACCACAAAAATGTTGGCAATATGTTCACTGTTCATTAATATTATATTTTACATATTTTTACGATATCATCCCAAATTTTGTAAACTTTCTGAAACATTCGAAGAAAAGTCAGCATGAGTGATATTATATTTGAAAATAAAATGTTTGGTTAAAAACAAAAAATATTAAAACATTTTTTATTTATTAATTTAACTTTATCTTATATTTTCCTACATTTGTTTCAATAAAAGAATAAATAAATAGGAGTACAAAATATATGAAATATATAAAGCAAATAAATGAGTAGAAAGAATATTTTTCTTAAAAATATATTATACAGTAATATGCATATACATTTATATAAATGGAAATGAGAAAAAGTGAAAATTATTAGTCATCTTACGGTTATAGTTGTACACTGGCAATCTGTCTTTAGTACTCGGTATATAAGAAACACCAAGACTTTAAACTCATTTTTCTCGCGAATATTTAAGAATTATATAGAGTGGCTTCACCCTTTATTGATTAAGAATAATACGAGGGCCATTTGAAAAGTTCCAAATGCCTCATCAACATAAAGTAACTGTAGAAAAAAATTTCTTTCGCCGTCTGATAGATGGCCTTGACATATGTAAACTGTAAAAATTTCAAGTCATTCTCATCATTACTTTGTCTATGGCACTCTTCTAAAGTTGTCAGCTAACATTGTCTGTCAACAATGGAGAAAATTGAGTATCGCACAGTGATAAAATTCCTTCATTTGAAAGGGAAAAAGACTGAGAAAATAAAAGATGAGTTAAACTCTGTATACGGTGAAGTCTCCCCTTCATTTGTTAATACAACGGTCAAACATTGGGTACAAACGTAGTCGTACGAGCATTTTAGAAGAGGAACGTTCCGGGCGCCCGAAAACCGATACAACTGACGAAATGGTCGATTTAATGCATCAAACTGTGATGGAAGATCGTCGATGAACTGTTAAGGATATTGCTGAGACTTGTGGGATATCATCTGAACGGGTGCACAAGATTTTACATTAAGATTTGTATATGAGAAAATTATCCGCGCGCTGGGTGCCGCGCTTATTGACGATCGACCAAAAGCGCATACGGACGGACATGTCCCGCGAGTGTCGTAGCCTGTATAAAAAAAATCCAGCGGAATTTTTGCGACGAATGATAACCGTCGATGAAACTTGGGTACACCACCATACGCCTGAGACCAAACAGCAGTCAATTCAGTGGATTGCGGTGGGGAAACCAACTCCGAAGAAGACAAAGGTCGTTCTCTTTGCAGGAAAAGTGATGGCGACAGTTTTTTGGGATAGCCGTGGAATAATTCTTATCGATTGCCTTGCAAAGGATGGAACAATCAACGGACAGTACTACGCTGCATTGCTGGATAAATTGAAGACCACAATTAAGAAAAAACGTCCGCATTTGGCCAAGAAAAAAATCCTGTTTCACCAGGATAACGCTCGGGTTCACATATGGTCGCAATGTCAAAATTGAACGAATTGAAGTTTGAATTGCTTCCGCACCCACCCTATTCGCCAGATCTAGCTCCCAGCGACTTTTTTGTTTCCTAATTTGAAAAAATTTCTCGAGGAAAAAAATATATGTCAAATGCTGAGGTGGAAAACGCTGTAAACCAGTATTTTTCAAATTTAGACAATCAATTTTTTTCTGATTTAAATCTGATTTTCTGGTTTAAAAGAATGGGAGAAACGTTGGACCAAATGTATCGAGTTGCAGGGAGACTACGTCGAGAAATAAATTTTATTTTGCTTCGAAATATGTGTTTTTCTTAAAAAGGCCGGAAACTTTCAAATAGCCCTCGTACTTTAATATGTATCTAATTCGTCGAAATCGCAGGGGACAAGTTCGGGTCCTTCCCTTGTAAGATAAAAACACCATAATGAATCTTACAAGGGAACCGCAAAAAATGACCCCTCACCGATTTCAATGTATTTGGGCTCTATCGATAGGTTACGAGGTGTGGCTATAAAATAACGAGACTATTGCTGCAAAACATTTTATTTTGAATTTATACATTTTTAGTTATTATAACTTTCAATATACACCTCTCCTCTATCCCTACAACGCTCCATGCGAATTTTCCATTGTTCGAAACAGTGCTGGAAGTCTTCTTCTGTGATCTCCTTCATGACGCGTGCCGCTTTTTCTTTCACAGCTTCAACGGACTGAAATCTTGTTCCTTTTAATGCAGATTTGACCTCGAGAAACAGATAAAAGTCGCATGGTGCAAGGTCTGGCGGACAAGGCGGATGGTCTAACACTGGGATGTTGTACTTGGCTAGAAACGTCTTGACAAACAATGCAAAATGAGCCGACGCGTTGTCTTGATGGAGAACCCATGACTTGTTCTTCCACAATTCGGGTTAAATTTGCCTTACGCATTCTTTGTCAATTCCTACAATTTCAACAATCGCACGAATAGTTAACAAACGGTCAGATCGAATCAGATTACCGACTTTTTCAATATTTTCATCCGTTTTTGACGTGGAAGGGCGACCCGGGCGTGAATCATCTTCAATGTCTTCTCGGCCATCTTGGAAACGCTTAAACCACTCAAAAACTCACGCACGTGATAAACATTCATTGCCATACACTTCTTTTGATAAAACATAAGTTTCAGTAGCGCTTTTTCCAAGCTTTATGTGAAATTTCACGACGATTCATTGCTCTGTTATTACACTTATCATTTTTCCGGCAAAACAAAACAACGGCTCTTATACAAACGAAGGCTACGGCCAGACTAATTTGTTTACAGACACGGGAGGCGCCGCATTCGAAAGAGAAGGCTTCATGCTTTACAGCTATCGGTCGTTCACGTTTGTCGCATGCGTACTTCTTCTGTGGAAGCATCAGTCTCGTTATTTTATAGCCATACCTCGTATGTCGAGGTATGGAACCCCAAAAAGGCTTTTGTTTCGGAAACGTTTTGTTTGGAAGAGAGAGACAGGAAACCGTTGAAGAGTAATAGGTTTAAAAACGAAATGACTATTTTTCCTCGTCATAGTAAACGCAAAAAACATACTTTTTCTTTAAATTTTCGACCTGCTGAACACGATGATGCCATTAGAATCCTCCGGAAATCCCGGGAAAGTTGTATTTTTGAGGTTGTGTTTATATTAGTGGGTTATTTACACTTTCCAAAAGTTGATTTGCCTAAGGCAGTTAAAAACATTTGAATCAGTCTGAAAATGACTACTTAGGAGTTTTCGAGGTCATTGATTACAAATCTGCAGTCAGAATTTCTAATTCCAAAATGACAGATCCAATATGACGGCCACAAACACTTACTGTTCGTTTATCAATTAAGGGGGGAACTTGGTTTAAGAGACTAAAAAAAGAAGATTTTTATGAATTTTTTTATTGACAATGATGCAGTTGAGGTTCCTAAAACTTTTATAATATTTAACTGCCTATTTGAAGATGTAAAAAAATTTTTATATAGTAAAATAATTGCAAAATGGCGTCATGGTGTATCTCTAATCAAAGCGCCTCGCCAACCGAGTTGCCAATCTGCGGGAAAAATGTAGCCTGCAATTTTGATCTGAAACAAAAAAACCAAAAAGATTATTAATTTTCATGTATTTTTATTCTATATGAACCAACAACATGGTTAAAAAAACCGTAAAATACAAAACTTTTTAGCACTTGAACAAAAAATGACAGCTTTAAGAAAAAATTTCCTCCGTTTTTATGCAATAACAATTATTTAAATTAATGTTTTTACCAATGTTTGAGGTTCACATAGAATGGTTGTTCATTCTTTAGCTAACGCACTTTGAATCAAGTCGATTGATCAATTAGTTTTTTCTCTATCTTTCCCGCAGATTTTAAGAAAGTACGAAAATGATATTTCGAGAAAAACGCGTTTAAAGTTTGTGGTACAAAAAAATATAATTTATTGGAGACTTACCGCAATCTTATGCTAATCAGCTATACCAGGGCCATACTGCAAGCCTTCAGCTTCTTCATAAAACTCGTTTCGTTGCATTTACTCCAGTCTACGAGCTGTGCGAACTTCCTTGGTCGTGTTGCTTCGGCGCCGCTCCGCTCTCGTAACTCGCTGTGCATCATAATTATCAGCGAACATTTTGCATTGCTGGCCGATATTGATTTCTAATAACTGCATTGTTAATAAAATGGCAGTGTAGCCTTCATTAAAGATGCCAGTAGCCAAATATGCAACGATTTGAACAATTTTAAAGCCCGAATTGAGATGTTTGGGAACGATACGCCACACAGTCGAATTGAAGGATTCGTTGGAATTTTGTATGTGCCCGCCTAAACATCTAGTCAAAAGATCTTCATTGGAAAGATCTTCATAGATCGAAGTAAGGTGTTTCTCAATATCAGGCTTTATAACTGGAGCAGGATGTTTATAGTTTACGAGTTGACCGGCTGCTTCAGCTTTGCGCCACTCGCACCAACTATCGGCGCCTGCGGGGCAATTTTCATGTTTCGGCTTTTCATCGGTCGATCAATAGTGGTAGAGTGTTGCCATTATGCTTTTTTTCATATCACCCACAGAATCTACATTTCGTCTTATGGCTAAACTGTAGTAAGTGGTTAATTTTTTTATGACGAGATCGGTCAATCTCCCCTTGCCGCCAAGCTTCTCCTTTTTTTTATATTTCGAAGCCGCGTCCCCATCCGCTTCTGAACGTGTCCGATGCACTCACTTTTTTTTACGGCTTTTTTTTACGGCAATCTTTGCCATACGGATTCAAAGTCAAAATGGATTTATAAGTTTTTTTTTCTATGATTCTATAATAATGTAATGGATTCACAATAATATTATCAGTACTCGCTGTACTTAATTTTTTCGCACTAATGCTCTCGTCTAAATTATCACTTTCATTCTTGGAATGCTGGTTGCCACGAAATCTTCTTTTCGACGGTTTCGAAATGCGCTGCGAAGTACCTCTTGAGCCTTTTATACATATTTGATACATATTTAAATACATATTTAAAACTGTCAAACGACTTTTGCTAAATAGTAACTCTTTACTCGTCGAGAATCAGAGCAAGACTGATCGTTGAAACTATAAACTATACACACGTACACACACATAGACACGCATACACTCATACATCTACGTGACAATCTATAGGAATGTATAATCAAATATCGTGCCGGCATATAGCACGTATCTGTATCGGGTGAGCGCGCGGCCCACTCCGGCCAAGCGCTCGTATACTTGCGCGACGCTGACTCACTATGTATTCTATAACTTTTAAAATACTTTGAATTGGGCTCTGAAACTTTGGGAATATATTCTTGAATAGTTTAACTATCAATTAAGCAAAAAAAATTCGAAAATCTTGACCCTATAAACCAGGTTCCCCCCTTGTGTTTGAAAAATACTTGATCGACCTAAAAGTGATTACTTGTGGATTTTCGGATTGGCAATAACGTATCTGCAGTCAGAATTATACGGCGTACATAAGAATATGGGTAGGGAATACATTATTGTCACATTAATAACACACAAATATTGTTTGCAGAAAGCTTATTAATAGATTACAACAAAGATTTTGCATGACTTCGTGTCACAGTGTACAATAAGCTGAAATAAGTTGAACTGTGTAGTATTGTCAACTGATAATTATGTGTACAATAATACAGGATGTACTTAATATAAACATTATAATACTTACCTTTTTTTATCACGGTGGGGAAATCCTTATAGATATCCTCCTCCCCCAAGGGACAGGGGCGGGAGTTATGCCGGACTCTTACCGGCTGAAACAGAGCTCGGCAAAATATGCACGCGACGGCTGATTTTCGACTATCTCCGCCCACCGCTATTCCCTTTACCTCGCCGCTCCGTGCACTGCCTACAAGCCGCTCGAGTCTCAGGAGCGTGTTTCCAATAGTTTTCCACGTCACCCATGAAATACTGTTGTTGACGCGTTTTTTTTTTAAGTAGTATCCCCAGTAAGCCTAATCCATTGATGACTGTAACAACCCGTAACTAATTGAACAGAAGCGAAATAAAATATGTTAAATGCAGAATATTCAATTCGATTTTCGGCGTCTTTTATTGGTAAGAGTGGAAACGTCAATTTAGATATTGCATGTAGCGAGCCGCATAAGACGTGGTAAGGAATCGTCGCTTAAAGAAGAACACTTCTCATTTTTTATAAACTTCATTTTTGAAAAATGAAGAAGCCTATTGGGGGTACCACTTAAAAAAAAGCGCGTCAACAATAATACCTCATGGGTGACGTGAAAACTATTGGAAACACGCTTCTGAGGCTCGAGCGGCTTTTAGGCAGCGCGCGGAATGGCGAGGTAAAGGGAATAGCGGTGGATGGAGATAGTCGAAAATCGGCCGTCGCGTGCACATTTTGCCGAGCTCTGGGCTAAAATCCCACCGGGGTGTCTGCCAGACGGACCGGAGTATGGGGAGTCGGGGGAACTACGCCATTATTCCCTCCCCGACACCCCGGCCCTGAGGCTCTTAGGGAGCCCCTCGCCCAAGTGCCGCACCTCCTTCAAAAGAGGGGGGCGCGGCGCCCCGACTGGTTGGTCTCCAGGAGGCTAACCCGACCGGGCAACCGGTCCTAATGGAGGAGAGAGGGGACGCTCATCCTCTCTCCTATTAGAGGGCTACTAGAGAGCCTTCTTCTCTACTAGAGGGGGACAGGGCAGCGGGGCCGTCCCCAAACGGGACTCCCGCTCCCTCTTTTTCTCTCTTACTGTCGCGCAGGGGGAGGCAGGCTCTAATCGCTCTCTAGGCCGCTCTAGGTCTGTCGTCGTGTCTGTCCTGCGTGAACGTAGGCGGACCCGAGGCGGTCGAGGAGGCCTCCGACGGATCGGAGGCGGCTCCTCGATCGGCGCCATCTCGGGTCCGCTGTCGAGGCCGGGGGAGCGCCGCCCTCTCCATTGCTCCCTGCGACGGGCCAGAGCGGCACTCCCATTCAGCAGACCTCCTCACTCCTGCACATGACTCGCACCATGCGCGGGAGCGAGAGGTCCTCCTCAGCGCATTCCACTGCCCGGGCGAGGACACGGCGTTGCTGGTCCCACGCTTCGCATGAGACCAGCGTATGATGCACCGTGTCCTCAAGCACCGGGCAGTGGTGGCATCGAGTGGTGGGTTCCTTTTGTATCTGGTGCAGCAACCGGCCGAAACAACCATGGCCGGTAATTACCTGCACCAGATGAAACGTGAGTCTACGTCCCCGCCTGTCCGCCATCTCGGGCGGACGGCCTCGACCGTTCAGAGCTCGCGTCTGCAGGGTCGGCCAGCAAGGCTTCCCACCGCATCATGACCCAGGCTCTGGCCTGGGATCTCAGGGCCCCCAGGTCCCTGGCCGTCACCACTTCCCCTTCCCCGCTGAGCTCACGCACTCCCCAATAGAGCGTATCGTTCCTCGGCAATGAGCTCCACAGGAGAGAAGCCGACCAGGGTCGTCGCCGCCATATTATAATACTTACTTTGCCGACTTCTTCGTAGAAGAGTTGAAGTAAAAAATAGTGTCATAGTAAGTGGGACTGCAATTACTAACAACTCATTAAAGTCGCTTTTGAGTTTTGTTAATTTGTTTTTTAATTTTATTTTTTTATCTTTTTAATTTGATTTTTAATTTCTTTTTATTTGATTTTTTAATTTGATTCTTTTATGACTCTAACTGCAGATATGTAATCACCAACCCGAAAATCCCCAAATAGCCAATTTTAGGCCGATCAAGTACTTTTCAGATACTTCATTGATAAACGGACAGTAAGTGTTTGCAGCCGCCATATTGGATCCGCTATTTTGGAATTAGAAATTCTGACTATTGATTTGTAATCAGTAACCTCGAAAACTCCTAAGTAGTCATTTTCAGACTGATTTAAATGTTTTTAACTGACGTAGGCAAGTCAACTTTTGGAAATTGTAAATAACCCACTAATATTGGGTGAAGTAAAAAGTTCCGAACGTTTTTTCTCTTTATTTCGACGATGAAATTAACAAAGTTAGGATTATCGGATTTAGATCAAATATGCGCCGTTTGTTCGATAACTTTTGTCCATTTTGAAGGCAATTTCATAATTCCGCGATTGAAAAAGTCCTCGTCCCTATTGGTAAAAACTTGACCAGCTCATTTTCACAAGCCTCTCTTGAGGCCAGTTTTGTACCATCAAGAAAATTTTGCAAATGCTTGGAAAGGTGATAATCGCTTGGAGCCAGGTCTGGGCTATAGGGCGGGTACGATATAACCTCCCATCCAAGCTCTCGGAGCTTCTGGCACGTCGTCAAAGATGTGTGCGGCCTGGCATTGTCTTGATGAAACACAACACCCTCCTATTGGCCAATTCTGGCCGCTTCTCGTCGATCGCCTGCTTCAATCTGGTCAGTTGTTGACAGTGTAAGTCCGAATTGAGTGGTTGGCCCGATGCGAGCAGCTCTTAGTGGATAATTCCCTTCCAATCCCACCAAACACACAGTAAAACCTTCTTGGCCGTTTATCCGGGCTTGGCGATCGTTTGGACCGGCTCACCGCGCTTGGACCACGATTTTCTTCGCCTGTTGTTCTCGTATGTTACCCATTTTTCATCGCCAGTCACCATCCGCTTCAAAAATGAATCGATTTCGTTGCGCTTCAGCAAAGAATCGCAGGCATGAATTCGGTCCAAAAGGTTCTTTTGCGTCAATTCGTGTGGCACCCATACATCGAGCTTTTTCTTGAGACCAGCCTTATGCAAATGGTTCCAAACGGTTTTCTGGCTAATCTTCAGTTCCTGGGCAATGGAATAAGTGCTCGCATGCCGGTCCGACTCGACGATTTTCATGATTTTGTCGGCATTTTCGACGATTGGCCTACCAAAGCGTGTCTCATCTTCGATGTCCATATTACCAGAACGGAATCGTTGGAACCACCGCTTTGCTGTTGCATTCGATACTGTATTGGGTCCATAAACAGCACAAATTCTTTTAGCCGCCTACTCCGCTTTTTCCCTTTGGTCGTAGTGGTACTGAAGAATGTATCGAATTTTCTCTTTTCTTACCTCCATTTTGGAACGCTCTAACACACAACTGGCTTCACCAAACACAAAACTGTCAAAGAACTTTTTTTAAAACGTTATGTCACCTTTAAGTCGCAGTATAGAATGACCAGATTCGACGTATACATCGTGAGATATGACCTCACTAAAACCATCTAGCGGAAAACGCTCAAAACTTTTTACTTAACCCAATATAAACACAATCTTAAAAACATAACTTTCCCGAGGTTTCCGGAGGATTCTAATAGCATCATCGTGTTCACCAGATTGAAAATTTAAGGAAAAAATTTGTTTCCTGAGTTTGCCAGGACGAGGAAAATAGTCATTTCGTTTTTAAACCTCTCACTCTTCATTGGTTTCTGTCTCTCTCTCCCGAACGAAACGTTTCCGAAACAAAAGCCTTTATGGGGTTTCATACATCGACCTCGACATAACCTATCGATAGAGCCCAAATACATTAAAATCGGTGAAAGGTCACTTCTTGCGGTTCCCTTGTTAGATGAAATGTCTTATGTACCCAGCGTATTCATCAGACATTGCTCTGTCTGATTACCACTTGTTCCAGGCAATGCAACATGCCTTATCCGAACATGCTTCTAATTAGTGCGCTCCAATCCGAAAATGATCTGTCGACTTTACTGCCACCAAAGACACCATTTTACCGAGATGGAATTCCTCACTTGCTTAAAAGATGGCTTAAAATTAAAGAGAGTAATGGTGAATATTTTGAAAATTTTGTTTAACTTTCTCCTGAAATAAACCTAGAATTTAGCTGAAAAGTTTGTATTATTTATTTATATACCGAACAGAACGCGTTCTCCGTGCCGGTGTGCCCAAGATGACAATACCAGTAGCAAACACTACGCTGGCTTACCCTGAAAAAGAATTGAAAAAATTATCAAGTTTTCCTTAAATATCTCAAAAATATTAGACAAATAAAAAAACGTTTTAGACAAAAGTTGTTCAAATTAAGTAGTAGAAAAAACTGTAATAAGAGTTCCCATTCAAAAAACGCAAGTTGACCTTCAAATAATCTTGAAAATAGAGGTCAAGATCAAAGTCAAGATCATCATGAAGTAGCTCACTTAAATCCCTACAACTTTTATTTAGATCATTTTCCTTGAAACTTCAATACTGAAGAATTATTTGGGGTGGGATATTAAAATGGGACATCCTGTATAACGATAATCGAACATTTTGGTTAAACATGGTAAAACAAATTTAGTCCTTTTTTGTCACAAAATCCTAGTAAATCATCGACTGTTCTTGTATTTGTTCATCAATTTTACTTGTTTATGAACGTTTTTGATTCTTTTGTCGATTACACATTACATATTTTGGGTTCTTTCAAATATATTCAAAGTAAAAAAGAACAGGTTTGAAAAATGTCATATATGGGACATTCATTCGTAAACGTTCTATCAAAAGAATATGAAGACAATTGTAATTTAATCTATATTACGTTTTAGATTGTTTTTTTTAGCTGCGTCCAAACAAAATTTCTAATCAAAGTCAAATAAAAATTATATTAGTCACGCTATTCCTTGACAGACTGTATTATATATTAAAATTCATTAAATTAATATTGTTGTTCTTTGTTCCATTAATTAATTGTTGACTTACAGCATAATTCAGATTCATCAAAATAATAAACTTTATATTGTTAAATACAGAGCCAAGAACTGATTAGTAATGTGTTCAGAATGGAATGGTATGACCTGGATAAACATGACCAAAAATCATTATTAATAATTATGAAACGCAGTATAATTCCGATTGAGCTTACCAGTGCTTATGTTATTTCAATGAATCTTGATTCATTTATGAATGTTGGTAAATTTATATGAATGTCGTAGAATTTATCACTATAATGTATTATGGATGTAAAAAGTCATAAATAATATAAAAATTCTAACTAAAAATAACACTTATTGTTTCACAAAAAAAGTTAAATAACTGAAAGAGTGATGGCAAACAGACCTGTTTTTTCGCCCAGTATTTAAACCTCAAATTTCAAACCTTTTTATGCCAAATAGTACTATACAGGGTTGTCAAAAATGTGGAAACCATTTTTTTTTTGGTAACGCAGGGGAAATCCATCATGAATACTCCCGACCCTTTGGGGGGGTCAGGGGTTATGTCAGACTCCTACTGACTAAAACCCCTGCGGGATGTCTACCATTCGGACCGTTGTGAGGGGAGTTAGGGGAACTGCTCCCGCATTCCCTCCTCAACACCCCGGCCTCACAGCTCTTCGGGAGCCCCACGCCATCGAGTACCGCGCCCTGTCCCACTCAGTGAGTCCAGGGCACGGCCCCCCGGTCGGTTCCCCGACCGGGTTGGCCTTCCGGTGATTACTTGGAGAGGGGGGGCATCCACCCTCCCTCCGCGCCCCCCATTACTCCCCTCCAAAGGAGAGGGGGACGGGGAATGGAGCTCAGCCCCAAACCGGGCCACTCCTTCTCCTACCCTATCCGATGCCTAGGGGAAAGGCGGGCGGGCATCACGCACCCATCGCCCCCCTCCCCCCGCGCGTCCGAAGACGAGCCCGAGGCGGCCGAGGAGGCGGCCTCCGTCTAGCCGGTGGCTTGTCCTCCTCCTCGGCCAGCGCTCCCTCGGGCCCGCTGCCCAAACCCGGGGAGCGCCGCCCTCCCCGGGTTTGGGTCCGCCGCTGCCTGCGGCGGTCTTCGGGGCGACGCTCCCACTCGGCGGCCTCCTTCTGCGACAGAACACTGCGACAGAAGAAGGCCACCTTTCCCCATACTTCCTCGCTCCCGCACATGGCTCTTGCCATGCGCGGGAGCGACAATTCATCCTCCCCGCACCCCACTGCCCGGGCCAGGACACCGCGCTCCTTGCTCCAAGCTACACACTCGGCCAGGTTGTGGTGCACGGTGTCGTCCGGCTCCGGACAGTGGTGGCACCCGGTGGTGGGCTCCTTCTTTATCTGGTGCAGGTAATGACCAAAACATCCATGTCCGGTCATCACCTACACCAGATGAAATCCGCGATAAGTCCGCGCCCCCTCCTGCCTGCAAATTCTGCAAGGCAGGACAGCCGTCGTCGTCAGCTGCCTGAACTCCCGCGGGGCAGACATCGCGTCCGCCCACCGCTCTTGAGTTCGGGCAGCCACCCGGGACCCCAGGGCCGTCAATTCCCTGGCCGTTAATTCCCCCCTTTCGCGGAGCTCCTTGACTCTCCAATAGAGGATACTTCGTTCCTCGGCAAGGAGCTCCACGGGGGGAAGCCGACCAGGGTCGTCGCCGCCATATATGAAACGGAGCGGTACTCCCGAATCGCCCTCACAGCCACCGCCCTCAGCGCCTGGCGCATTAGGCGTTTGCTTTGAGCGGTAGCCAACACTTGGGGCGCCCATATTAGCGCCCCATAGAGAGCGATCGAGAGAACCACTCCAACATATAGGCGACGCGCGTGCCAACCCGGACCCCCTGGCTCTGCATTAGTCTGGCTAGGGCCAGACCTGCCTTTCTGATCCGGGGGGCCAGATCCCTGAAATGGGCCCTAAAATTCCACTGGCCGTCCAGCGTCAAGCCCAGATACTTTATGCTGGGCCCGACGCGGACGCGGACTCCGTCCATCACGACCTAGGTCTCCGGTGGCGCCCCACGGCTGCCGTCGTGAAAAAAGACGGCCTCCGTTTTTTGGAGCGCCACCTTCAGACCCAGGTTACGAATGGTGCCCACCACCGACGCCAAGGCCACCTCCGCGTAGAGGTGGGCCTCCCACCAGTCCTCCCCCTCGGCTACCATTAGGGTGTCATCTGCGTAGCAGATGACATAGCAGCCTGGGGAGAGGGGCGTTCGCAAAATCCTATCGAACGCGATGTCTCATAGCAGGGGGCCCAGAACGGACCCCTGCGGGACACCGCGTTCCATTATCCGCTGGCCTTGGACCCCGCCCTGAACCGGATAGGCGAGGTCCTTGTCCTCAAAATAGGCTACTAGGATGCGGCGGAGATAGGCAGGCACTCGATGGTGCTCGAGCGCCCGCCCAATCTCCGGCCAGGGCAGGGTGTTGATGGCATTTGTGATATCTAAAGATACCGCCAACAACACCCCACCCCCCTCCACGACGGCATGGGTCCCGGACGTGCTGTATGGCGTCCAGCGTTGACCATCCGAGCCTGAACCCATATTGCCTGTCATGGAGGTCCGGCCCATCTGAGGACAGATGCCGGACGAGGCCGTCCGCGACGATGCGCTCCAGCATCTTGCCCGTCTCATCCAGCAGACAAATCGGCCTGTAGGCCGGCGGTCCGTCGGGTGTTTTGCTCGCCTTTGGGAGGAGGACCAATTTGGCCCTCCTCCACTCCTGGGGGAAGAACCCTTCCTTGAGGCACCCGTTAATCACTCCCCTCATGGCTGCGGCCATGTTCCCTTCGCCGAGGGCGAGAGCCCAGGCGCGGCCAGGAATGCCATCGGGACCAGGGGCTTTGCCCTTGGCCCCCAGCTTCTTCCTAGCCCTGGTGAACTCCTCTGAAACGACCCTCAGGTCCTCGTCCCAGTCCTCTTCCTCAGGGGCTGGGATCCGAGGGGGGCCCCCTCCACCCTCAGGAAGAGGGTGTTGAGGAGCCCCTCAAGGTCCTGGGGGTCCATCGACTCCGTCGGCGGGGGCGCCCACCGACGGATCTTTCCGACCGTCCGTTTGTACGGGCGCCCCCACGGGTCTTCATCCAGGGAGCTCACCAGTTGCTCCCAGGCTCCCTCTTTAGCCTTGGCTATAGCGACCGTGACGGCTTTTTTCGCAGAGCGATAGCCCTCTTTTTCCCGCGCGGCGTCCCCGTCGTTCTCCCGGGCCCGGGAGTACTCCCGCCTGGCCTGTATACAGGCTTGGCGGAGCTCGGCGATGGCCTCGCTCCACCAATAAGCAGCCCGGCGACGACGGGAGTGGGACCGTGGCATCGCAACGTCGCATACCGACGTCACGATGCCCGTTATCTTCCTAGCCCCCTCCAGGGGACGAGTAACTCACTCACCTGGCTCCTCTCCTAGGTGCCAGGTGGCCGCGAGGACGGCCGCCCGGAACATGTCTGCGTCAAGTTGACTGAAGGCCCATCTCGGAGGGGGGAGCCCGGTGCCCCCCCTAGGGCGGCAGTTCAGCACTTGCGGAGGGGCTCGGGGACCGAGGGCCCAGAAAATATATCTGTGATCAGATAAGTTCTCGCCCTCAGTCACCACCGCCTACTCCCGGAACATCCGGGCAGCCGAAGGGAAGGCCCAGGTCAAATTAATGACCGACTCCCCATTCGTCCGCACACAGGTGCTGGCCGACCCCCTGTTCATCAACAGGAGGCCGAGTCCCGCCGATCGCAGCGTCACCCCTCTGGGGATCCCCCTGCCGGGGACTGCAACCCCACTCCGTAGAGTGGGCGTTGAAGTCCCCGGCAAACACGACGGGTCGGGGAACGGCACTGCCGCACCACGTACCCGACCTCGTCAAGGATCCCCATGACGTAGGGCAGTTCGCCGAGACCGGCCTCATTTTGGCGGGGGTGAAGATACACCCCCACTATGGTAACGGGCCCCCAGTCAACCGCCACGTACGAGGTCCCCTTCTTCCTGCATTTGCAGGGAGGTGAACCCATGGCGGGATGTGCCACCACGGCCATCCAGCTGTCCAGGCTCCCGAACCAGTCAAGGCTGGATACTGGGATCCAGAACGGCTCGGCGACCAACCCTAGCCCGGCCCCCAGTTCTCCCAGTCCATGGACAAGGAGATCCTGGGCTCGTCGGCCGCGGTCAAGGTTGGCCTGCAAAAGTATGGAAACCCTTAAATAATTTTTGTAAAAATGAAAATATCAAAAAACGGTAAAATACGTATTTCAATCTTTCAAAAAAGCTACTTTATGACATGGATACTAATCATTCCCCATCCCCTGGTACGCGGGAGTAAAAGGGGAGTTGAAAATTTTAATTGGACTAAGGGTCGAGTGGGGGCTCATTTGAAAGGTCATTTCATAACAAACGCACCCTTAAATTTTTAAGTCGCTACGACCTCCCCCCATTAAAAACGGCTACCGGTCAAATTTCGAAATTTCATGCACTTAGTGTTATCCAGGATCAACTATGTGGAAATGGTATGAATCTGATCCCTTGTGCGTGCGTGCGTGCGTGCGTGCGTGCGGCTAAACAAATGTGAATTTGTTGTATGTATAATCGTGATTGTTTGCAAAACAGACGATTGGTAACTGTCATCTCTCTTTAATGATTCAAAACCTTTTACTCCGTGTTTTAAAATAAATTTTACTCAGTGTGTTAAAGTAAGTGCTGAAAGTGGCTGCCATTTACTTCCTGACAATATGCCAATTTTTGATAGAATGCAGAAATGGCTCTACGATTCGTCTCAAAAGGTATCAAATCTATTTCATCCCTTATTCGCTGTATCAATTCTTGGATGCTTTCAGGTTTTGTTTTGTAAACCTTACTCTTCAGGTGTCCCCATAGATAATAATCAAAAGGAGTTAGTTCTGGTGACCGAAGTGGCCAATCCTCTCCTTCCTCATTTCTGTTTCTTCTTCCTATCCATCGTAATGGAAAAGTCTCATTTAAAATATGACGTCGCCCTAAACCAAAATGAGCAGGAGCTCCATCATGCTGAAACCATATTTCTTCGAATTTATTTGGAAAAATAATTTGTATGGCTGGAATTAATTGATCTACATGTAATCTGTCATACCTTTGAGAGTTCAGATTTTCTTAACAAAAAAACGGTCCTATTAAGTAGCCATCTATTATTCCACACCATACATTTATTTTTTGTGGGTATTGTGTGTGAGTTTCCAGCACGCAATTCGGATTCTCATCTGACCAGAAATAAAAATTTTGATTATTAACTTCTCCCGTTAACGTGAAAGTTGCCTCGTCTGTAAAAACAATTTGATGAGGGTACATGGGCCGGACATATATTAATGCCATCATTCTTTCACAGAAACCTATACGACGCTTCATATCTCCGTCTTGCAATTCTTGAACCTAATTTGTATGGATGGAACTTATTTTTCTTTAAAATTCTCCAAACGTACTTGAGAGCAATATCGTGAGTTTGAGCGGCTCTGTTAATAGTTGAACTGGAACCTTCAATAAATGTCTGCAGAACATCAAGTTGTTTTTCTTCGTTAATGGCAGGTCTCCCTGATTTAGGGCTATTGTTTACGCTACCAGTTTCTCTGAAACGTTCCATTGTTTTTAAGACAGTGGACTTATTAATTCGACGATTCGGATACGTCTCATTAAGTAATTGAGCGACAGCAGCATACGACCGCTCGTTATCACCCCATTCACGCATCATGAGGATAGTGATTCTTTCACGTTCCGACAATTCTCCAACCATTTTTAAAACGTTTAATTTTTAATCAGCCTAAGATCTGTGAGAACTGATTTTAAGTAGCCGTGAGAACAACTGATTTTAAGTAGCCGTGAGAACAACTGATTTTAAGTAGCAGTGAGAGCAATTGATTTTAAGTAGCCGGTTGATCCTGGATAACATTAAGTGCATGAAATTTCGAAATTTGACCAGCCGCCATTTTTAATGGGCGGGTCGTAGCGACTTAAAATTTTAAGGGTGTGTTTGTTATGAAAAGACCTTTCAAATGAGCCCCCATTCGACCCTTAGTCCAATTTAAAATTTTCAGCCCCCCTTTTACCCCCGTGTATCAGGGGGGGAATGATCGGAATCCATGTCATAAGGTAGCTTTTTTGAAAAATCAAAATACGTGTTTTATCGTTTTTTTATATTTTCATTTTTACAAAAATTATTTAAGGGTTTCCACACTTTTGACAAACCCTGTATAATGGGACATTAATTCCAGAGAAATTTTAAGATGGGCATAAGCACAGTTTTGGAAATATGAAGGGGTGAAAGTGATGGTTTCTCATAATCCATGAAAGTATACGAAACTATTCAAGTGTCCATACTAAGGAATAAAATATATATAACAAAGTGGAACATATCGTTTCGTATGGATTTTTTTAAGCCGGATTCAAATATGACCCTAGTTTTCGTGTAGCATACAAATTTCCCGAAACAGATGGAGTTGAAGTGATACTTGACACTTTCTTTCTTCTTTTGTTAACGGGGGAAATCTTCATGGATACACCGCCCTCCTTAGCAGGGAAGGCAGGGTTATGCCGGACTCTTACCGGCTAAAAGTCCCCCGGGATGCCTACCAGGTGGGTCGGAGTGGAGGAGTCGGGGGAACTGCGTCGACATTCCTTTCCCGGCATCCCAGCCCTGGGGCTCTGATGAAGCCTCTCGCCCAAGTGCCGCGTTCTTCCATGCAGGGAGGGGCGCTGCGCCCCGACCGGGCAAGTTGCCCAGTCGGGTTAGCCATCCTGGTCTACCAACAAGGGAGAGGGGACATCCGCCCTCTCTCCTAACCCCTCTCGATGTCGAGGGGGGCGGCGAGTTGGACCCGTCCCAAACCGGGATACATACTCCCCTTTCCCTCCCTTACCATCGCGCGGGAGTGGGGCAGACTATAGGCCTATCGCCCCCCCCCCCCCCGCGGACGGTGGCCAGTCCATGGTGGTCGAGGGAGCCCCCGAGGGATCGGGAACGGCTCCTCAACCGGTGCCACCTCGGGCTCACGGTTAGGGAAGCGTCACCCGTCCCGTCGCCTGTAACAAATACCGAGGCGACGCTCCCATTCGGCGGTCTCCTTGCGGGACATTACGTCCTCCGCAAAGGAGACCGCTGACCATACCTCCTCGCTCCCGCACATTGCCTCCAGCATGCGCGAGAGCGAAAGGTCTCCCTCGGCGCATCCCACTACCCGAGCAAGGACACAACGCTGCTGGTCCCATGCTTCGCACGAGATCAGCAACACTACATCGCACGGATTGGGATGCTTTTCTACTATGAGTCACCTTACCTCTCACATATTGAGGTGCTTTTTCAATATAAATCCCCTTGCCTCTCACAGATTGGGGTGCTTTTTCAATTTGCATCGTGAATGAGAATTAATACCTTGATGACAAATCGAGAGATCAGGTGTATTTGGATCATCGTTCGTCTGGGATCTTGAGATGATTTTTTATCGATTACTAAGTTGTTACTGTTTAATCGATTACTAAAATAACAGTTTTTGCATATTTTACTCTGTGATGGAATGGGGTTCAATTCTTCTAATTTTCGTTTCTTCGGATTATTTTTTCGCAAATTGTTAACCATCAACAAATTTGATATATCTTCGAAAGAAAAAAATGTATCATTTTTCGATCTTTTCTGATCCTTACTTTTTGATCCTACCTTATACATTTAGTGGAAGGTATTGTTTTATTGAAGAATTAACGATCGTCAAAATATGAAAAAATATGAAAAATATGAAAAAACGTGAAAAGACAAGAGAATGTAGAAAAAATAGTGATGAAACAAAAGAAAAGTAGCGAGAAATGCATTTCAACAATCAACAAACAAGAAAATGGAGAACAAAGAAACAAGTAACATTAGGATAAACAAAATGGAGAATATTATAGTCTTGAGCGAGACAACTGTAAAAAAGAATTTTAATTAGACTTGTCGAAAATATAATGATGATTTTCAACGTGCAAATACATAAGGTTGTTTGTTTAAACAATCTGTGGAATATACTTTATATGATAGTAAACTTTAACTGCGAGAGAACTTGTGAGTGCGTCATGTAACGAGACTCTATCTTTCAATTTTAGTATTTCCTCGGTAATTGAATTGCTTCAAAGATTTGATCAGTGATTAATAGAGAACGTATTTTTAGGGTGCTTTATAAAGCACCCCTCCCCACATAAATAAAATAGCAGTGAATAGTTGATCGTTCATTTTCTAAACAATGAATCGTAGATGATCCATTCGACAGAAAATACCCTTAATATTATGTGAACTTTAGCCACGTATGCTTCCTTAATCAAAGCTGCGTTTCGCATGCGGAGTTTCATCTGGATGAAACGTAACGTCTGAGGTTGTCTACATAGTGAAGTTGTTTCATGAAACGGAACAATTCATGGACGTTTTTGCACTTGCGCATTCATGATATATGTAGGCTGCGTTCCGAAGTTCTCTGCCAGTATTGAAAATATTAAATGTGTGAATTAATTCGGTCTATTTTTTTCTTCCAAAAAAAGACTTTAGTATGAAAAAACATAAAAAAGTACATTAATCAAAGTATTTACCATCGCTTGCTATTATTTTTTCCCATCTGTCTGGCAGTTGTTGCATTCCGTGATGGAAAAACGACTCGTCCTTCGAAGCGATCCATTCATTGAGCCATTTCTCTATTTCTTCATAATTGTTGAAGTGCTGGTCCGAGAGCCCGTGTGCCATCGATCTGAACAAATGATAATCGGATGGAGCAATATCTGGTGAATACGGCGGGTGAGATAAAATGTCCCAGCCAAGTGCTTCCAAGGTGGCCTTCACAATCTTTCCAACATGTGGCCGAGCGTTATCGTGCTGAAAGATCACTTTGTCTCTTTGCATATTCCGGCCGCTTATTCTTTAATGCGTTGTTTAAACGGATCAATTGTTGTTGATAAAGTTCGGCAGTGATAGTTTGGCTCTGTTTTAATAGTTCATGATACACTACGTCCTTCTGGCCCCACCATATACAGAGCATTACTTTCTTGCAGTGAATATTCCGCTTTGGTATCGATGTGGATGGTTTTCCTGGGTCGCTAATGGGTTTCCTTCGTTTGGGATTATCGAAGTATATCCACTTCTCGTCTCCAGTCACAATACGATGCAAAAAACCTTTTCTTTTTTGCCTGGCAAGCAAGATTTCAGATACGACTTTTCGCCTCTCGGTGTCTCTTTTTTTCAGTTCGTATGGCACCTATCTTCCTTCTTTGTAAATCTTTGTAAATCTTTCCCATGGCTGCAAAACGCACAGAAATTGTTGATCAATCAACATGCAACAATTGCGCGAGCTCATGTTGCGATTGACACGGATCTTCATTGATTAGCGCCTGCAATTCCTCGTCCTCGAACTTCTTCGGCTGACCTGAACGAGGTTTGTCATCGACACTGAAATCATCACTTTTGAAACGTCGAAACCATTCTCTGCATGATTTATCAATGGAAGCATTTTTACCATAAGCTACGAGCATTCGATAAGCTTCAACGGCTGTTTTCTTCAAATGAAAACAGAAAATGAGAACTTCCCGGAAATGATGCTTTTTTGACTCGAATTTCGACATTTTCGAATCAGATAAACAAGATGTTATTGTTACAAACCCAAATGTTTATCAACTGAATATTATTGCCAGATATCAAAACTAAAAAATAAAACCTTTTGCAGACATTAGAGGTTAGAAAATTACATAATACAGCAATTAACCGCCAGATGGACCATTAATTCACACACCTAATATATAGTATACGTGACACAAACTAAGTATCTTCAGTACTAGCAGTGAATTTCGGAACACAGCCATATTCCTTTGTGATTTACGACATTATATTTGGTGACTGGCGTAGAAACGGAATTGCCCAGCCTGGAGCCATCTATTGAACCATGAACCATGACATTATATTTGCAATATTATATTTTATGTAAAAGACATGGAATACATATTTATAAGTGAACCGAATGGAAATATCATCACGGATGTATCAGGAAATATCCTGGTTCGAAAAAATCTGAAGAGTACTTTTACTTGTTGTAACATATACTTTTGGATATAAATTATGTAAAATTGTAAAAGATCATGTAAAAATTAACTATTATGTAAAAAGATTACAATAAAATCACAATAAAATTAGTGTTCAAGAATAAGTGTGCCGTCCTAGAGACGCGAGCAGAGCCCGCCTGTCCTGCATGGCGGGCGGCATGGATTCCCGGCGCCGGCTTACTCGAAGTTGGCGCAGCGGTCTCGCTCGGCGAATAGCTCCAGCTGTGGCTGCTGCGAGGCGCGCCACCCGACTCCGCAACTAGCGGGCAAAAATCCGCCGGCCGGGTATATCACCCAGCGCAACGGCTGGCGCGGTGCCTTCGCATGGCCCAACACCGATTGTGGCATTCTCTGGTATTTGGTCTGTGCGACTTATAGCGCCCGTCTTTTTTCGACGTTCTTTCTAGGCTTTCCTAGAGCACTTTTCGCGCGTAGTCAAGATTCAAACCAACGCACTCTACATTCTGCTGAGTTGACTGTGGTGCCAATATATATCCTGCTGGGTTGAGGCTTTACACAGTCTGTCCCAGATACGATGAGACTGGTTCCATCAAAGTTTTTAGCGCACCGATATCTATGAGTGAATGATGGTAGGTGAATGTTCTATACCCTTCATCTACTTAACCTCAAAATTTGAGCGAATTCGGTTGATATTTCACTGAGGTTTGACATTTTATGTAAAGTCACTTTGTGTACGTCGGTCGAAAAACCAACTTTTAAATTGGGTAAAAGTGGTGCAGAAACGTACGAAACGCTAAAACAATGTGTACGGGGATGAATGCATGTCCCGTGCACAGGTTTTCCATTGGTTTGGCCGATTCCGTGACGGTCGTGAGGACCTTGCAGACGATGACCGAACACTGCCGCCAAAAATCACTCGCAATGAAGAAAACATCGAGAAAGTCAAAGAAATTCTTCGAAGCGACCGCTGTGTGTCTGCCCAGATATTATCTGGGAGTTCTACAACGATTGTGGGCCAGAATTCGACGAGTTTGACCGGAATATCGAGAGCCAGGCAGTTGATTTTTGTTGCACGATAATGCATCATCGCACAAAGCCATCATGGTACGTGAATTCTTGACCAAAAAAGACATCATTGTTATCGATCATCTACCGTATTCACCTGATTTGGCTCCGTGCGACTTCTGGCCAATTTCCCAAACTGAAATTGGCGATGAAAGGAAATCGTTTCGATATCATCCCGGTCATCCAAAAGACTTCGACCGCCATACTAAAGGCCATTCCAGCCGATGAGTATAAAAAATGTTTCGAAAAGTTTGTTGAACGTTTCCAGCGCTGTATTGACTCAGAAGGGGACTATTTTGAATAAACAAGAAGAAAAAATCAAAATAATAAACGCTTTGTATTTTTTTTAGACCAGTCTCATTGGATCTGGGACAGACTGTGTATGGTGAGAATCGACTTTAGCTTTGAGTTCGCCTCGTTGCCACGATTCAGGAGCGAACTTCATCGCCTCCGTGTGGAACGAGTAACTCTCTCTTTCTGAGCGTCCGTCGAAGACCTCGGCTGTTAGGAACGACGTTGCCGTCTCCTTGGGAGTTTTGCGAACTTTTTCTTGCCAAGTATCCATCTAGGATCTTAGTGCGTTCAAGAGCGACGTGGTCGCTTCTTCGAGAACTCTGAGCTCTTTGTCCAAGCGCCTTCAAGGCCTTGGCTAGTCGCCCCGGAGCAACTCAGTCGTCTCTCGCATGACACAAATACAGCGCGTTCACGTGCATTTCCACACTTCTCAGGAACGTGGCAGATTGCAGGCCTTTTCGTCCGGAAAGGCAGGCCATCCGAACCGACGGAGGTCGTTTCATTCTAACGCCCGTGGACGTATCTGTTACGAGTGTTTCACGGGTCTTCGACACAGATTTACGATCCGAACGGGCCGTACGAGACCTGAGTCTACTACCATCCTTGACTCCGATCCTTCTAATAAGGGTGTTCCGGCATCCACATATCTTCGCTCACTATTGAGCGGAGTCGCAAACAATTAGATATCTTTAAATCCATTAATAGGTCCTACCTACAAGCAAATAACATTGAACTTAGATATAAAATTACAAATATATTCTTTATGTTTATATTAAAACAAAACTAATAGAACATAACAAGAACCTGCAATGCACTTCTACATATATTTAATCATCGCACTTTATTAAACCACGCCATTCTGCGCATATCAGACGTTTTTCGTTGGAATCTCAAGCAGGACGAAAAGTTGTCGTCTGGGCGTTTGGGAATTGTGAAATGGAACGCGATAATAACGTCACACCTTGGTAAACGGAACGGTTTTGAATAAAAAGTTGTCGTCTGGACGTTAATACGGAACGCACCCCAATACACTCTGACTGGAAATCATCACTTTCACCTCCTTTTTTTGTTAACGGTAGGAAAATCCTCATGGAAACCCTCGCCCCTTGCGGGAAGGTGGGGTTATGTCGAAGTCTTACACCCACTACTAAACCACTGAAACCCCACCGAGATATCTACCAGCCGAGCCGGAATGAGGGGAGCCGGGGGGAACTGCATCGGTATTCCCTCCCCGGCACCCCGGCCCTGGGGCTCAAAGTTGAGCCCCTCGCCCAAGTGCCGCACCCCCAAACGGGGGTCCCACCCTGCCTTCGCTATAAAGGAGCTAACAACTTTAACTTACGTTGTCCCGTCCTCTTAAACCTCCATCTGCGCACTCTCCTGCGCTGGTGAAGGTTCCGCAGCAGGGGAAGCAACCGGTGCTTCCCCTTTTTCCGGCACTGCCGGTTGATTTGAGGGCGAAGATTATTCCCCCTTCCCCCCCACTCCTGCCTCTGTGGTAACTGTTGTCGCTACAACTTTATTTGCGGCCGCGTTAGAGGGCTGAGACTGCGCGCTTTCTTTGCTTGCAATCCCTTCCCTCCGACGCGACACTCGAACCCGGCTTACGTTTTTGACGCTTCTTTGGTTTCCTATCTTCAGCCCGGAGGACTACCGCGCATACCCGGCCGCCCATATGCCCGTGGCCTGGATTTTTATCAGATAATTCGCACGGAAGGCACCGCGGCTCTGCGGTGCACTCCGCTACAATATGGCCTCTCCGCACCTGAAGCAGCAAATGCCAAGACATCTTTCGGACTTTCACCCTCTTGTAGCTCCGGAACCGTGCCTATGCTCATCTTGAAATTTTACTGGGATTAATATCTCATCTAATAGTACTATTTGCCATGATAAAAAATTTGAAATTCGAGGTCCAAAAAATGGACGAAATTTACCATCACTTTTTAGAAAATTTGAGACTTTGCAATATAAAATATAAAAAATCTTTAAAAAATTATAAAAATTCCAATACTAATTTCGACAAAATTAGTAAACTAAAAAGCCAACACGATTTGTCAACGTAGTTTCATAGTCTAGTAAAGTTGTGTAAAATTGTGTAAACTGTAAGAAAAATAGGCCAGGAAGAGAAAGCCGTCGCTGCATTAGTCACTATAATTTAAATCTAGTGGGAGGATGACTTTTTTATTCAACACCTTAATGTACGTGACAGATTCATTATAAGATTTATTTTCAAGATTTATTTTGTTAAACACAAAATATGGTATCATATAATAATAACCTATCACGCTAAACTAAATCTTTATATCCTGTAAATAACATCTTTAATATTAATTATACTTCTTCTGAATAAAATAATATTTTCCATAATCCTTAGTTCAATGTAAAATTAGTTCCATATAAAAGCTCTATATAAAAATAATTTTAGTCCTATAATACTATTATAGTATTAAAGTCCTCTATAAAAGATCCGGGAGAACTTCAAAAAATAATAATTAATAAAATCTTGAAATAATAATTAATAACTAATAATAAATAAAATCTTAATAATTAATAAAATTTTAATAATTAATAAAATCTTAATAATTAATAAAATCTTAATAATTAATAAAATCTTGAAATTTCAAAAAAGAAATCTGGGAAGTACTTCAAACAATTTCATCTTCCCACTAGTATTTAAATTGTTGCAGCCAACATTTTACAACGGTTCTTAATAACTTATATTTTTTATTAATTATTTATATTTAGCGATATTCTTTTATATTTTATACAATTAAATTTTTAACGTTGGTTTGTTATCATCAGAATTTCAATCTGAACGATATTTACAAGAGTTAGAATTTTCATATCGTTTATCGTTAGCTTCCAAGTACTTAACGATCTAATACCAAAAATATAGTATTGCCTATGTTTATGATGACATAGCAACTGAAGCGCTGTACAGTAAATAGAATTGCGACAAAATGCAGACGCAAGCTAAAAAGTTCGTATTTTTATAATCATTTCCCAAATAATAAATTTAGTTCCTTGAAATGTCATTAAAATAAATAAATAATTCTCATTTGCAAAGTTGTTATAAATAATGCGCAAAATAATCATAAACCTTACAATTCAGGCAATCCTAACTTTTCATAAAATAAATTGGTTAATTTTAAAGAACTATATTTTTTTCCCGTTCATATCAGTATGAATCTTTCTTTTCTATATCTAATCGATTTTTCTTTGGTTCAAAAAATTCATATGCAGAACAGAAAATAGTATAATTTGGAATTTAACAAACATTTTATTAATGTCTCGAAAAATATTCAAATATTTAACGTTCTCTCGCTCTCTCTCTCTCTCTCTCCTTCATCCCTTTCTCTCTCACTACTCCCCTCTCTCGACCCCCTCTCTCTCAGCCTCTCTCTCACTCCCTCTCTCACCTCCTCTCTCACCCCCACTCACCGCCCACTCTTTCTCTCACTCCCTCTCTCCCCTCTCTCTTTTTCACTCCCTCTCTCTCTCACTCCTCTCTCTCCCCCTCTCTCACTCCCTCTCTCTCACTGCTTTTCTCTTCACGTTGATTTCAATAAACAATTTTATTATATTTAAAATTTTGATTTTTTGTTTAAAAATTTTCTACTTCATATGTTATCAAAGTCACTCTTCTGAATAACTTTAAAGAAAGTTTTAACTGTTATTTATTAATTGTTAAGAAGTTATAACAAAACGAATTAACTTTAAGTGAATCTGGTAATAATATATGAACAAAACTTTCGCACATTAATAATAAATGTTATTAGTGAATAAATAAAATTATCTTTTAGAGACCAATCAAAGTTTCCCCCAATATTGTTTTATTTTCATTGACCTGGATATGTTTCAAAATAAGAACTTTAAACACTGTTTTGCAATAGTTGAAAAAAGTTTATTAAAAAATTATGAGACAAAATTTCCTTACATTCTGTTTATAGAATACGGATGCAATAAAAAATGTTTCCATCGAAAAAAGTCAACCTGGGCCTTATTAGACCCAAAGTGATTCCTGGATCATTAAGATTAAGTAACACTATACCCAGCTATCACTCACCAATCTGAATGAAACTTTGCTCTCTTATAAAGCATTGGAAAATCTGTTTTTTTATTCCTCCAAAACGCTTTTTAATCCCTTGACTATTGGAAGCAAATTATACCTTGTGGGACAAAAATACGTTGACACAAAGTAATTCTGATAATTATACAATAAAACTTGGTATCTTAAGATTTTTTGGGTCGCTGAATCCGAAAATGATATCTAAATTCCAAAATTAGAATACCCAGTTTTATAAAAATATGTTGATTTTTTTAAATTAATATCCGCTATATTAGATGCGCCATTTGGAATTTTGGAAAATTAATCTCAGATTTGTAATCATCTGCTCCGAAAATCTATAGTATCACTTATCAACGTAATTCGATAAATTCAAAAAAATATATGCTTCCAAGGATTAAACCTATAAACCTGACCGCCATATTACTCCGCCATTTTGTATTTTTGTTTATAGATTTTTTTAACAGATTTTCAGTTTGTAATCGGTGATCTGAAAATCCCAAAACATTTATTCTTGCTACAATAAACACATTTTCGACTTTTTATCTGCCATATTGGAAATACTATTTTTTTCTCATTATAAATTTTATGAGCTGCATCCAGATTTGTTATTAGCGACCTCTGTAACCCGTAAATGTCAATTATAGGTAAAATAACATTTTCGAACTTTGCGTCCGACATACTTATCACAAAATTTGCAAAAATTATACATTCTTATAAGCATATATTTTATCCTACAAATTAAAAATTATAGTTTTGTCAGTTTGCTATCTTCCAATACAAAAATTAAAATGTTAATACTATTATACTCTGACAATAGTTAATATTAATCGTTAATGTCGATCTGACTTGTAAGTCAAACTCTAATTTCCAACTTTCTAATGGTCAAAATTATTGCAGTCGGCTCTTTATTGAATTACATATCAATCTGTTCGTAGATTGTAAATCCTAAAACATTAAAACATTAAAACCTACATTTTGCAACTGTTCATGGGACTTCTCATTAAGGTTTTTTACAACAACCATCGTACATCAAGCATTGATAAAAGCAGTGTTCTCTAAATTTTTATGACTAATGTTTGCATTGGACGTTTGTGTATAACATTCATAAACGTGTATACTTATTTAATCCTTTTTGTTATTATACCATTGTTTTCATTCAACTGCAAACTTACAATTAGAATCTCATAATGCCGATGAATTAAAAAAATATTTTGAATTTATTGGGTTGCACTTTCAAGGATCCAATATACAACATCGAATCCAGTATAACTGCTGAGGAAAGATCGTTTGCTTTTTATCTAGTAGGTTTGATAAAAGATTCTGCTGATAGTCAATTATTCATGGATAGTTATGATACTTTATGCTACAATGATTCTAGCGTGATTCCTGAAACTGTTACAGTTACAGATGAGCCAAATTTTCAAAACCCTATCCAATACGATGAAGAATCAGGAGGTTTTGCACATCTTGAGAATAAGAATAGGGCAGTAGAATTTTGGCGTTTAGGGAAAAAAAAAAGTTTGGAAACAGTGCAACATCAATTCGTAAAAGTTAAACATCAGAGGATTATCAGAAGATACAGATGGGAAGAACATGTAAATAATAATGGAGCAAGAACTGACAAATTACTTCATATTTGCAAGTACGTTTTAGAACAATTTAATAGCGCATCTGATAGATGTCTACTTATTCACGATGTAGATCTGAAAAGATAGGCATTGAAGGCTAGAGAAGATATTCAATTGCCTTCCAAATTATTTAAGGTTTTATCGAGATGGGTGCACAATTTTAAAATACGTCATCGTTTCGAATACGGAATCGTTTCGAGAAAATAAATAAGTTTGTGAATCAAACACAGTTGTCAAGTAGAATCGAAATATCGCAAGAGACTTCTAACTTCGTAAACAAAATAAAGTCAGAGATTCGTGTAGAAGGAGAAGCCAATGTCTATAATTCCGATCAATTGGGTTTCAATCTCGAAACATGCTGGTCGTACACTTTTCTTAAAAGGATCATTAAAGGTTGAATGTGTTGCTCAATCTCTAAATTCTTTAACATATAGTTACACAATACAACCGATTATATCTGCAGGCGGCATATTGAAATCCCATTTATTGATAGTCTTGCAAGAAACAAAGAATTCGGACCTATAATAGAAAAATAAATTTACAAAACTGATAATATTTATGTTTACCCTTCTGAGAAACTGACATCTAACCTTATCATCAAATGGTTCGAAAATACTTTCTGATCTAGCAGATGAGCAGAGAGATTTATTTTATGTCTGGACTCTTGGACAGGGTAAACAGAGAAAACGTTTGACAATACAGATAAGGGCACTAAAGAAATGAAAATTCTCGCTATACCTGCTGGAACGACTGGCTTCCCAGCAAACACAGAATATAACTGTTATATAACATAGGAGTAACATGTAATATAACATATGTTATACTCTAGTCATATTGAAGTTATATAATTTGGTTTCATAATTGTAATATAATTGTGTTATATATTTGTTATACTGTTTTGTTATAAGCTAGAGATAACATAATAATAATAACATAACAGTAATGTAACACGTTATATAACAGTAATTACGTTCATATTACATTGATGTTATACAAAACAACTATTCATGCAATCCATTAAAAGCTGCAAATGCTTTCTATTACGAATAAGGGTGCATTCCGATAGAGAAAGAAATAGCAAAGCGGAACAGTAACAAATAAAAGAAATAGTGGAAAGCTAATCAATCAGAAATTCCGTTCCGCTTTTTTGTAGATGCTTTATTTTGTAGTTCTATGTTTTTCTATGTTATTTTATAGTTCTATATATTTTTAATGCCTTCATCGCGCTTAAGCAGACCATATTGCCTATTTATATTGACGTTTATAATGCATATTTATATACATACTGATATGTATATCCCCACAAAAAAGTACATCGAATCCACGTGGAACGCATTCACATGAAATCCGCAAAACCACATGGATTTCATGTGGTCACAATATTCCTATTTTCGTGGAGATATCCGCACTTATACTATTTAAACATTTAAGAACACTTATATATTATACAAAACTCACATACAAAAAATTTCTTCAGGTTTAATATTCTTACTTGTTCGATTTTGAGTTGTTTCATTAAAATATATTTTTATAATATTATTTTTAGAAATAAAAACTGTATTTCATTGAAAAAGACCATGTTGATAAAAGATAGGATTTGAAATAATATTTTTCAAAAGTGTCTTTAGATTTAGTAATTAAAATTTTTTATTTAGACTTCCTTGAATTTGTTTCAAACTATTTTTTATGTTAATTATTATAAAACTCCATTACCAGTAATTTTGAAACACAGCCTATACTAATATTCGTCGCATATTGAATGTTGTTGCGTTGTTTTCATTTTTGACATGAAAGGTTATAATGTTCTGTGAATACTGTAAGGACACATTATATAAGCACAAGTCACAAGAACATCGTTGGAGTCATTGGGATAACTGCGTGCACTCGACTGTTAGGTTAAACAAAGTCTAGCATGGTCAACACATGGGAAGGGTGCCGCTTGGAATCGAAGCTATAGACGGATGCAAGACGCGAGAAAATTAGGAGTAAAATTTTTTACATAATAATAATATTACAGTTATATAACATTTTAGTAACATATGATATTTTTGTTATGTAACTGCAACTTTCTATGAGTGGGAAATTACAACTAACATGTATATTGCTATAACGTACACGTTATATTACGTGTTACATTTGGTTACATTACGACAATGTAACTGTTACGTAACTGTGTTTACTGGGTTAATACAATCACTAGATGTATATATATTTAGGCCATGAAAAAATTTTCTGAAGCACTTTCCAGATTTTGTTCGTTTGTACATTAACATTATAACATTAACTTACATTTAAGTAACAATATTTTGAAAATTCAATCGCTAATACATAACCAGTTTTCATCCCTGCGCTTCGTGAACATGTTTAAATATGTTTGATGAAAAAGCGGTTACATTTCAGATAAACCAGATAAGTGTGAGACACCTGTTGATTACTGCTTTAAAAATGCTGGAACAGACTGTAATTTGTGCAATAAAATTGTAATAATAAAATATGCACGGTGTACAAAATCTCTCTGCATACAGCACTTTTTTGCAACACAAGACGGAAATTTGCCACACTATTGTCATGTATATGTGAAATAATAATCATAAAGGTTATTTACCTTTCCCAGCAGACTTCATCTTGCGTTTGGTGGCCGCATAGACTATATTATTCCCTTGGTAAACCGACGTACAGCATATCTTGCCTTCATTGGCTGGATGAACTCACCATCTTGCCTTCATTGGCTGCATGAACTCTCAATCTCGCCTTCATTGGCTGGATGAACTCTCCATCTTGCCTTCATTGGCTGGATAGACTTTCAATCTTACCTTTATTGGCTAGATGAACTCTCGGTATTCTAATTTTGGAATTTTTATATCGTATTCGAATTCAGCGACCCAAATAAATCTTAGAATACCGAGTTTTATATAATAAATATAAATATAAATATAATAAAATAAATAGATTTTTTTAAATTGATATCCGCCATATTGGATCCGCTATTTTGAATTTTAAAATTTTGATATCATATTTGGATGTAGCGAAAAAACCTTAGAACACCAAGTTTTACGACCATCAGAGTTACTTTGTGTCAACGCATTTTTGTCCCACAAGATACAATTTGCTTCCAACAGTTAAGGGGTTAATAAAAAGTATTTTGAGGAAAAATAAAAAACGGATTTTCAATATTCTTCAATGTTTTATACGAGAACAAAGTTTCATTCCGATTGGTGAGTGACAGTTGAGTAGTGTTACTTATTAGATCCTTGGAAGTAATATTTAATCGATTCTAGCCTAAACGGGGGTATTTAGAACTCTATCGGCATATAGGGTGTTTAATATTATCGCCCCAAGCAAATATGTCAAACAATATGGGAAATGCGGAAAAACATTTCAGACAAAAGTTGTTTGGTTCGAAGGGGGACATAAGATGGTGTCATTGGTTTGACCTTGAGTGAACGTGCCAAGGTCACATGGAGTTACACTTTATTTTTTTTAATAGAATCCCCTATCTTTCATTGCACATTATTGTAAATCTTCGAGAGTTTTGCAAAACACTATAATGAAGTTTTTTTTTTAACCACTACTTGTCGAGTTACGAAGCTTGACAGTTACAACTCCGCCAGCATTAGCATTACTTAAGATATACCGGTCAGTGAAGGCAAGACCAAAGATTGATCCGGCCAGTGAAAGCAAGATTCTGATCCAGCTAGTGAGGGCAAGACCCAAGATTGATCCGGCCAGTGAAGGCAAGATTCTGAACCGACCAGTGTAGGCAAGACCCTGATCCAGCCAGTGAAGGCAAGACTGATTGACTTTGTAGGATCACATCGAAGTCACATTGAATGTATACATATTTTTGATCTACCGCAAATGCTCAAATGTACCACCATTTTATTCGATACATAATTGCAACCGTTTTTCGAATGCATCAACTGTTTTTATGAGAACGTTGCCTGGTATACTTTTCACACCTGTCTAATGCGGTCCTTTACATCTTCAGCTGTAGTAGGTGCGATTTGGTAAAGAATATTTTTTATATTTCATCATATTTCATTACCAATTATAATAAGAATTATTTCGTAAGGATAAATAAATATTTTAATTTTGGTTTGATGGAGAGTGCAATCCCATTTTATTTCCAAAGTATTTATATACAAGGCTATTCATGCGGCAGTGCGTCCCACACGCGATCGGCGGCTCGGCCGCCGCGCTTCGAGAAGTAGTGGGAGAAGCACAAGCGTTGCCTTTGAAATCAGCTCGCTATGCCCACTTCATTCCCAGCACTGTTGTATACTACTACCACAATACACTTTCATTAGGCTCCCATTTAGCTGATTGTTTTTAGTTAAAATCGACTCAAGTTGAGTTGAGGAGGCCGGTATACATGAACAGCAGGTCTTAAAGGATAACAACCTTTGGCTGCATTCCGATATTCACTGCCAGCACTAAAATTCTATAGTATACGTTACACAAACTATGTATTTTTAGTACTGGCAGTGAATTTCGGAACGCAGCCTTTGAGTCTTAAAGGATAACTTGACTTTGAGAGACCAGCAGTTTGTACCACTGGTACAAGTAAGGCCTTTCTCTGCCTTTCTCTGTAGTCGCCGTGCGCTCGGGATAACACTAGAGATGTTGCTTCCGAACGACATCTCTTAACGTTATTTAGGGAAAGGAAAATGTCGTAAGCATAGACATAGTATATCTAGACTGCGTGTTCCAGGAGTGGGGATGTAACTCTCGAAGAGAAAAAAGCACTCTGTTTTTACTGTTCATTCTCTCTCGCACAGTCCCAATGGAAGGGGTATAGGGGAGGCAGTTGCTCTATAGTAACCATCATTCCTATTCCCTTTCTATCGGGACTGTGCGAGAGAGAACGAACAGTAAAAACAGAGTGCTTCCTTTTCTCCGAGAGTTATACCCCCACTCTTGAAATTTGGGAGAACGCGCAGTCTAGATATACTATGTCTATGGTCGTAAGCGTGGAGCGTCAGGTAGCTCAGTGGTCTAGAGCAGTCGCCCGGCAAGGGAAAGACCCGGGTCTATGAAGACCATGAAAGAAGAAGGGCGTACTAAGTGGCGGCAGGACGCCGTCGTGCGTTCGGGACTTGCATCTTATTTCGTCCCGGAGAGAGAAAAATATCGGGAACGCGATAATCGCTACGCCGGGAATCGAACCCTGGTCTTTCGCTTGCCGAGCGACTACTCTATACCACTAAGCTACCTGACCGCTCCACGCTCACAACATTCTCCTCTCCCTAGATAACGTTAAGAGATGTCGTTCGGAAGCGACATCTCTAGTGTTATCCTGAGCGCACGGCGACTACAAAGAGAGGCATGTTACTTGTACCAGTGGTACAAGCTGCTGATCTCTTAAAGTCAAAGGTTGCTATCCTTTAAGACCTGCTGTCCATGTATGTCGGCCTCCACCGTTGCCCCTCCTTATCCAGTGCAAATCATAGCAATAAGCCCCAGGGTCGACGCTATTTTTGGCTGCCCCCGGGCATCAATTCGTGTGTTAATAAAACATTGCTTTTTAATGGGAAAAATACCGTTCAGACTCAGCGATGGCTTGAAAAGTGTTATCCGGGCTCTGCTCCGTTGCAAACAACGATTTGTCGATGGTATGCTAATTTCAAACGCGATCGTACAAATACAAATGATGCTGAATGCTCTGGTCGTCCAAATGAGGCTGTTATACCAGAAAAAACCCTCAAAATCGTGATGGAAAATCGCAAAGTAAAGTTGCGTGAGACAGCTGACATCCTGAAGATATTACTTGGTAATGTTTACACTATTTTGTATGAACATTTGGTCATGAAAAAGCATTTTTCGAAATGGGTGCCGCGTTTGCTCAGAATGGAACAGAAACAACAACGCATCGATGATTCAGAACGCTGTTTGGCACTGTTTACGCGAAATAAATAGGAGTTTTTGCGTCGGTATGTGACAATGGGTGAAACTTGGATCCACCACTATACTCCGGAATCAAATCGGCAGTCAGCTGAGTGGAGAGCAGCCGGTGAAAGTCGTCCGAAGCGACCAAAAACTCAACAGTCGGCCGGGAAGGTTATGGCCTCCGTATTTTGGGATGCGCATGGTATAATATTCATCGATTACCTTGAAAAGGGGAAAACCATCAATAGCGAATATTACATAGTGTTATTGGAACGTTTGAAGGCACAAATTGCAAAAAAACGGCCTCATATGAAGAAGAAGAAAGTTTTCTTTCATCATGACAATGCACCGTGTCACAAGTCGATGGTAACGATGGCCAAATTGCATGAGTTGAACTTCGAATTGCTTCCGCACCCACCGTATTCTCCAGATTTGACCCCCAGCGATTATTGGCTGTTCGTAGACCTCAAAATGATGCTCCAGGGAAAAAGATTTAGCTCCAATGAAGAAGTGATTGCCGAAACTAACGCCTATTTTGAAACCAAAGATAAATCGTTCTACACGGCATAGAAAAGTTAGGAAAGTGTTGGAATGAATGTATCGCTCTTGAAGGAGACTATGTGGATGAATAAAGAATTTTGGCAAACAAATGTTGTTTTAGTAGTTAGTCCCGAGACTTATTGATCGATGTGTTACAAGCTGCTGGTCTCTCAAAGTCAAAGGTTGCTATCCTTTAAGACCTGCTGTATCGTAACTACATTAGCAATGGTAATAATGAATCTGCAAATTAGTCAATGTCAAATTAGTTGAGAATTAAATGTGTGTTTTGCGACTGTAAATAAAATTTTACGTGGGAATCAAATTCTTTATCTTTATCACATTTCACTTAATCAGGAGCTTTCTGATAATGATAAAGTTCTTCGTGTCGCATTCTGCAGATGGGCTGTAACTCGAATTCAGCTTGATCTCACATTTTTTCTCGTGTTATTAGGTATACAACTTTGCTTCCGCCGTTTTTTCCGAAATTCGAAGCTTTATTGTAAAAAACTGATTATACATCTATGATTCAAAGTATTGTCCATCGCTGGCCACTACTTTCTCCTATCTTTCGGGCAGCGTACGAATCTTACGTTAAAAAAACTAGTCATCTTTTGAAGCGATCCATGAATCGATCCAATTTCTTACTTCTTCATAAGACCGGAAGTGCTGGTCAACCAGGCCGTGTGCCATTGATCGAAACAAGTGATAGTCAGAGGAAGCGACATCTGAAGAATACGGCGGGTGCGGTAGGACTTCTCATTTCAATGTTTCCAAGTATGTATTGACCACTTTCGCAACATGGGGTCGAGCATTGTCATGCTGCAAAATCACTTTATCGTGTCTCTCGTTGTATTGCGGCCGTTTGTCTTTCAATGTTCGGCTCAAATGCATTAATTGCGTTCGATAATGATCGCCTGTAATGGTTTTAGTCGGTTTTAACAGCTCATAATACACTACGCCGAGCTAGTCCCACCAAATACAGAACATGACCGTGAATATTCGGTTTGGCCGCCGACGTGGAAGCATGGCTAGGATATGCCCATGATTTTCTGCGCTTAGGGTTATCGTAATGAACCTATTTTTCGTCCCCAGTCACAATGCGATGCAGAAGTCTCTTCCGTCTTTGCCTTTCAAGCAACTGTTCATAAGCAAACAAACGCCGTTCAACATCTCTCGGTTTCAATTCGTACGCCACCCAATTTACTTGCTTCTGAATCATTCCCATGTCTTTGTGGCGTTTCGAAATTGCTTGTTGAGTCACTCCCAATGATCGTGCCACTTTTTCTTAACTTTGACACGAGTCTGCATCAAGTAATGCCTCTAATTCTGCATCTTCGAAAACCTTCTCTCTTCCATCGCTATGCCGGTCTTCGACGTGAAAATCACCGTTCTTAAAGCGTTGAAACCACTCACGACGCGTTTTTTCACTAATAGCGATCTCATCATAAGTATATGAGAGCATTCGATGAGCCTCAGCCGCAGATATTGAAGTAGAAAATTAAAACCTCCCACAAATGACGAGAATTTGGCTCGTAAACTGACATTTTCAATCGAGAATAACTTTATGATACAGACACAAATTGACTAATGTTTCTATGAGGTTATGTTGACAGATCCCCAAGTTTATTGCATGACGTCTATGATCTATTTATTTCGACCACTACTTACCGCTAAAGCCATCTATAGGAAAACGGCGGAAGCAAAGTTGTACACCTAATATGTTTAGTGACGAAGCTGCATTTGAGAGCAATAGCATACTGAATCGGCATAATAGCCATTATTATTCTGGTATCAATTCGCACTGGATTCGTCATATACACAATCAGCATCGATGGAAAATGAAATAGTTTGGTGTGGTATTTTAGATAGTCAAATTGTTGGACCCCACTTTTTTTATAACAATGTTACAGGATAATCATATTTACATATGCTACGAAATGTGTTGCCAAGGATGTTAGAGTTCGTTGATGAAAATACCAACGTGTGTGTCCAACGTATGTGGTTGCAGCAGGATGGTGCACCATCATACGACGCACGCCCTGTAAGAGATTTTGTAAATTTAACTTATCCGTGCCTTTTGGCTTGGACGAGATGGTCATGTAGCATGGCCACCCAGATCACCAGATCTAACATCAACAGATTTTTTCTTATGGGTCTATTTAAAAAATATTGTTTACCAGACCGCATCTACCATAGCTGAAGACCTAAAGAACTGCATTGGACGGGCGTGTAGAAGTATACCAGGCAACGTTTTCAGAAAACCAATCGATGCATTCAAAAAACGATTGCAATTATGTATCCAATAGAATGGTATATTTGAGCATTTGCTATAGATAAAAAATATGTATACATTCAATATGACTTCGATGTGATCCTACAGAGTCAATCAGTCTTGCTTTCACTGGCCGGATCAATCTTTGGTCTTGCTTTCACTGGTCAAGGCACTTTGGGTAATGCTAATGCCGGCAGATCTGTAACTGTTAAGCCTCGTAACTCGAAAAGTACTTGTTAAAAAGATACTTCATTGTAGTGTTTTGGAAAGCTCTCGAGGTAGGCTACAAGAATATGCAATGAAAGATAGGGGATTCTATTTAAAAAAGTAAAGTGTAACTCCATTTGACGTTGGCACGTTCACTCAAGGTCAAACCAATGACACCATCTTATATCTTCCTTCGAACTAAACAACTTTTGTCTGAGACGTTTTTCCGTATTTTCCATATTGTTCGACATATTTGTCTGAAGCGATTAAAACTAAACATCCTGTATATGCCGTGCGACGTTACTTTCTTTCCCGTCGGCAAATTGCCGTCGGCCCACGCACCCCGGCCGTTCGTACTCGCATAAAATTGTTGGGCGCCAGGTGCGGATAGCCGCATCGATCACCAACACGAAAACGAAATAATTAACGGTCGGCCGCGACGCGAGAGTTCGACGGACCCGGTAGCTCTACGGGAATTATAGTCGGTAGACGTGATGGTTCGGTCGGAAATTCGGGAACGGGTGATAAAACACAAGAATGCGGTATTCTAATTAGTACTGCGATTTATTTGGTATCGATAATTACCACGCTCCGGAACCCCGCGAGCCGGTATAAATACCCGCCGCGTTATTTGCGCGGGATCGGTACTGCTTACACGCACCATAAATTTGTGGGACGAGACACCGAAACGTCAGAGCAGGTGGACGGTCTTACAATATCGGGAAGCTCCCGGCGGCGTGGTCTTGGGTAGTTGACGATCCTAGGGCGGGTCGGTCCGGGATCGAGGTGGAATGCGCTCCTCTCCTCCGCGAGTCTCTCCTGGCTCGATGCTGCACGGCACTGCACAGCAGTCGCGATTCCCTGATCGAGATCGGAACTTTCGGCAGGCGCGGGCGGTACGGTACTAATTTCCTTTTTGGCAGTAGGAACACAAAAACAAGCTTCTTTCACGACCACCCAACGGTACTCTCTTCGGCGATCGAAAAGCGGTACGTCTCGTCTCGAGTCGGAAAAATAGCTCTTCTCTCTTCGAGGCCAAAATCGAATCTCTGTCTCTCGGGACGAAAAACGGATCTCCTTCTCCTTCCAACGGCAAAAACGGAATCTCTTTCTTTTCCTACGTTTTTGCGTGGGGTTCTCCTCTCCCCGTCTCTCGCTCTCTCTCTCTCTCTCTCTCTCTCTCTCTCTCTCTCCCCCTCTCTCTCTCTTTCTCTCTCTCTCTCGCTCGCGGCGTCCCGCGAGCATTGCTCTCGGTCTGTCTAGCCGTTGTTTTTCGGCTAGCGGTCCATGCGTCGAGGATGTGCTCGACGGCATCTCGTTGCCTCGTCCGTGTTGTCGTTGTAGCCTGTTGAATAATACACGGCAACTATAATCTCTTCGGGATAACGATTAATTTTCTGAGACGAAACGAGAAAAGAGCGTAATCACCTGATCTGGCCGCGCCAGGCGATGAGCGACGTCCTCGGCATCCTTCATGGTCTTCCCGTCCCGGTGGCCGGCTCGGGAGGTCCAAGGGCACAAATCTTAGGGACGCGAAACCGTCGCACCTGCACGCTCTTAACTGTAATGTCTAATTACTTCGGACTACCTCCCCCCGCAATTTTCGCGTAGGGACCGAAGGTTCGCACTGTGACGGGCGCCTCCACGACCGCCACGTCATAGCCGGTAGAGCTCCAAATAGGCCCCATTTAGGCTGGAATCGACTAAATATTACTTACAAGAGTCTAAGAAAATGATTCCACTTATTTTGGTTCAATTTTGGAGAGGGCCGAAAGCAGGCTTTATTGATTTTCCTCCTTTGTCTATGTTATAATAATAAATAGCTAGAAAGGTGATGCTAAAAAGATGGTCATTTATTTTTTTGCGAAGTAGTTTTTTTCACACTTCGCCACTAGACTTCAGATGCTAGGTCGTCTATAGTTCTTATCTTTAAACTGACATATATTGTATTTTGTTCATGTTCGCGTTTAACAGCTATAAAGCATTTGGGACAAATAGACTACCCATGGAGAAACGCATAATCAGATAGACGTCTAGAAGACGTTCATTCGACGGTCTATATGATAGATTTATAGACACATCTCGATAGACATCTAAATGGCACTTATAGAAGTCTAATTGATGTATCTAATATACTTGTCTATAAGATGTCTAATAGACGCGAGTAGTATGGGGGTAGGTATGGCCAGTCAAAACATTCCCCCTCCACTCGACCCTTCGGCGCCACTAGACCACGCCCACCGGCGCCGAAGGGTCGATTGGAGGAGGAATGTTTTGAGTGGCCATACCTACCCCCAAGGCTGAAAATGGCGGAAATTTGAATCACCGGAATAAAAATTAGAGCGTAATCTGAATATTAAATTTTTATTATTCAAATTAAGCGTTGTTATGATTCTAGCTCTTGGTCAGCTGGTTAATTTACATATTACTGTTGGAAAAATCTCCTAGGCACTCTGCGAGACTCGAACCCGGGGGACCTCAGGCTCTTGAGTCAAACGTCTTTACCACTGCTCTACTGCTAACTCTGTGGTAGAAAGTGGTTTCACGGCGTACACGTAGAAACGGAGAGAGGTGTGTGTGTGTGTGTGTGTGTGCGGTTAGTGCGAAGACTCTGGAAAAATCCTGTACAGTCCTTGGCCGGATTCGAACCTGGGTCCGCTGGCTTTCGAGTCAAGCGTCTTGTCCCCTACGCTACTGCTATACCCTGATAGAAACTAGCTATATTGTGTACATACGAAGAGTATTGACGTCACGCGTGAAAAATTTGGCAGGTTCTAGAACCTACGGGACTCGGGCCCCCCCCCACCATGAGACCCCGGCTCTCGACTCTCGTGAGCGCGTGCGAGCATGTTCGAGCAGGTAGAGATCATTTCGAAGACAAAAACTACCCAGCGATTGTTGGAAGACGATACCTCCGGCCTATTTTTACCTAAATATTTTTACCTGTGCACGTCCGCTCGCTTTCGAACTTATTTTTATAACGGAATTTGTTACCCCGAACTGGAAACCACGGGGAAGAGGGGAGAAATGAAGAGAAAAGAATGCACAATATTTTTCATAGAATTGATTCACATTTTATTTTTATACATTTTTCTTAATACAGGATTGAACCTGGTACATAGGGATATGATGATCTAGCGATTTACGCTTACATTGACAAAAGATTTTCTTATACATTCGTACAATCAACTGATCGTTTCGTTCGCAATCATTGGTAAACAAACTATTAAACTGCCCGAGGTTATAACCCCGACACATAAAGTAAAGAAAAACACAGCAATAATAACCACAAGTCGTCGATAAGAGTCCCTGTAGCTGAAAGGTATTCCATTGGTAAGTGACGGAATTTCTTCTCAGGTGCAAGAGAAATCGTGAGTCCCAGGATGGCATCCCGTAGCTGTCGAAGTATGTGGCTGCTCCATTTCGATCGACGTAGAATGCGACCCAGTGCTGTTCCGGACGATCATGATTGTCCATATTAGCGACTACTGCCGTCGACCTCGTCCACACCCTCGGTAGTCTGTCGGCTGGATAGACGCCTGTGTATCTAGCATTGAGATGTTGCAGCGCATGTTGAATTTCGAGTGAATTCATTTTATATAATTTCGTTTACCTCTGGTAACGCGATTGTTATAGTCTTCGACGGCTCGACGGAATGTTCCAACTCAGTATTTGTCTCGTTTTCCTCTTCTTCAACCGGTGACTGTTCGCTCCCTAATTTGTCGGAATAACTATTTTCTCTGTCTTCCTCGTCAATTTTGGAGGACAAGCACCAGGTCACATAGATGTTGTCGCGTTTCCTGATGTTGATTTGACTTTGTTCGATGAACCAGTGTTTCAATTTGTATGCATCACGTAATGCACAATGATAACGTCTGTGTTTTCTAAATGTGTGGAATGAGCAGCTTTCTATTCGTTCACTGGGTGAAAGATCACTGGCCGTCGGTGAGATATTCTCTAGATTATACACGTTTCGCGCTAACAAATTTTGCAAGCAGCTCGCTTTTTCCTTGCCTTTTGTCACGAAGTCACGAATATGACTCGTAATTTCGCGCAAGCGGGGATAAAAATATTTTGGATTAACCTCCCCATCGTACCACTCGATTCCATGGTAATTCAGCGAAAGCCAGTTATTTATCCGTCTTGATTTTTCGTTCAATTCCGCAAATGAATACTCTGGAGCTAAGATCCAATATCCGACAAATGCCTCATTAATACCGACAACAGCCACCTCTTTGAGCACATAGGTATCGTTGCTATCGCGGAAACACTGCACTTCGATAATCACATCCATGTTCTCGCTGTATTCTCAATTCTGCCTGTCGAAACTATACTCTTCACGCCTCGAAGCCGACTAAGTTCTTTTCTCAAAATTTTTACTTTGAAGGAGAATGACGCTGAAAATCTTTACACGGGAAGCGGAATGACGTCGAAAAGAAAAGTGGGGGACTCATTTTACCGCTATAATCTACAATGACTTGACGAGAAGAATCTATTTCCAGCACACTTTCAAATTCAGCGTAAACTAAGCAATTGACCGTTGTTATGAGTGCTCTTTCGAATCGTACTTCCATTCGCAAACTACCGTGTTTCACAAGGTTCCATTGACCCGCGCAATTAGCTGACAGATCAGGAGTGAGATCAAAAGCGAAAAGAGTATAACCAGCAGGATAATCTTCTCTGGATATAGAATTAGTTTCGTTCAAAAAGTGAATGCCCGTTCCTGAGAAAAGGGTGTGATACGCCTCGGCGTAAAGCATTTCGTTACCAGAGAATTTGAGTTGTAACGGCCTGCTAGGGATTTGAGTACCATCGACATACAACGAAAAGAAATTTATTCCATAATGCTGGAAATTGAATGGATTTAAATTTCGGGCACCGTTAAACGCTTTGTTATCGACAAAGCCGACAATTATGCGCTTTGGTATTTGTCCAAGAATGACGTTGTCCAGTGTCTCTCCTACGACGCCGCTATGAATCGTGAATGATTTAACCTCGACTCTCGTGAGGGAGTATTTAGTCCTGGTCAACATTTTCGTATGAGCGAGTAATATGTCTGGGTTTATTCTAGCTCTTCTGGTAAGTAGTGTAGCATCTAAAATGCGTATCCGTGACATAGTATTTCCCTCCATAAGACAGAAGGAATCTTTCGAACGAACAAGCCTCATGCGCACTTCGACACCGTTGATCAAGAATTTATCTTGATTGAAGACGTCGCAGTGAAGATGACCTATGAGATCCAATGTTCGCCCTCCTTGTACAAAAGTGGCTCGCTTGTCGAGCCCGTGATTGCTTGGTGTCGTTCCAGGTAAAGCGTCCATGTTCCCTGCAGTATCGCTGTACCACAGGCACGAAGCCAGGTGGGAGGTTTTTACTGGTAAAGCATAATTTAATAACGCTTCTATATAAGCGCGGTAAGCGTAAGCATTGTTTGGAGGAGACACGAGCTTTTGATTGAAATATACGTCCATTTGATTGAACATCGAATGCAGTATATGGTTTACTGGTCCTACTTTTGCGCCGGCGGCTCCTGCTCCGGTTTCCGTTTCTACTCGTATGCATAGCGACAGCATGGTGTGAGCAAGATCTATGTATTCTTATCCATGCCCGGGTACGACGAATTCGACGGGCGCGTCGTTCGTGAGAGAAGACGCGGGTTTGTAGTGAATCCATTGTGAACTCTCAATACTGGTTTGTGTAGGCGGCAGGGTGAAGAGATCGAATTCACTCTTTAAACATTCGCAGGAATGCGTATGAAGAAAGGACATGCTTGGAAAGCACGCGTTTGTTGTTTAGGAAAAAATGTCTGACACAGTACGCTTTTTGATAACTCCCCGACATTTAATGAGTCCTCTCCCGCTTTTTTTCACTGAACGCTTCTTCTTCATGGGTTTCTTCGCTAGCTTCTTACCCGATTTCTTCCCCGGTGCGTTTCTTCGAGTCACTTTCCTTTTACTTGATTTAGAAGCGCTGACCCGATGTTTGCGCGAAAATGATTTACTGCTGTATCCGCTTGGCGTATTGAAAGGAAACTAAGCTTTTCCGATTTTCGCAGGAACTTTATATCCCGATCCCTTCATCAGATTGTTAATGTGTTCCCCCGCTCTTCTTTTGAGATTTGAGCCTGATTCCTTGAGGCGCGTTTTAACAGCTATTTTCAATGGTGTGTTATTCCCCACATCATCGAGTATACTAATTCTTGCGCGTAGAGCTTCTTTTCCAACGACACGCGCACCACTGGTTAAATAAGGCAACACCCGTCTGAACAAACCACCGAGAAAACTACCGATACCGTGATCGCTCTGATACCGCGATCCTACGAATACTCGTGGAATTCCACCCCCACGATTTCTCCCGATTTGTGCTTCGTAATATTCTAAATAAGGTATCATATCTATGTGTTCTAATACGGAATAATTATTTCTAATCTCGACGTCTAAATTGTAATGTAACTGTCAACGTCCCAAATTCAAATGGTATTCTTTCGCCAACCTGATCTCTTATATCTATTTCGATCGTGCGGAAACATGTTAATCGCAATGGAATATAATTCGGTGGCGAAAAATGCTTTACCATGTTACGTCCGTAGGCATATTTACCATCGTTGTATTCGACGGGAACCACTCGGAGAAGAGGAGAAATGCACGTCTCCCGTTATATAGGACTCGGAAATATCGTAATAAACAAAGAGTTTATCAGGTACACTCCGCACCACACTACCTGGTTCATCGGATATAAGTTTACGTTTTACCGTGGTGAAAGCGTAAAACTTTTTTTCTCCAGCTTTCTGGGGATTCACATTACGATCAGTATTGAGATAGTACGCCACACGTCCCTGCATAATTTTCGACAAGTTAAGATGAACTAATTCTTCGCCGGTCTATACATATCGAAGCCAAGTATACGAGCCACTTTGTCGGAAAACTTCACGAAATGAAGTCTATTGCATTCTTTAATATCGCATGTGCTGTACAGCGTTACTTTACCACCATGATGAGGATCCTGACGCCAAGCAATGTGTGTTTTGAGCAATGAGCTAGCGTTGTTTAAAGCCTGTAACAGTTCGCTCATCGTGGCGTAAACCCCCGAGGTTATGCGGGTAACCCCGAATTTGGGTAGCTGGTCTTCATCTTTCTTGACGCTTTTGGTATTAATATTTTCACGTGGTAACGAAATGAATTTGAGTTCTGCATCTTCCTCGGGACGGACGTGTAAAAAACTAAAGGGGAATTGAATTTCGGTAAGCGCAACTTCCCATAAACCAGTCAGCTTCACTTCTTGAGGCAATTCCGTAATAAATGAAGTAGTTGTATTTTCTGGATAGTGTCGCATGCTACTATTGCTCGGTAGAATCATGAGAAACCGGTTTTCCCCCATCATGGTTTGGAAGCAGCTTTAGGTTCGAAGCAGGTATCCAGGAATTGAATTTAAAGGGGTAACCCCGCCAGCTGACGAATAATTCTTTATTAGCTCCTCGTCCTCTGTGTCGTATCACTTTGTCCACAATAAACTCTTCTTCTTGTAAGTTTTTATTTACTCGGGTCAGTTCTTGTTCGTAGAATATCCCATCGATCACTTCACCCGATAGATCACTCAATTCGTACACACGAGGATTTCGCCATTCGAGAATACGGTGAGTCCGGAATATTTCTTCCGTCCAGTTCGCCTCATATCCTTTCTCAAAGACTCCTTTCGCTCTACTGACTCGCACTAATGTACCCACTTTGTATTTAGCTCCTCGACTATGATTTCTTCGATCGAGTTCATCGAAACGGTGGTATCGCTGCTGCATATGTTCACGAACAAGGCGTGCGTTGTCCAACGTGACGCTTGCCGGTTCCATTTTAATGGTGGAATGTCGAGTGTGGTTGTAAGCGTGAACGATGCCTTGCAGAACATCTGTGTAACGACGTGTATTTTTGTGTGTAAAATAGCGCCATAAGCGTTCTTTGAGCGTTCTGTTGAAGCGCTCGACCACCGCTGCTTTGACATCAGGATTTCGCACCGTGCGAAAACATATGTTCTTTTCCTTCAGAAAATTTTGAAATACTTGACCGATGAATTCTTTACCCTTGTCACTCTGCAACCACGTCGGCATCCGCCCTTCGTTTCTTGAGAGTACGCGGCGAGAAGCCTCCGTCACACTAGTCGAAGACTTGCTTCGTATTGGTTCTACCCAGACAAATTTGCTAAACACATCGATGATTGTCAACAAGTAACAATAGCCTTCGTTGTAATTTCGGAGATTAGCGAGTTCGATTAAATCGACCTCCCACAGATCGTCGATATTCGTGACGTTGTAATGCAAACGTGGAAATTTATGTCGTATCGGTCGATGAAGTGTGTACGCATCCTGCGACTGAAGCCAACGAATAATCTCTTCGCGTGCGGTGCCGGGTCCTGCTGCTCGCGAAAGATTTTTTATCGCAGAGTATCCCGCATAGTATGCAGGAACGTAGTAGAATTTTGCGAGATCGGTCATTCCAGTGTGTTTCAATTGATCAAACGTCTTTTACTCGTTGGTTTAGATGCGTTGTCGCTCACACGCGTTTTACGCCTTGATTGATCAGAAGTTATAAATGTTGCGTGTACATGCCCCCCGTCACGTTCTTCTCCAGCGAGAGACGTCTCCCTGATAGCGCGCTTGCACGTTCGTCCCTTCGTTGGTGGAAGACGATGTGCATAGTTGTTAGCCGTTGAAGAAGCTATACTCAATTCTAACGGGTTCCAACGAAGAAGTCCAACGGGTCCGTGCGACTTCTTTTTGTTTCCAAACTTGAAAAAGTCACTCGCCGGGCAGAAATTTGAGTCGAATGAGGAGGTCATCGCCGCCACGGAGACCTACTTTGCAGACCTCGAGAAAACGTATTTTTCAGACGGGTTAAAGAAGTTGGAGCATCGCTGGGTTAAGTGTATCGAGCTAAAAGGAGACTATGTTGAGAAATAAATCGCCACTTTTCCAAAATTTTCATTTTTCTTTTGTAGGCTAAGTACTTATCGGACCACCCTCGTAGTTTTTCGTTCGCGAACCGCGTCGTTCAAGAGATCGACGATATTCGATCCTCTCAGAATTCTATCATCTATAGTCACGACTCCCTGTCTGTCCCAACTTAATCGACCGGGTACCGCCACATCACACAAATGGGTCAGCAGCTTGCGCGCTTTAGCCCGGTAACTTTTTGGCACTTTATTCAGTATTCTTCCGATGCTTTTCTGTTCGCTGGTGCGATGATGACGACTGTGTCTTTCGTCTCGTACGTGTTGAGAAATGTTCAACGTTCGATGTATGTCAGTCTCTAGGTCAGGAATATTTTCATTTACAACCATACCAGCGTTTTCTTCTACCACGTTTCCGTCAGCATAATCGTCATCTTCGCGAGGGGTATTTACCCCTTCCCCACCGTTTTCATCATCGTCGACTTCACCAACAACAGGCTTCTCTTCTTTTTTCCGCGTAATCGGTGTTTTCCCGCTCTCGAAAAAAGTACAGATATCGCTAAAGTACTTCTCTATACAATTTCCATTTTTTCCGCACTCCTCCGAGTACTGGAGAGTTGAGAATTCTATGCATCTCGGCGTCGAGACGTGACAGGACGGTGCCCGGAGTACGCACCGTATTTTCATTCTCTACTGGTGCTATGTTCAACCCAGTTGCGGCATTATCTGTCAAAACAGAGGGGATCGCAGTCGAGGAAGACGATAACGACGACGCTGAAGTCGATGATGTATGAGCCTGTTGCTGCAATCTCTCGAGATTATCCGTAGAAATCAGTACCATCTTCTTGGCTCTTTCCATGGTTCAAGCGTGAGCAGTCTCAATTACCGATAATTTTGGATAATATAGCCCCAAGTATAGGGACGATCAGATAAGGTAGAAATTCCCCTCGTTGCACTATCACTCTACGTTTGCTTCTCCAATCACCGCGATCATTAGCGATATGACGCAACCTTGATTTGAAACGCGATAGGCGATTTTTTTCTCTTCTGTCGAGCGGTACGTTACCTTTGAGCGTATTGAAAGCGCACTCGCAAATACATGTGATGAAATCACGGTCAGCTTCTCGCAGAAAGCCAGCACGTTGTTTCTCCGTCAAGTAGCACAACGCCTTCAGAAGAGAGATGTTTTTCTCACCGATGGACCGTTTTGCTGCGTTTGCGGTTCTATCGTCCTTTTTCGCATTCGCTCTGCTCCCCCCCCCCCCCACCCCCTGCCATTACGACGATAAGACTGTCGCAGAATGATCGTATGCATGGGTTTTATATGTAACTTCTGGTAGATCCACGCCGTACGTAAACATAATACGTAGTATCAGTGGGGAAGATGCATGTACGAAACCAATATTCATCCGGGGTAGATTATTTCAGATCGAGCAACAAATACCCATGTGGAAACGATGTAGCGTCATAGTAAGCTTCTTCCAAAAACTTTGAATCTTCCGGACATACCTGCCTGGCCAGGTGACGAATCTGAGGGAATCTGAGCACGATCGCGAGGGTTTTTGAACATCACGATGTAATTCGCGTTGAGAGAAATATCTCGTTGTCCGCGTCCTTGATGAAATAGATTTTGCGAAATGAGTATAACACTGAGGTTTTTGTGATGACTACCCTTCGTGAACAGATCGACGATTACTTCGCACGATGACGATTCCCTCATGAGATCGTCTATTATTACCATTTTCGCGACAAGCGGACCGTTTGAATAATCATCCGGTTAACGACCTCGGTATTCGGCAGATTAGATCGCTGACCAAATTTACCCCAGAACGAATTGAGGCAAAGCTTTGCAACCGAACGCAACCCAGAATTTACCGCGATGTTATTTCTATCGAGAACAATACCCTCTGTTTTTTCGTATTGAAATTGCAACACGTGTCTTTGCGCAGGATTCATTGTCTCGTAATACCCATCGACAAGCAGCCCTTCCGGTATGCGATGTTCGCGAGATCTACCTGCATGCGTTATAGTATGACCGAGCTCGTGCTCCATCCACAACAACCATTTCAATGCTTTGCGGGATTGGTTATTGACACGCCGATACTCACCCGAAGGAATAATACCTATCTCCTTTTCACGCAGAAAGTTTTTACGAAATACTCTCATGCAATGTCGGCAATTAAAAGATTTAACGTTTCTAGATACTTATTTCCACATTATATTTCAATAAATTACTTCGATTTATTTAAATAAAATTGTACGAGCAATTTTAATAAATGTCTCATCCTAATCATGAAAAATAAAATGTGAATTCTATGAAAAATATTGTGCATTATTTTCTCTTCACTTCTCCCCTCTTCCCCGTGGTTTCCAGTTCGAGGTAACAAATTCCGTTATAAAAATAAGTTCGAAAGCGAGCGGACGTGCACAGGTAAAAATATTTAGGTAAAGATAGGCCGGAGGTATCGTCTTCCAACAATCGCTGAGTAGTTTTTGTCTTCGAAATGATCTCTACCTGCTCGAACATGCTCGCACGCGCTCACGAGAGTCGAGAGCCGGGGTCTCATGGTGGGGGGACCCGAGTCCCGTAGGTTCTAGAATCTGCCAAATTTTTCACGCGTGACGTCAATACTCTTCGTATGTACACAATATAGCTAGTTTCTATCAGGGTATAGCAGTAGCGTAGGAAACAAGACGCTTGACTCGAAAGCCAGCGGACCCAGGTTCGAATCCGGCCAAGGACTATACAGGATTTTTCCAGAGTCTTCGCACTAACCGCATACACACACACACACCTCTCTCCGTTTCTACGTGTACGCCGTGAAACCACTTTCTACCACAGAGTTAGCAAGTAGAGCCAGTGGTAAAGACGTTTGACTCAAGAGCCTTGAGGTCCCCGGGTTCGAGTCTCGCAGAGTGCCTAGGAGATTTTTCCAACAGTAATATGCAAATTAACCAGCTGACCAAGAGCTAGAATCACAACAACGCTTAATTTGAATAATAAAAATTTAATATTCAGATTACGCTCTAAATTTTATTCCGGTGATTCAAATTTCCTCCATTTTCAGCCTTGGGGGTAGGTATGGCCACTCAAAACATTCCCCCTCCACTCGACCCTTCGGCGCCGGTGGGCGTGGTCTAGTGGCGCCAAGGGTCGAGTGGAGGGGGAATGTTTTGACTGGCCATACCTACCCCCATACTACTGACGCGTGAACTAGACGTCTTAAAGTCCATCTACATAGAGAGTTTTATACCGTAACAGTAAACAGTAAATGACAAATTTTCAAGTATTTTCGCTGTAAAGTAGTCACAGTAGTAGTCGTAAATGGAATAAATGATTTCCTTTTCACTTACGGCTACTGCTGTGACCTTTCTACGGCGAAAATACCAGGAAATACGTTACTTATTGCTTATTAGTACGGCGTAAAAACCTCTATGTAGACAAATTTTTATGTAAACCTATTTAACAAAAAATAACTCGTTAAAGAACATGAAACCCATGTAGAATTGACGATTTCAACATCGTTTCAACGTTAAGGAATCAATTCTGACTAAAAAATATATATTCTATTGGGTTGGCAACTAAGTGATTGCGGATTTTGTCGACAGATGGATTTTACACTTTCTTTTGTTTCGTTAACGTGTTCAAAGTACCTAACCTATATTTTTTCTTATTGTTTGGACTTCTACTTTTCATTTAGTACAAAAATTATATCGATTAGTTCTTTAGTTTTGTTTTTATCCCAATTTAAAAATGGAAGAGCAAGACGTGCACTTCAGACATATTTTATTGTATTATTTCCGAAAAGGCAAGAACGCATCGCAAGCACACAAGAAGTTATGTGCCGTATATGGGAATGAAGCCTTGAAAGAAAGGCAGTGTCAAAATTGGTATGCCAGATTTCGTTCTGGTGATTTTTCATTGAAAAATGCTCAACGATCTGGCCGTCCAGTTGAAGTCGATGAGACCCATATCAAGGCCATTATCGATTCAGATCGTCATAGCACAATACGTGATATTGCAGAGAAGCTCAATGTATCGCATACATGCATTGAAAAAACTTAAAAAAGCAAATTTTAAATTTTAAATTTTCATTCTTATTTAAAATCCGCAATCACTTAGTTGCCAATACAATTACATTAAGGCTTAGTTGCCCAATACAATTACATTAAGGCTGCGTTTCGATATTCACTGCCCATCTGAACTGGACATAATCAATACTTAAAATCTATAGTTCTAACAATAGAAACAACCTAACAATAGAAATAAATACACATATGTGGCGCCTCAGCACAGGCCTGTGCTACCGCGCCATCTAGCGAAAGACGCAAGTAACTTCTGCGACCGCGGCCGCTGTTCTGAACAGTACCTTTAACTGCGCAACTGTTCCTTCCTAGTTCGCGTCGCGCCTAAACCATTGAGCTTCCAAACAGTCGACGATCAGATCTTGAGTTCCTGACTTATCATGTCGAGCCTTGCCTCGCTGCGACACAGAATGTACCGTGTGCAATAAAAACAAACATTCACTGATAGTGTCGTAAAACCTGTGCACCTTTCTTTCCTGTCCTACCGCGTCACCTTCCTTCTTAGTTCTGAAAGCCACACAGATGTTCCCTTCACATATACCATAGAATCATAAAATCAGATAAAATAACAAGACAAAAAGAAAAGTAAATAATTTATAGTTAAAGTAATATATATTTATTGCACCTTGCAACATGCGATATACATGACAGTTTATAAAATAATACACAAGATTACATACAGGTTGTCTTAAAAATATTGGAACTCCCGAATAACTTCGTAGGATCAAGTTTCCATGAAAAATTTTAAATACAAAAGTTGTAGAAAATCGAGTAACGGACTTAATGGTGACCTTGAATTTGACCTTGACCATGACCTTCAAGGTTATTTGGAGGCCAATTTGCGTTTTATAAATGGGAATCCTTATTTTGTATTACACTGTTTTTTTCTATCAATTAATTTGAACAACTTTTGTCTAAAATATTTTTTTATTTGGCTAATATTTTTTTAGATATTTGAGGAAAACTTGATAACTTTTTCAATATTTAACTTACGATATCTCAGTATTTGTCGGGAGAAAAAATGGTACTCGATTTTCTTTCTGTATTTAGTCTCAAGAATATATTGTTACAATAGCGCCCTGACTTTTGTTAACTTATTAACTTTTGGAAATTTCAATCAAAATCATCAAATTAACAAAACTCAGAGCACTATTGTAACAATATATTCTTGAAACTCAATAAAGCAAGAAAGTCTCGTACCACTTCTTCTTCCGACAAATAATTAGCAAGATATCGTAAGTTAAATATTGAAAAAGTGATCAAGCTTTCCTCAAATATCTAAAAAAATATTAAGCAAATAGAAAAATGTTTTAGACAAGTTGTTCAAATTAATTGGTAGAGAAAAACAGTGTAATAAAAAATATGGATTCCTATTTAAAAAAACGCAAATTGACCTCCAAATGACCTTGAAGGTCATAGCCAAGGTCAAATTCAAGGTCACCATCAAGTCCGTTACTCGATTTTCTACAAATTTGTATTTAAAATTTTTCATGAAAACTTGATCCTGCGAAGTTATTCGGGAGTTTCGGTATTTTTAAGACACCCTGTATATCACTGCGTACTTTGTTTTATTACACAGAGATAATGAGTTCATGTCATTATTAACCATGTTGCTTAATTTCAGATTTTTACCTAATAGAATAAAAATGAAGTGCATGTATTATTTAAAATAATGTTGAACATTTTTTAACTGATTGAAAACTTTCTTACGGAATATATTAATTTTAATAAACTAACATATTGATCTTAATGAACATTAGATGTTTATTCCGTATATTTCTTATTCTATTTAAAAAATGTCAAATATTTAACTTATACGTTTCATCAAAATAGATGTACTTTTTTTTCTTGAGTACAACTGTTACATGCTACAGAAAAAAGCATAAATAAAAATATTTTTAATTCCCTTTTTTGCAACTAGTAATAGTACTCAAAGAAGAAAAGTACATTTATTTTTATTAAATGCATAAATATTTGATATTTTTTTAACAAAATGAGAAAAACAAGAAGGACATATATTTTGATTAAACATATAAATTAAATTTGATATTTTTTAAACAAAAAAAGAAACTTAGGATAAACATCAAATGTTTATTTCACGTTGTCAACAAATTGTTAACAAATTTTATAAAAATTGATTTAAAACAAAAATAAATCCAAATTAATCGATAATTTGTTATTTTTTAACTTTAATAACAATATTATTTATAATAAGTTAGTAAATTTTAAGTTTAAATGAAACTTGGTTGCGTCCATATATTGCGTCGCATCAGTTAAATTGTGATAAAATCAATAATTGTGATAAAATCAGTAAAACATTTTCTTCCTTTGCAGCCACGATCTGAGGAATTTTAATGCTTGACGAAGGTCACTTTCTGAAAATTTCATAATCAGTGCACTTGAAATATTTACAGACCTATGGGTTAATAACCTTAAAATTTATCAAATAGGAAAAATACATAATATAAATTACTATGTAATATATACAATAAGATTTAATAATAAAAATTCAGTAAACATACATAGGATAAGAATTAATGAAGAAAATCAACTAAGAAAAAAATTAAAATTAAAAATTAAGGTGATAAAAGAAAAGCCCTTAAAAGCAAGAACATAACACACGCACACATACACGCACACATACACACACACAAACACACACACACACACACACACACACATACCCAGCTGACCAATTAACCCATTAACGCTCAAAAGTCCTAAAATATTTGCCTTACTTTGCAACTGTATTTTATGTAGAGAAACATATTACATAAAGTTAGAATAGCACTTCCTTATGTTTTCGGGGTCATTCTACAAGATTCCGGCATCAGAATTCGTTTAGATTCTCAATAAAATCCAATATGGCAGAATTTTTGGAAAAAATTCGTCAAAAATCGACAATTTTACTTTTTATAAGCTTGATTTCATATCAAAAACGTTACTTTGATACAGATATAAGTATCACATCTTATCTCAAAAATGTTGAACTTTCAAGGTATGTATTGGTGAAAATGTGAATTCAAGATGGCTGCCTCAAAATGACGGTTTGAGCGAAAAAACTTAAAAAATAATGTATTTTTAGAATAACTTCGCAAAATCCTAGTATTTAGCATCAATTTAGTATTCAGGGTACTGATTTTAAGATATTTGTTGACACCTAATTCATATTAGAGAATTTCAAAATGACGGATCCAAGATGGCGACTAAAAGACACGAATAATCGTGAAAATTTCCAGATTTTCAAGAATTTCCTTCTATTATTTTCATATTCATGATATTTTCGAAATGTACACACGCACATGTACAGGGTGGGTAATTATAAACTTACAAACTTTATAAAAAACATAAAAAACATCGAGATGAGTGCAACGGACCGGAAAAAATTGGAATCCACTACGTAAAGTTTTGAGAAAAATTATTAAATAAATGAGCGAATAAATGCACAGTCGGACATCGCAGGCCTGCAACTCCACACAGCTTGGACCGGATTGACAGGTAATAACGGCGCGCGCCGATCCGCTGTTGTTGTTTGCCAATCCGGGCCAAGCCGTGCGGAGTAGCATGCCTGCGATGTCCACAACGCATGCCCATTGAGCGTTTATTCGCTCATTTATTCAGCAATTTTTCTCAAAACTATACGTAGTCGATTTTTTTTTTCCCGTCCGTTGTATTTATCTCGATGTTTTTTATGTTTTTTATAAAGTTTGTAGGTTTATGGTATAATTACTCACCCTGTATATGTGCGTGTGTACGTCTCGAAAATAATTCATGAATATGAAAATAATAGAAGACAATTCATGAAAATCTGGAAATTTTCACGATTATTCGTGAAAATTTTTTTAGTCGCCATCTTGGATCCGTCATTTTGAAATTCTCTAATATGAATTAGGTGTCAGCAAATATTCTAAAACCAGTATCCTGAATACTAAATTGATGCTAAATACTAGGATTTTGCGAAGTTATTCTAAAAATACATTATTTTTTAAGTTTTTTCGCTCAAACCGCCATTTGAGGCAGCCATCTTGAATTCTCACCAATCTTGAATTTTCACCAATACATACCTTGAAAGTTCAACATTTTTGAGACAAGATGTGATACTTGTATCTGTATCAAAGTAACGTTTTTGATACGAAATCAAGCTTATAAAAAGTAAAATTGTCGATTTTTCACGACTTTTTTCCAAAAATTCTGCCATATTGGATTTTATTGAGAATCTAAACGAATTCTGATGCCGGAATCTTGTAGAACGACCCCGAAAACATAAGAAAATGCTATTCCAACCTTATATAATATGTTTCGCTATATAAAATACAATTGCAAAGTAAGGCTAATATTTTAGGACTTTTGGACGTTAATGAGTTAATATGATTGGTCGAAACATTTCTCCCATCCGATTCCCCATTTCTCCCAATTCCCACTTAGAAGAATGGAAAAGTATACAAAGACGACCACAAACCAGGGAGACTAAATATCAAAACTCCTAGCCCTGATGATGTAAGCTGCAATGTTTGCGAAACGTCGGTACAAAGCTGAATTACAATATGTTCATCCGTAAGAAACATACCCTGATTGTCTAAACTCTTATTCTCATTTGTTGCATCTTTTGGTCTTCCAGTACATGGACGATCTCTCACATTTCCTATATCTTCAAACCGTGTTACTGTTTTTTGAACAATGGATTTTGAAACGGGTTTCGATCAGGAAACGTTTCATTAAATAGATTAGCCATTTCTTCATATGACCTCATTCATACCCTCAGTCACCATACTCTCGCATCATAAGCAATGTAATTCGTTCTCGTTCACTTAAAGCTGGATACAGACTTGAGCACGAACGCACATGAGGCAAGCTGAGGCTACACCGAATGCCTCGGATTGAAAATTGAAGTCCCCGCATGAGAACGCATGAGAGGCAAGTCGAGACAACTGTTCGGCGTTGCTCCGGTCGTTCGGAGTTAGCAGTTCTGTTCTTAATTTTTCGTGTCGTGCGCGGCTATCTTCCGTACGCGTGCTCGAGTGCGTCCAAACTGAGCACGAATTATCTTTGATGAACCGACAGCACTCGGCTCGGTCCGAGCCCGTGCGGCGAATCGTCCGAGGCAATCTGCCGCGCCTCGGACCAACGTCCACACTTGCATGCTCATGCGGCCTCAGCTTGCCTCATGTGCGTTCGTGCTCAAGTCTGTATCCAGCTTTACATGATCAACAAGAAGACCGATTGTTAAGATTTCACGAATCTTTTAAAAGAAATAAAGATTATTTAATACTGTATATTGTTACACGGAAATATAATTTTTGTGAGAATTTGCAACTACTGACAAAACGTTTAAGGAAGGAGGAGGTTTGTCACGATATGTAATGTAATTCATACAATCGATACGCTAAGCTCAATTGAGACTACTCAAAATAACAGATAAGATATTTTGCTATTAGCACAGCTCGCATTTCGATGCTTCCCTCACTCCAGACTCCGGGGTAGGTTTCGATGAGGTCCGCCCCTCAACACATACGCACCACATACACACACACACACAATACACATAATAGAGATGTAAATCAGACCGTGCAACCTCTACGCTTTGGGTAATGCTAATGCCTGTGGTACTGTAACATTCAAGCCTCATAACTCGGAAAGTACTTCGTGAAAAATAACTTAAATATAGTGTTTTGGAAAGCTTTCGAAATAAGCTCTAAGAGCATGTAATCAAAAATGAAGATTTCCAATTAAAATTTTCAAAGTGAACAGAGTTTTTATGTAACCTTGACAACACTCTTCAAAGTCATAATAATATTACTATGTAATGCGTTACTTAAAACACTATAACTTTTGTCTGAAACATTTTCCTACAGAACCGCTACTTTTAGAGATAATTAGACATTTCCAAACTTTTAAACCACTCTGTATACACAGGGTGAGAAAAAATGTCAGGATCCCGAAATATATCGAAAAATATAATTTTTATAAAAAAATATTTCAGACAAAAGTTGCAGAGTTACAAGTAACGCATTACGTAGTGTTCGGGGTCATAGCGTGCACAAAGGTTTTCTGGAAGAATCTAAATATTCTTCTAGCTTCGACCTCACGAAGCTTACGCGTGATCCATGCGTGCTCGGCTAGCGGAGATCTCGTCGCCGAACGTTGGGCCACGGGATCCCCGGCGAGGAACGATCAAAACAATGTTTATTCTCGCGTATTCGCCGTGTATGTCGGGCAGACCCCGAGCATGCGATCACGGCGTGTTACGGCCAACAAATTACAGCCAATCCTTATCTGCCAGCTCGAGCTGAAAAAGGGATATAATTGAGACCATAATTCCATCTCGCTCTCTGCGCTTTTGAGCTTTCTACCGAGCGGTCTTTTATTTCCGATTGCAACAGGCGAGCGCGATCTTCGCTGAATTTTCGGTACACACTATCGGTGTTATTGCTTCATCGTGGCTGCATTCGTTGCACTCGGTTACGATTTCGTGAAGTAACTCTCTGGTCTGCGCGCCTGGGCCGCACGTCACTCTCCGACGCTCGATCGTACCCACCGATACATCGAGCACTCAACGCGTTTAACGTGCATTACTTTGCGTGGCTTGCATTACGATTGCATTGTACGATTTATAATCATATCCATTTTACGTGCACCGTCGGCGAGCGTCGCGTCCGCGAGCGCCGCTTGTTGCGAGACACCTTACGTCCGCCGGTCTACAGCGGCGCAACGCGCCTGCAGCAGTTCCTAGGTCGACTGCGTAGCGCTCTAGCTTGAGCGGCTGAATGCCCCTCCCATAACGTCTTGGCGCGCGCTCATTCTCCAGATTTCTGTCATTAATAACTCTATAATTATTGCGAATTTCACAAAACGGTATAGGAATTTTATATTTGTTTTAACCCGTTCTATGTCTTCACGAGCTCTGCAAAATTAGTTATGAGACGCCCTGTATATATGATTTGCAGTTCAAAACAGGAATTCATAAAAATGACCCGTTATTATATGAATATTAGGTTTTTATATGTAAAAACCTAATATTTATATGTAAATGTTTATATCAGGTATAGTAAAAAGAAATCCATTATTTTTCCAATAGATGGCTTTAGTTATCTGTATCTCGCGTTGTATAAGTCCGATCGGGTTCTACTAGATGGCGTTAGAAAGATGAGATTTCGTACTAAAAAAACTTTGTTGACAGTTTTGTGATTAGTTGACTCAGTTTTGTTTGAGCACGCGTCAAAGATGGACACTAGTAAAGAGAAAATACTCTATATTTTACAGTTTTTCTTCGATAAAGGCGAAAACGCAAGCCAGGCGGCTGAAAATGTGAATAGTGTTTATGGTCCTGATACTGTAACAGTCAATCACGCGCAATTTTGGTTTCGTCGATTCCGTTCCGGTAATTTCGATGTCAAAGATGCACCACGCACTGGAAGGCCAATTGTCGAAAATATCGATAAAATCATGGACATTGTCGAGTCCGACCATCATGTAAGCACTGTTTCGATTGCCCAAGAGCTAAAGATTGCACAATAAACCGTTTGGAACCATTTGAATAAGGCTGGATACAAAAAGAAGCTCGATGTATGAGTGCCACACGAGTTAACGCAAAAAAACCTCATGGGCCGAATTTCCATCTGCGAATCGCTGCTGAATCGCAACAAAATCGACCCATTTCTGAAGCGGTTGGTCACTGGTGATGAAAAGTGGATCACTTACGACAACGTCAAGCGAAAACGGTCGTGGTCGAATCGCGGTGAGCCGGCGGAAACGGTGGCCAAGCCAGGATTGACGGCCAGGAAGGTTTTACTGTGTGTTTGGTGGGGTTGTCAGGGAATTATTTACTATGAGCTGCTCCCCTACGGCAAAACTCTTAACTCGGAACTGTAGTGTCAACAATTGGACCGTCTAAAGGAAGCAATCGCCCAGAAGCGGCCAGCTTTGGCCAATAGGAGAGGAATTGTGTTCCATCAGGACAACACCAGGCCACACACATCGATAGTGACTCGCCAGAAGCTTCGGGAGCTTGGTTGGGAGGTTCTTATGCATCCACCTTATAGTCCGGACCTGGTACCAAGTGATTACCATCTGTTCCTGTCCATGGCGAACAATTTTGCTGGTGAAAAATTCGCTTCGAAAATTCGAAAGGAGAGGCTTGTGAAAATCGACTGTCTCAATTTTTTGCCAATAGGGACGAGGGCTTCTATGAGAGAGGCATAATGAAATTACCTTCAAAATGGTAATAAGTTATCGAATAAAACGGCGCATATTTGACCTAAATCGGATCATTCTAACTGTGGTAATTAAAGCCTTCAATTTCATGCAAAAATAATGGATTTCTTTTTACTACACCTAATATGTAAATGTAAATGTTTATATGTAAAAAACATAAATTACATGGCGTCTGTTCGTGAACGTCCTTGCAGACGGTTAGCACACGTAGATTGCCGGGACCGCTCAGCAATGAACGCGGAGGCGCGCTTGTTGTTACGGTAGCCGCAACGAGAACTTGTGATGGTGGTCAGAACTCGTATACTTCCGGAATCACTTTTTTATTCGTCGTTGCAACGACGGTACATTCCACCGCAAGGACAAACTCAATAACAAAAAACTCAAAGAAAATTGATTGATGAAGGCGATTGCACTACGGCGGTAATCAACCGAGCGCGCGATAACAGCGGAAATCGTAATGACTTTTGTCGCGAGCTGAGAACGTTGACTGCCGGTGCTGTTTGAATGCGAGAACGGAATCAAATCATTGGCCGTGTTCACGCAACTTTATCGATTCTACTTCTGATCTGGCGAATGCGGATTAGCCGTGCATTGATTAGCTGCTCGATTCGTGGTCGCAAAGCTAACCGTCAGCTACCTTCGTTGCGAGTTTGCGATTGCCGATGTTTTCGCGGGACAACAAACTTAGAATCACGGTTGTTTTGAACGATGATTTAAACGGCGGCAGATGCGGACCAGATGCGGACCGATTCTATCATGCGCCACGCGTGATGTTTACACGCGAGGAAGTCGCTGGTCGCTTCCTCGCTCAAAATCCAAATTGACGCTCGCTTTAACGCCGTGGCTCACGGTGATTCCCGAATAGCGTCTAAGTTTAATATTTTTAGACGTTATTTTAGATTAGACGTCCACGACGTCTAATAGAGATCTCTCCAATCTCGCGTTTCTCCCTGGGTAGAAAAAATTACAGAGTTCTTAACTTTGATAAAATTTAATAAAATTTACTGAAGATATACAGTGCGTATATTTTTAGTAACAATATTAATTTTAATTGCAGTTACTCAAGACATCATATTCCGCTTACAATATACTACAACAAATATAGATGTCAAGATGATATAGAGATGATGTAGAAAGAAAAATTGATTACATCTTTTAATGATATGCATACATGCGTATGTATATATATATATATATGTAATTAATATTATCCATGCCTACATAACATAACATTTAGCATATAAATATTAAAGAATTATAATTGAATAATTTATGTATGTCTGATATTTCTCTCACATTGCTAACTAAAATCTTTATAAATAAAAAAAGTTAAATAAAAAGTTTGTATGTTGTTTATTTACTATTAAGAGGTTGCATTGAAAGCCGCTGTTTTTTTGTGTTCGAACATTTATTTCAATAATAAAATATGTGAATTCATTAATCAAATTATTTACCCTCGGAATCTATGACTTTTTCCTGGCAGAAGTTGAATTCCGCGACGAAAGAATGATCTGTCTATTGAGCCAATCCATTCAACAACTCAATTTTCGACTTCTCCATAATTATGGAAATGTGTATCTTCCAAAGCGTGTTTCATCGATCAGAACAGATGGTAATTGGAGCCAGATCCAGAGAATAGGCTGGGTACGGAAGAATTTTCTATTTGAGTTCCATCAGTGTTTGTTTCACGACTATAGCAATATGGGGCCGGGTGTTGTCATGGAGCGAAATCACTTTTCGGCGATTTGGTGCAATTGATGGCCGTTTTTGTATCAAATTAAAATACTCCATTTAAATATTCCAATTGTTATCGATAACGTTCGATGACTATTTCGTTCGTTTTCAACAGTTTATAATATACGACACCCTCCATATCTCACTAATAGAGAGCATTGCTTTGTGACTGTGGATGTTTCGCTTTAGTATTGACGTTAATGGTTGGCCAGGATCAACCCATAATTTCTTGCATTTTGAGTTGTTGAAATATTAGGTTGGTAGGAAAATAATGTCGGCTTTATATATTATTTGACTTTCCTACTTGTTTTTGGAATAAATATTTCTTTTAATATATTATGTGTGTATTAATATACCATTTTAAAACGCAGATTTCACTCTACATTTCATTACTGTTGGTTTCATTTTTACTATTATTTTGTGTTCATTATTATATATAGAATTCATGATGGAAAAGAAGCAATTGCAAGCGATATTCTTGTACGAGTGCAAACTCGTAAGCTTTTTTTTTGTTAACGGGGGGAAATCCTCATGGATATCCCGCCCCCGTTGGGGGGAAGGTGGGGTTATACCTCTCCGAACTCTTACCGGCTAAAACCCCTCCGGGGTGCTTACCAGGCGAGCCGGAGTGGGGGAGTCGGGGAAACTACGCTGTACATTTCCTCCCCGACACCCCGTTCCTGGGGTTGTCACAGAGCCCCTCGCTCAAGTGCCGCGCCCTTCCCTTGGAAGGGGCGCGGCGTCCCGATTGAGTAAACTTGCTCGATCGGGTTAGCTATCCTGGTCTACTAGCAGGAGAGAGGGCACACCTTCCCTTTCTCCTAGCCTCTCTCGATATCGAGGTGGGCGGAGAGTGGGGCTCATCCCTAACCGGTACTCCTTTTCCTCCCTTACCATCGCGCGGGAAGGAAATAGGTTCTAGACCTATCGCCCGCCCCCCCTTCTTCGCGGACGATGGCGAGCCCGAGATAGTCGAGGGAGCCCCCAAGGTATCGGCTCCTTGACCGGCGCCACCTCGGGCTCGCGGTCAAACTCGTAGGCTATGCCAAACTCATATACTATGCCATAAAGCAGCAAAACGACTCATAACGTCAACAGTTCGGTCAGGAAACTGCAAACGAATGCACGATGCAACGTTGATTTCAAAAATTTCGGAATGAAGATGAGAGATTTGAAGATCAAGAAAGTCGTGAATGTCCATCGGCAGTTGATAACGATGAATTGAAAGTGTTGATCGAGACAAATCCGTGTACAACGATTCGAGAGCTTGCTGTAAAGTTAAACATAAGTCATCTAACAGGTTCTAGATCATCTCAAGCAACTTAGAAAATCAAAAAGCTCAACAAATGAGTGCCGCATGAATTGAATGAAAATAAAAAAAGTCATTATGAAGTGTGCTCTGCGCATGTTTTGCGCAATAACAACGATCCATTCCTCAATTGCATTGTGACATGAGATGAAAAATGGATTCTATACGACAACCAGCAGCGCTCAGCATAGTAGTTCTCCGCGGTGATGCTCCACAATACTTCCCAAAGCCGAAACTGCACCAAAGGAAGACTATGGTTTGGTGGTCGTCAACCGGTCTAATTCATTATAACTTCCTGAATCCAGGCGAAACTATCCGGTGTAGTAAAAAGAAATCCATTATTTTTCCAATAGATGGCTTTAGTTATCTGTATCTCGCGTTGTATAAGTCCGATCGGGTTCCACTAGATGGCGTTAGAAAGATGAGATTTCGTACTAAAAAAACTTTTCTGACAGTTTTGTGATTAGTTGACTCAGTTTTGTTTGAGCACGCGTCAAAGATGGACACTAGTAAAGAGAAAATACTCTGTATTTTACAGTTTTTCTTCGATAAAGGCGAAAACGCAAGCCAGGCGGCTGAAAATGTGAATAGTGTTTATGGTCCTGATACTGTAACAGTCAATCACGCGCAATTTTGGTTTCGTCGATTCCGTTCCGGTAATTTCGATGTCAAAGATGCACCACGCACTGGAAGGCCAATTGTCGAAAATATCAATAAAATCATGGACATTGTCGAGTCCGACCGTCATGTAAGCACTGTTTCGATTGCCCAAGAGCTAAAGATTGCACAAAAAACCGTTTGGAACCATTTGAATAAGGCTGGATACAAAAAGAAGCTCGATGTACGGGTGCCACACGAGTTAACGCAAAAAAACCTCATGGACCGAATTTCCATCTGCGAATCGCTGCTGAATCGCAACAAAATCGACCCATTTCTGAAGCGGTTGGTCACTGGTGATGAAAAGTGGATCACTTACGACAACGTCAAGCGAAAACGGTCGTGGTCGAATCGCGGTGAGCCGGCGGAAACGGTGGCCAAGCCAGGATTGACGGCCAGGAAGGTTTTGCTGTGTGTTTGGTGGAATTGGCAGGGAATTATTTACTATGAGCTGCTCCCCTACGGCAAAACTCTTAACTCGGAACTGTACTGTCAACAATTGGACCGTCTGAAGGAAGCAATCGCCCAGAAGCGGCCAGCTTTGGCCAATAGGAGAGGAATTGTGTTCCATCAGGACAACGCCAGGCTACACACATCGATAGTGACTCGCCAGAAGCTTCGGGAGCTTGGTTGGGAGGTTCTTGTGCATCCACCTTATAGTCCGGACCTGGTACCAAGTGATTACCATCTGTTCCTGTCCATGGCGAACAATTTTGCTGGTGAAAAATTCGCTTCAAGAGAGGCTTGTGAAAATCGACTGTCTCAATTTTTTGCCAATAGAGACGAGGGCTTCTATGAGAGAGGCATAATGAAATTACCTTCAAAATGGCAACAAGTTATCGAACAAAACGGCGCATATTTGACCTAAATCGGATCATTCTAACTATGGTAATTAAAGCCTTCAATTTCATGCAAAAATAATGGATTTCTTTTTACTACACCTAATATTACGGCAGAGAAGTATTATCAAGAAATTGACGAAATGCATCACAAACTACAACGCCTGCGCCTGGCATTGATCAATAATAAAAGTTCCATTCTTTTTCACGATAATGCCCGGTCACATATCGCACAACCGACGCTGCAAGAACTGAATGAATTAGGCTACGAAACTTTAGCTCACCCACCATATTCGCCAGACCTCTCGCAAACCGACTACCACTTTTTTAAGCACCTCGACTACTTCCTGCAAGAGAAAGTCTTCAACAACTATGCTTGAAAATGCCTTCCGAAAATTTATCGATTCCAAGACGTTGGAATTCTACGTTATTGGAATAAATAAACTTGTTTCTCATTGGCAAAAATGTGTTGATTGTAATGGTTCTTACAGTCTGTAAAGTAAGAGCGTGTACGGGTTAATGTGTAGAAAAATTTATTTTTAATAATTTTTAAGTACATGGATTTGTTGTACTCCATGAGAAGAAAAACGCTATACCATTAATAATGAGTCTAGTCACCACCGGCATTGATAATTGCCTGGCATCTCCGAGGCATACTTTCCACTAAGTTGACTGCGTATTCGTTCGGTAAAGACCTCCAAATGAGACGAATTTGTCGTGTCAGCTGCTTCAAAGTGCACACTCTTTTTCCTCGAAGCTTGTGCTTGAGATATGCCTCACAATACGGCTAAAAAAAACTAGGACGATATTTGAAGCCATTTATGCCGTACATGTTCTTACTTTACAGACTATATCTCAATTAATACACTACTCTAAATTGAGATATGTGTTTAAAGTTAAAAGCTAAAAACCGATATTATTTTCCTACCAACTTAATAGATCTATTTTTCATCGCCGGTCGCGATACGCCACAAGAAACTCTTCTTTTTATGCTTTGCAAGCAAAGAAATCGACATATTTAAACAATGATATACAGTGGCGTGCAAAAGTTTCGAGCCACAGTATATTTTTAAGATACATGACAATATATTGATTTGCTCTAAAAATTAATTATATAAAATAGTTGACATAACATTCTTACAAATAATAGTACAGTTACAAAATTTTGAAATTACATAGTTTCTAAGTATTTAGTCATATAATATTTACATGTGTTCAAAAATATTGAGCCGTATTCTTGTTGTGACTTTATGAGCCCGGTTTGTTTACGTTTCTTATGAAACTCCTTCGTAAATATTTACTTTAACTAAATTTCAGTCTATTGTCTACCGCAATGTCGAAACATATAAGCCTTCAGTTACGCAAAGCCGTGATTAATATTTCTCAACAAGGAAAGGTTTCTTGCGAAATTGCTAATTGCTTATTAATTGATAAAAGTACTGTAAATAGGATTATTGCTAAATATAAGACGAACTCTCTAACTGATAAACCACGAAACGGTAGACTTTGCAAAACTACAAAGCGCGTCGATAAAATAATTAAGAAACAGTCGATAGCAGATGTTAGAAAAATTGCCATGGATATTTCTCGAGAACTACGAGAAGAAAATCTTGCTGATATTAGTCGAAATACAATATCTCGATGTCTAAAGGAAGTAGACCTTTTAGGACGTGCTGGTGTAAAAAAAAACATTAATTAGTGCAAAAAATAAGAAAGCTCGATTAGATTTTCCAAGGAAATTTGAACATTGGACTGAAGTTGATTGGCGAAAAGTACTTTTCTCTGACGAGTCAAAGTTTCAGTTATTCGGAAGTGACGGTAGAAAGTATACGGGTGTCCCATTTAACCTGACAAATCGTAATATCTGGAAAACTACATGTCGGATCAAAAAAAGTGGGTAATGAAATTTGTTCGTCTCGAAGGAGGACATCCAATAATATCAAACTCGATCTCCCACCCCACTCCCGGGGGGTGGGGGTGGGGGGCAACTTTGAAATCTTAAATGGGAATCCCTATTTTTTATTGCAGATTCGGATTCTACGCCACAAAATACGTAAGTTTCGTTCGAAACTTTTTTTTTGATTCGTAATAGATGGCGCTGTAATCGCAAAAAATTAGATTTTCTGCAATTCTCCAGAAAAGCTTAAGTCTTCGAGCAACTTTGGTAGTTCTACTTCAAGAATGTTTCGGTATTCGTTACCATTCAAATTGCCGTCAATAAAATATGGTCCGATAAGTTTATCACTAATTATTCCACACCAAACATTAACCGACCAAGGACGCTGATGATTTACTTCACGAATCCAGTGTGGGTTTTCTACACTCCAATAATGCATGTTATGGCGGTTAACTTGACCATGGTTTGTAAAAGTTGATTCATCAGAGAATAGCACACAAGCAAAAAAGTTTGGGCTCATTTGTATTCTCTCGACTGCCCATTGACAAAACGTTAATCTGTTTTGAAAGTCATCGCCAGTTAACTTCTGATGCAAGGACACATGATACGGATGAAATTTATGGAACTTCATAATTCTCCAAACACTCATACGAGGAATTCCTGATTGGTGCGAAATTTCTCGGACGCTCGCATGTGGATTATGAGCCACTGCAGCTAGTACTGATATTTGATTATTTTCTTCACAAACAGTAGCTCTACGCGTTCTTTTCTTCAGTTGTACACTTCCATCAGTACAAAACTGTGTAACAACTCTAACGAAAGAAGAACGTGATCGTACTCTTTCAGGAAAACGCTCAGCATACAAATTGACAGCATCGTCAAAATTTCTCCTACATTCGCCATAAATGAAAATCATTTCAATTTTTTCTTGCATAGTTACATAATCCATGATGCAAAGTCAGAAGAGAATGATAGTGGCATGAAACACTCTTCAAAAATTGATTAAGCACCTCTCCTGATTAGAAAGGTAAGTGCCTAATAATGATCGTCTCTTAAGTTCTATGGGCGCGGACGATGGAGAGATGCCACTAACAAATTAATTATGCAAAATCACCCCGATGGTGAGAGGCGAGGGGACTCACCTAAAACAAGCACCCCGAAGGGAATAAAAAGGTACTACGTCCTCGTCGTTGTTCCTGGGTAACGCTAAAAGTAGTTTCCCGGAAAAATTCAACGCTATCTATCATGAATGAAAAAAATTATTTCCATAAAAACTTCACGTAATATCTAATTCTGCAATGAAAAATGTGGGTTCTCATTTGAGATTTGAACGTTACCACCCACCCTACCCCGAGGGAATGGGGGGGAATAACTGTTATTATGTTTTTTAAAAATATTTTTAAAAATATTGAACAAGTATTTTTTTATTTTTCAATCCAATGATCATTTCTGGAGAATTGCAGAAAATCTAATTTTTTGCGATTACAGCGCCATCTATCACGAATCAAAAAAAAAGTTTAGGACGAAATTTACGTATTTTGTGGCGTAGAATCCGAATCTGCAATAAAAAATGGGGGTTCCCGTTTAAGATTTCAAAGTTGCTCCCCACCCCCACCCCCCGGGAGTGGGGTGAGAGGTCGAGTTTGATATCATTGGATGTCCCCCTTCGAGACGAACAAATTTCATTACCCACTTTTTTTTATCCGACATGTAATTTTCCAGATATTACGATTTGTCAGGTTAAATGGGACACCCTGTATACGACGTCCAACAGACACAAGATATAACTTAAGATACCAAATTCCTACCGTAAAACATGCTGAAGGTAACGTGATGGTTTGGGGATCATTTTCTTATAACGGAGTTGGTCCATTGGTTGAGATCACGGGTACTATGGACGCTATAATGTATCGAGATATATTGACACAGCATATGCAACTCGAAACATGTCACGTAGTTGGATTTTCCAACAAGATAACGATCCCAAACATTCATCAAAACTAATAAAAGAATGTTTCATCGTGAAAAAGATACAAGTTCTTGACTGGCCCTCGTAATCGCCGGACTTGAATCCTATTGAGCATTTGTGGCAAGAACTCAAACAACGTACAGGAAATAAGAAACACTCCAATAAAGCTGAATTGTGGCAAAATTTGCAAACTCAATGGCAAAATTTACCTCAAGATCGCATTTATAATTAAATAGCATCAATGCCTCGTCGTTGTGCTGCAGTGATTGCTTCTAAAGGCATGGCAACAAAGTATTAAGTTTAAAAAAACGTTGACAACATTTTCTGTTATTAGTTTTCAATAATATTATATATTTTTCTTATGCATAAGAAAACTTTTTAGCGCAATATTTTTGCACTGTTTATAATAAGACATTGTATAAAAATAAAATATTTAGAATTATTAAGAGTTTGTAAAGTTTATATAATTGTAGGACAAATAAATACATTTTGTTTATATATATGTGTAAAATTTTTAGCGCTCATTATGAAATGAATATATAATAATAATTATGTGGCTTAAAAGTTTTGTACGCCACTGTAGCAATGGCATTTTTGATCAATGCATATCCAGGCAGCCATCTCCCTTCCTCCTGAATCTTTCCCATGGTTTATAAATGTCGTGAAATGATTGATTTATCAACTTCAAGCTGTTGAGCCAATTCTTTGAGTGTTTGAGCAGGGTTTTCTTCCAATAGAGCTTGCAGTTGTTCATTTTCGAACTTTTTCGATTAACCTGGCCGTTGTTTGTCGTAAACATCAAAATCATCACTTTTGGAAGTCCACGTCGAAACCAATCTTTACATCCTGTTTCCGATAAAGCAGATTCACCATAAGTTTTCGCAAACAATCGATGAACTTCAGCTGCACTTTTCTTCAAATCAAAGCAGCGTAGAAGTACATATTGGAAAAACAATTTATCGTGTTCTATTTTAATTCGGTTATAGAAAAGCACTTGTATAAACAAAGAGTGGCGTCTAATGACTGAATTTTAGTAGGAAATGTTCATACTTCAAAATGATGATTCAAGATGAAAAGATACATCTGTCATTGCCCACAATATATGCAGCTAGAGCCATTTACACGTAAACAGCAGCTTTCCATGCAACCTCCTAATATCTGTCTATTATTTAATCTAATTATTTAATCTAATTATAATTTTATATGGAATTAAATATATTAAAACAGGGTAATAAATAAGGACAATAAATTACTTATCTAATTTACATATATTTATAATTAGTGGTCGGGCATTTTAAGTGCAAACTCAGTAAATATTGAATATTCCACGTATATATATATGGAATAATATCTGTAATGTGAAAAAAATAAAATGTATTCGCCATGTATCTACATAAAATATGGGGAATTTATACACATTTATAGAATATTCATCGAATATTATATGGATATATGTGATATACAGTCTGCAAAGTAAGAGAGTGTACGGCATAAATGGCAGTTGGCTTCAAATATCGTCCTAGTTTTTTTTTTAGCCGTATTGTGAAGCATATCTCAAGCACAAGCTTCGAGGAAAAAGAGTGTGCACTTTGAAGCAGCTGACACGACAAATTCGTCTCATTTGGAAGTCTTTACCGAACGAATACGCAGTCAACTTAGTGGAAAGTATGCCTCGGAGATGCCAGGCAATTATCAATGCCGGTGGTGACTGGACTCATTATTAATGGTATAGCATTTTTCTTCTCATGGAGTACAACAAATCCATGTACTTAAAAATCATTAAAAATAAATTTTTCTACACATTAACCCGTACACGCTCTTACTTTACAGACTGTATATATTCATTTGAGGTGATAGCTGGAATATATATATTGTAGAATATACGTCTTGTACATTCTATGGTTCATCGAATGCATATACATACATGGATATATGTGGACATATGTGAATATATATATATTTATGAATATTCCTAGAATATCATACGGATATATGTGGTATGTATGTTTATTCAAGATGATAGCTGGAATAAACATAATGTGCATTCTATCTATGTCCATCAAATACAAACAGATATGTACGAAAATACTGCTATTACTAGTATTTTTCTATCAGTTCTGCAAGCAGACAACGGCGATAACACGAAAACAAACGTTAGATGCGTGCGGAGACGGATCGGCGAAAGCGGAAAACATTTCAACATGACTCATCGCCTGCAAAAAGAGTGTTGCAAGACAGCGGTCTCGCGTTATTGTTTAGATTTGCAATGACAAGACGTGTTCCAAGCTAAAGGAGACGTAGACCAATAGAGAGTTGTGGAATTATGAAATATACGCTGTAATCTTCAGGCGCAAGAAAAAGCTTTCGAACGTTTTCGAGAACCATGCTTACGCTTTGTGATAATTATATATCTAATCTTAGAGCCTTCATTTTTTCGTTTCCCGAACTGCGATCCTTATATTTCTTTTCCTTTTCCTTTTTGCGCCGCCTCTCGGAGACCCGCCTTGAGATTTGATTTTATACGCCCTCGCTTGCAGTTCTATCAATTTCAAGGTATAGGACGTTTAATATATTTCATTATAAAGAAAAATATAATTATTTCATATCTGACAAAACTTGTAGTTTGTCGTTATGAGAGCCAAACTACGAGGTTGATCGTTGTCGGCGATCCGGCATTAGGCAAATTAAATTTACGCAGTCCGCCGATTCTTGATGCATGCAAAGCCATGACCGTATCATGATCTTTTGGGGGTTTCTACGAACAGTGTCGTCTGCCGAAGAGTGGAAAGCGCCTGCGGCAGCAGCCAAAATATTACGGTGACGCGACCGGTCACCATTACATATTTGCGACAAGAAAACAAAATCGGCGCTCAGCAATTTCAATGACGATTAATGCACTAATTAGACAAAACCCCTCAGCATGATACTTGCGTGTGCGCGCTAAACCACAACAGCAATGTACTTATTGGTTATTCGCTTGCTCATTACGTCTTATTATCGCGTATTTATCTAGATGGTACTCCTATCGAACTTGTATCGAGCAGGATCTAACCTCGTTATCTTCCTTTGCAACTCTGTCTTAAAGATAATCTCTACATGATTGGTATTTCTGAAAACGTATACAATGATCCTGAAATTTTCTTTAAGAAGGAAAAACGTGTGCAGAACCTTCAAGAAAGAAAAGTTGGTAAAGTAACTTCTGCTGTTCCATGTTCTCTCCACGAACTCTCTCGCACCTACTCTTGTTTGCTTTGAGTCCTCTCTGGAATCGTGGTCCGTTTTAAGATATCTTAAAAAGTAGCGGAAGTACCATTTTAGCGTTATATGAAAGAAACGGAAAATGCTCTATTTCCGAACCGATTGAGGTACAAACGAAATGCAAAATGGTACAAACGGGTACAAGCGATTCTCTATCGAACCCCGTTGTCCGTTTTAAGATATCTTAAAAAATAGCGGAAGTACCATTTTAGCATTATATGAAAGAAACGGAAAAATGCTCTATTTTCGAACCGGTTGAGGTACGTACAAACGAAATGCAAAGTGGTAGAAACGGGTACAAACGATTCTCTATCGAACTCAGTTGTCCGTTTTAAGATATCTTAAAAAGTAGCGGAAATACCATTTTAGCTTTATATGAAAGAAATGGAAAAATGTTGTATTTCCGAACCGATTAAGATACAAACGAAATGCAAAGTGATACAAACGGGCACAAAGGATTCTCTATCAAACCCCGTTATCTGTTTTAAGATATCTTAAACAGCAGCGGAAGTACCATTTTAGCATTATATGACAGAAACGGAAAATGCTATACTTCCGAACCGGTTTAGATACAAACGAAATGCAATGTGGTACAAACGGGTACAAACGATTCTTCATCGAACCCAGTGTTCCGTTTGAAGATATCTTAAAAAGTAGCAGAAGTATTGGGTGAGTGCAAAAGTTCGTGCGGAGTTTGTGAGTAAAAGTCACACAGTGATTAGGCAAACAAAAATCTTTATTCAATCAATGATATATTCTCCATCGTTTTCTATAATCTTTTCCCAACGTTCTGGCAGCATACGGATGCCTCGATCATAAAGACTGCGCGGTTTAGATTCGAAGAACGAAGAGACGCCGTTTTTTAAGGCCTCCAAAGAGTCAAAGTTTTTCCATTTAAATAATTTTGCAATGACCGGAACAAGTGATAGTCAGATGGTGCGATATCAGGAGAATACGGTGGATGCGTTAAGACATCCCATTTCAGGCTCTTCAGTTTGCGCAGCGTCTTTTTCGAAACGTGTGGTCTGGCGTTGTCGTGATGAAAGACGACTCCCTTGCGATTTGACAAAATCGGACGTTTCTCTTTTATTTCTCGATTCAGATTGGTTAATTGGCGACAGTACTTGTCCGAATCAATCGTTTCGCCAGCGGGGAGAAGCTCGAAATAGATTATGCCCTTGCAATCCCACCAAACAGAGAGCATCACCTTCATCGGGTACAAACTGGCCTTTGGCATTGCGTCACCATGCTCACCTGATTGTTTCCATGTCCGTTTGCGCTGAACATTGTTGTAGAGGACCCATTTCTCATCGCCCGTCACTAGTCGATCCAAAAACGACTCGTTATTGAGCCGCCCGAGTAAAGAAACGGCTGCAGAAATTCGCTTGATTTTGTTCTTCTCGGTCAGCAAATGGGGCACCCATATATCGAGCTTCAAATCGAATCCCATCTTTTTTAAACGCCGAAAAGCGGTTGATCGGTCAACGTTTAGTGCTGTAGTAACTTCTTCTGTTGAAATTCGCGGATTATTGAGCACTAAAGTACGCAAAACATCGTCATCAATGTCAGACGGTCGACCAGAGCGTGGCTCGTCTTCAAGGTTAAATTCTCCGCGCCGAAATTTAGCAAACCATTTTTCCACAGTTCGTTTAGCTGGTGCTTCATCCTGATAAACATCCTGAATGTTTTTTTACGGCTGCGGCAACGTTTATTCCCTTCCGAAACTCGTAAAGCATAACATGCCGTAAATGCACCTTATCGATACTCATTTTTAAAGTGATATTTCTCGAAGCAGTTTGTATGAAAACAAATGATTTTTTTTTTAATAACAGCTGAAGACGTCACCTTTCCAACGTTATATAATATGTAGATGGAAGTATTAATGACAACACTTTACGACGCTTATAACTCCATCTATTGAAACTCCGCACGAACTTTTGCACTCACCCAATACCATTTTAGCATTATATGAAAGTGTAACGACACATACCGGCAAATGTGTCGTTACGCTGACTGCCGCTGAACATCACGCGGCAGTCAGCTGAGCGCACGCCCCCCGATCCGCGCTGTCACCGCGCCTGTCAACGCGCTCACCCGAGGCTGGCCGAAAATCCGGCAGCAACGCTCGGGAAAGATCGGCCACCGAGCCGAACTCGCGGCGCCGCCAAAACAATCCTCGGCGGACGTCGCATACTCACGATTACTCTCGATCAAATTCGGATTAATCAACGAAAGAAACCGAAGACAGAAAATGACGGATATATATACCCGACAGTTCTTGTCTTTGGGGAGTCGAGTTTTGGACAGGCTTCAAGCAGTCTTGGGAGAGTCTTCGGAGAGTCTGAAGCGATCCACCGTCTAGGAAAGCTCGTCAACGAATCTGCAGAGTGCCTCCAGAAGATCGAAAGTTCCGAGTAAGTAATCTACCAGGCCGCCGCCGTCGGCGTCCGCGATTGCTTCCGTGCTTTGCGATATAAAGATCGGACGGCGAGTTTGCCGTCGCTCCGGTGTGTTCGCCGGAACGATCTTATCGTGTACCGTCTTTGCGAGATATAAAGATCGAACGGCGAGTTTGCCGTTGCTCCGGTGTGTTCACCGGAACGATCTTATTTTGTGCCGTCTTTGCGATATAAAGATCGAACGGCAAGTTTGCCGTCGCTCCGGTGTGTTCGCCGGAACGATCTTATTTTGTGCCGTCTTTGCGATATAAAGATCGGACGGCGAGTTTGCCGTCGCTCCGGTGTGTTCACCGGAACGATCTTGTTTTGTGCCGTCTTTGCGATATAAAGATCGAACGGCAAGTTTGCCATCGCTCCGGTGTGTTCGCCGGAACGATCTTGTTTTGTGCCGTCTTTGCGATATAAAGACCGAACGGCAAGTTTGCCGTCGCTCCGGTGTGTTCGCCGGAACGATCTTATTTTGTGCCGTCTTTGCGATATTTTGTGCCGTCTTCGCGATATAAAGATCGAACGGCGAGTTTGCCGTCGCTCCGGTGTGTTCACCGGAAAGATCTTGCTTTGTGCCGTCTTTGCGATATAAAGATCGGACGGCGAGTTTGCCGTCGCTCCGGTGTGTTCACCGGAACGATCTTGTTTTGTGCCGTCTTTGCGATATAAAGATCAAACGGCGAGTTTGCCGTTACTCCGGTGTGTTCTCCGGAACGATCTTATTTTGTGCCGTCTTTGCGATATTTTGGTGCCGTCTTCGCGATATAAAGATCGGACGGCGAGTTTGCCGTCGCTCCGGTGTGTTCGCCGGAACGATCTTATTTTGTGCCGTCTTTGCGATATAAAGATCGGACGGCGAGTTTGCCGTCGCTCCGGTGTGTTCACCGGAACGATCTTGTTTTGTGCCGTCTTCGTGATTCAGAGATCGAACGGCGAGTTTGCCGTTACTCCGGTGTGTTCTCCGGAACGCTCTCAAAAATATCTTTCTTTTTGTTTCTTCCTCTCTACTTCCTATAGGACTCAGAGCACGTAAGGATACAAGGGCAGAAAGAGTCGTCGCCCACACCTACCGACTGTCTGGCACGGCCGCCGGCCCGGAGTAACCCCATCGGGAAAAGCGCATCGCGCCGACCCAAAAATCGATCAACGACCGCGACGAATAGAATAGGGGAGCAAGCCCGATAGGCATCGCGAATCTCTCCTGTCGTCAATAACGCGAAGAAACAAAGCGAATAATTACGGCGTGCCGAAAACCAAGCATGAGCCTTACGCCCAACGCACGACATAACTATTGTGCGCGCCCCACAACGCGCTAACGCGGCTCGACGCGACGCGTTTTTGCGCACTTTCTTCTATACGCCGACAGTTAGACGAGACGAGGACTCGGCCTTTAAACGCCGACTAAAGGCTGCGACGACGCCCGCACGGAATCTCTCGTTCTGCCGACGCCCGGACCCTCCGACAGCGAATCTTTTTTTTCCTTGTAAACTCTATGTATTAAAATAATTACTGCTGATACGCTCTAGACAAGTCGAGAATCATGCATTAGACAGAAACCACCGTCACGTAAACACGGCCGATCCCCGAGACGGCGAGCATAAGCGTAGAAACAAAGCCGCGCGTCGAGACGGCACCCAAACAGTGGGAACCTCACGCGATAACACGCGGTCATTGCGTGCTGAAGTAATAGAATAAAGCGTCACTGTCTACTAAACACCGACCGACTTCAATTATTTACCGCAGATCACCTTCTCCTAATAAAATTTCTACGCACGATTCGCTAACGACGATCGCAACGCAGGATCGGATCGAGGAAGAAAACCGAACCCGGGAGGCACCGGCGTTACAAAAGAAACTGAAAAATGCTGTATTTCCGAACCGGTTGAGGTACAAATGAAATGCAAAGTGGTACAAACAGGTACAACTTTCGGTACGATTTTCTATCGGATCCCTTTGTCCGTTTTGAGATATCTTGAAAAACAGCGGAAGTATCATTATAGCGTTATATGAAAATAACGGAAAAATGCTGTATTTACGAGCCGGTTTACATACAAACGAAATGCGAAGAGATACAAACGGGTACAAACGATTCTCTATCGGACCCCATTATCCATATCCACATCCACATGCACATCGTTTTTTTCGTTTTTTATGCCGTACTCATTGTTTTTCTGTATTTTTCTGCGTTTTTCAGCGTATTTCTGCATTTTATTGGGCTTTTCTGCGTTCTTGTGTATTCACATCTACATTCACATCCACATCCACACCGTTTTTTTCGTCTTTTTACGATTCTCATTGTTTTTTGTGATTTTTTTCGTTTTTCAGGGTTTTTCTGCGTTTTGTTGTGCTTTCCTGCGTTCCTCTGTATTCGCATCCACATTTATATCCACGTCCGCACCTACATCCACATCCGCATCATCCTCATTCACATCTACATCATTTTTTGTCTTAATGCGTTATTCGTTGTTTTTCTATATTTTTCTGTATTTTCTGCTAATAGCAAATATGAACATAGATATACGAATATATCTAAATGTATACATAGATATACGTAGTATACCTAGACTACGTATTCGAGGAATGGAAGTACAGCTCACGTAGAAAAGTATTAGCAACTGCCCCTCCGCTATTCCCCTTCATGAGTGTGCGAGAGAGAACGCACAGTAAAAACAGAGTGCATCCCTTTCTACTTCTAGCTATACCCCCACCCTTGAAATTTGGGAGAATGCGCAGTCTAGGTATACTATATCTATGAAGATAAACGCGAGAGCGGCCAACACGGCGTTTTCGGCGATACCGACTTCCGCACTGGGAAAGGGCGCCATCTGCATCCGTTTTGAGAAAAGGACTATCTAACTATAGAAATGCTACATCTATTTTCAGGTTTCGGCGGTAAAACCTGTGTGGTGGCAGTCCGTGTTACATCCACTTTCAGACGGTTTATGTCCGTGCTACAACCATAATAGCGTACAGAGAAGAACCTGAAAGCGGCCAACACGTAAAGTCCCTAGATTTATAAAGTACCGCAATCCTCCGCCATTTTGGCTCCAATAACGCGGTACATTCAAAACGCACAGATGTGGTATTTTGTAAATAAAATAGGAAAATTGTTCGTGATATTAAATAATGTTTTTATTGATATTTTTTGGTCTTGTTAATATAAGATTTCATCGCAACGCTTCTACTATTATATACAATTTGGTGCTGAACGGTCAAATTGTCCTTTTTGAGCGAAAAATAGATATGTGCTATTACAAATGTTTTTAATAGTTTAAAAACAATTATTATTATTATTATTATTAATTATTATTATTATTATTCTAATATATGATGTATTACACACGATTATAACTCATTAACTATACCTCACAAATTACAGCTCTTGCTGGCAATGTGTCTTTGCCAATTAATCGCAACCATTCATTGCGTCTATCGTTATTCCTAGTACCTGTCGGTAAACGAAATAAGCGAAAACCTTTTTCACTATGATTTGTACATCCATCCACGCAACACCCTGGCATGTTTTTCAATGTTCCTCTTCAACAAGCATTTCTTGTGTCAAACACAACTCACGTTAGATAAATTGCACTTAATGTGTAGATACGTTATGAAAGTTGCACTATGTACACTTTTTAACGCCATTTTGGCTCCAAATTCTTATACATTGAGTCTTATGGTTTGCGGTACTTTATAAATCTAGGGACTTTAGCCAACACGGCGTTTTCAGCGACACCGATTTTTCGCACTAGCAGTGGACGCCATCTGCATCCATTTTGAGAGATGAACTACGGTGCTACATCCACTTTTAGGTCTCGGCAGTAAAACCTGCATCTGGTGGCTGTCCGTGCTACATCTATTTTCAGGCGGATTTTATATCCGTGCTACAACCATAATAGCGTACTTGATAAGCACGGTCTCGCGCATTGTTATCCGTTTGTAACATGAATTAACATGTTAACATGCGCAAAAAAAATAAGAATTGAGATTGTGTATGATTAATCATACACAATCATATCAGAGAGAAGAATGAGAGCGGCCACCGGCCGTATTTCGGGGGATACGGCTAGGCGCATTTTAAATACGCCATCTGACAAAATGCGCCTAAACTACGTCCGCTAGGCGCACTTTCGCGGTGGTAAAAGTAAAATGCGCCTAGGTTCGCGTCCGTACTACTTCCATGCAATGGATAGTAGATTAGAAAAAGACAGACGACTGACAATCGTTCCGTCTTTGTCTCACTACTGAGCGGCGCGCGGCAGTAAACACGAGGCGAGGTAGCGGCGATCTCATCGCTAAGCGAACATCTCTCCGCTTTTCTTTCATCTTTCACGCTCCAGAGACATCAAAAGACGCGGTAGCGTCCCGTGTCAAGGGAACGTGCGAAGCGAGGAATTATTTTTCACGCACGCGAGGTAGCACATGGGAGACTAGACGAGCGTCGACATATTATCTGTTTCTTTCTCGCTCGTCTAGCTTATTGACTGCGTGAGCCGCGAGATTTTTCTCGCTACTCCTATACCTCGCTCTTTTTCTCTCTCGCTCGTTCTTTCTCTCTCTCGCGCACTTGCCCGCTCTTTCTCTCTTCTCGTGTTCTTACGGCTTGATTAAATATATTAATTACATGACAATATATACAGGGTGCACGATTTATCTGAAGACATTGAAATATCTCGAGAACTATGCATTGGATAAAAAAAGTGGTTAATAAAAGTTGTTAGTCTCGAAGGGGGACATCCAATGATACCAAACTCGACCTCCCATCCCACTCCCTGGGGGTGAGGGTTGGAGGCAACTTTGAAATCTTAAATGGAAACCCCCATTTTTTATTGCAGATACGGATTCTACGCCACAAAATACGTACATTTTGTCTGAAACTTTTTTTTTATTCGTGATAGATGGCGCTGTAATCGCAAAAAATTATATTTTCCGCAATTCTCCAGAAATGATCATTGGATTGAGAAATAAAAAATACCTGTTCAATATTTTTAAAGAACATAATAAAAATTATCCCCCCCCCATCCTCTCGGGGTAGGGTGGGTGGTAACGTTCAAATCTCAAATGGGAACCCGAATCGAAGAGGGAACTGCTCGACGCGCCTGTGGGTGTATGGCGAACTACGGCTTATTATAAAAGGCAGTGCAATGCTATCTATCACGAATGAAAAAAATTGTTTCAACAAAAATTTCACGTACAATCTAATTCTGCAATGAAAAATGTGGGTCTCCATTTGAGATTTGAACGTTATCACCCACCCTACCCCGAGAAGATGGGGGGGAATAACTTTTATTATATTCTTTAAAAATATTGAACAGGTATTTTTTATTTCTCAATCCAATGATCATTTCTGGAGAATTGCGGAAAATATAATTTTTTGCGATTACAACGCCATCTATCACGAATCAAAAAAAAAGTTTCGGACAAAATTTACGTATTTTGTGGGGTAGAATCCGTATCTGCAATAAAAAATGGGGGTTTCCATTTAAGATTTCAAAGTTGCCCCCAACCCCCACCCTCAGGGGGTGGGATGGGAGGTCGAGTTTGATATCATTGGATGTCCCCCTTCGAGACTAACAACTTTTATTAATCACTTTTTTTTATCCAATGCATAGTTCTCGAGATATTTCAATGTCTTCAGATAAATCGTGCACCCTGTATATAAATAAATGACACATATATAGTGTATATGTATATAAAGAATATTTAGTATTAATGCACAAATAAAGAAGAGAGAATTATAATGAGAGACGAAAAGTTAATAGAAATCCACTCTTAGCCAATATATACATCTTTTAAAAATGATTTGTTATTAAAGTATATGACAGAATAATTTATTTATGCTAATAAATTTAAATTAAAAATTAAATGTTATTTGTTTTGTAAAAGATATTCCATTGCTACATTTTTCTTTTCGTAGCAAAAATAAATTTAGTCTATTAAAAAAAGAAATTAGTTTTATTATCATATTTCAATTACGACTTTATTATTTAATTTTACGAATAGATAACGTGCATATTGTTGCTCAACGGAAACCGCGAGAAAATGGTGATCTCCGTCAAAAAATAAATGCAAATTTTTCTATAATAATATAATAATTTTTTTACGTAAGTGTTTGTTTTTATAATATAACCTGTTGAATTTTATTAATTATTAATTCAGCATGTTACAGTATAAAAAATATTTTTTAATATAAAAATTAATGTAATATTAATTGTTTGCATTTGCAAGAAATATGGATAGAACAGGATAGGTTGCAATGATACATAGGAAGAAAAAAGATAGATGGATAAATAGATAGATAGACAGATATAGAGATAGATATAGACGGATAAATAGATAGACAGATAGATAGATAGATAAATAGATAGATGGATAGATATATATAGAGAAATAGATAGATAGATAGTTAGATAGTATAAAAAAAAAGATAAATAGAAATATAATTATCATTATTATTATTATTAATGTTTTCAGTAAAGAGAACATTCGCTTAAACGTAAGTCTTACTTAGGTCCAGTTTCACGACTTATATTATATTAACCGGAATATATTATACGACATATATTATATTAACCGGAATATATTATACGATTTATATTATTTTAACCGGAATATAATTCGTTAATATTAGAAGTATCGAGCGGTTATTTCTGATCGTTTCTATTTTTTAGATTAATATCCTGTTTCTTTAAGATTATAGGATTTTTGTTTTAAGGGTTTGTTTAATGTGATGTTTGTAAAGAACGTATATAAATTTCTACATATAAGATTAAAAATATGAAAAATATTGCAGTGAAAGCAAGGAGGTTCCACAGTGCGCACGATATCTCAATAATTATTTGACCCATCGACTTGCAACTTGGCAGCATTATAAAATAGACTTCTCTTTACCGTTTTAACTACAATTAACCAAATTCATTAATAATTAATATTTTTTATTAAACTTTACCGAGAGGCCAGAAATAGACGTTTTTTGTTCTAAATGCTACCATTTTATTATTTGTGTTCCGATTGTAGTTTAGACGATAGCTATACTTATAGAAAATAAAAAGCTACTTTAAATAATTGTGAAAAATTAAATCACACACATTTAGAAATTCCTTGGAATCGTCTATTTGCAACCTCTTTGCTTTTACTGCAATATTTTATATATTTTTAACCTTACATACTTGTAGAAAAATGTATATATATTCTTCAAACATCATTAAGCAAACTCTCAAAACCCGTAATCTTTTAATCATGTGATATTTTTCGCTTCCGCAAAAAAATTAACGAAATATACGTATTTTTTGTCGGGTTGAATAAGACAACTCTTTAAAAGCCTATCTAAACAAAATTACATAATCGCATCACAGGATATTAATCTAAAAAATAGAAACGATCAGAAATAACCGCTCGGTACTTCTAATATTAACGAATTATATTCCGGTTAAAATAATATAAATCGTATAATATATTCCGGTTAATATAATATATGTCGTATAATATATTCCGGTTAATATAATATAAGTCGTGAAACTGGACCTAAGTAAGACTTACGTTTAAGCGAATGTTCCATACAAGCGTGCCTTTTATATTAGACATATTTTACATTTAATTAATCTGTTTCCTTCTGTAGAACAAATAATCATCAAAGGTCAAGATAACGTCAAAATTATTTTGACTTAATTTTGACATCATCTTCACTTTTATATAATTGTTTGTTCTACTTCAGTTATGCATATGAACAATACGACTATGCAAGTTTATCTCAATAAGTCTTAAACTCCGGTTAAAATAATTATGAAACTAAATCTTAGCGTTTTTCAATCATTGACATCTTTCACGATGTTACGATTATAAATATTATCTATATAACCAATTGTAACTTACCTACACAATGGAACGCTCTTCGATTGAACCGATTGAAATTGCTCATATCAATTATCAATGATATGTGGCCTTTCATTACATTCTCTAAGTTTCAATTGTTAATTGAACAATTCCTTTCACAAGTCAAAGATTAACATGCTGATTTGAAACATAATGCAAAAAGCTCGAAAATAAATGCGAAGCAGAGAAGAGATTAAAATGAAGCAGAGAAGCAGAGAAGAGATTAAAATGAATGATTATTATTTAATATGCAACTTACATTAACATGGAATGTCTAATTGACTTATCATATACTGACTCAGTATATACTGAAAATCCGCACAGGAACGAGAATCGTTAGAATTACGGATTACGAAGTGCAGTCGTAAAGCTCGCCGCGAGTACTGATGACTGTCGCCGATAGATTGCCACGCCGCTCGTGTCAGAATACCTCTCCGAGGGGAGAGAACGTTGAGCGTCGCGCTTCTGTTGTTTCAAAGCCAGCAGAAAATCACGATTGAACACTCGTAAAGTCAACCGAATTTTAAACATCTCGTAGAAACAAGTGCTTCGACTCATCAATATAAATATAGAGGAAAGTAACCGAAACAGCCAAAAACCTCCTACAGAAAGGAAGAGATTTGAGCAGAAATTCATATTCAGTAGCTTCGAGACATTAAGTCAATTATAATATATTCTATAGTGAAGGTTTATAATTTATTTATTGTAATACTATATAAATTTAAATAAAACATTATATCGTATATGTATAAAGAGAATTTACAAGAACATTTTATTATAATAAAAATGCTGTCATGTATGTATTAATCAAGTTTTAGTTCGATATAGTTTTTGGTGCAGCCGCACCAAGAATTTTTGTATTAAATATTTTTTATTGCATTGTTATAATAATTAATTTGTTACAATAAAAAGTAAAATAACCATATAACTCAGTGTTCTAATAAATAATGATAAATTTTATTTGTAAAAATTTGTTATTTTATTAAAAAATTTTTCGAACGAAAGTTGCATGGCTTGAAGGACGACACATGACGGAAATGTGGACTTGACCTTGAGTGACCTTGTCAAAATCAGGCCAAGGTCATTAATGTTTTTTTAAATAGAAACTACAATTTTTTATTACATATTCTTGTAGCTTATCTCGAGAGCTTTCCAAAACACTCTAACAAAGTTACATTTCATTGAGTACTTTCCGAGTTATGAGGCTTGGAAGTTAAGGCAAGACCGATCACTGATCCGGTCAATTAAGGCAAGATCGATTTGAATATGTCTTTAGCCGTTAATAAGTCTTGGCCTTAGAAGTACGAAATAAAACCTCCTTGCTTTACAATATCCTATGTAAGTTAACAAATATTCTTCACACATACAAACATAGTATTATTATATTTTTATTGAGTAGTGCACTGAACAACTATGACATTGTTCTGAGAGTTTTCTCATTCAGAGCGACGAAACAAATATATTTTATGAATTTTTTTCACGCAGATAGAAAATTTCACGGATGTAATTGTTTTTGGAGATTATTTAATACTGTATGAAAAATATTTATTAACTTACAAGATATTGTAATAAAAGCAAAGAGGTTTCATTTCGTACTTCTTGATTCTGTTACAATATTCTTTTATATTTCATACTACATCCTTGTATAACTTAAAATTATTCTTAAAATATTATTAAACAATTCAATAATCAAACCTGTGAACCTGCCCGACTCCGCAAAATAATTAATAAAATATATTTCATTTTCTTGACGCCGAATGTTATTAATACTATTACAAATAATATTAAAAATGATATAAATCTTTACAAATAATAAAATTTATAAAAATTTGTATTATTTGTAACATTATTATACAATTACAAATAAAATTACAAATAATAATATTACAAATAACATATGTTACAAATAATAATATTATTAATAATAAAATATTATTTGTAATAATTTCAGTGCGCCGAGTAGACAAAACTTTCAGTATTGTCATAGAGAGGAAAGGAGAGAGAGAGAGAGAGAGAGACAGTCGCGCCCGCGATTCAGATTATGGGTAAGAAAGAATTAGGCTCGCTCGCTGAACGAGGACGAGAGCGACAAGGAGGGAATGATATTCTCTCTATCTCTCTCTCTCTCTCTCTCTCTCTCTCTCTCTCTCTCTCTCTCTCTCTCTCTCTCTCTCTCTCTCTCTCTCTCTCTCTCTCTCTCTCTCTCTCTCTCTCTCTCTCTCTCTCTCTCTCTCTCTCTCTCTCTCTCTCTCTCTCTCTCTCTCTCTCTCTCCTCTCTCTCTCTCTCTCCTCTCTCTCTCTCTCTCTCTCCTCTCTCTCTCTCTCTCTCTCTCTCTCCTCTCTCTCTCTCTCTCTCTCTCTCCTCTCTCCTCTCCTCTCTCCTCTCTCTCTCTCTCTCTCTCTCTCTCTCTCTCTCTCTCCTCCTCTCTCTCTCTCTCTCCCCCCCCCCCCTCTCTCTCTCCCCCCCTCCTCTCTCCTCTCTCTCCTCTCTCTCTCTCTCTCTCTCTCTCTCTCTCTCTCTCTCTCTCTCTCTCTCTCTCTCTCTCCTCTCTCTCTCTCTCTCTCGCCCCCCCCCCTCTCTCTCTCTCTCTCGCCTCTCTCTCTCTCTCTCTCTCTCTCTCGCCTCTCTCTCTCTCTCTCTCTCGCCTCTCTCTCTCTCTCTCTCTCTCTCTCTCTCTCTCTCTCTCTCTCTCTCTCTCTCTCTCTCTCTCTCTCTCTCGCTCGGCGCGTCGACAATTGCCGATCGCGTGGCTCACACGGATTGACCGAGCTGGCTGTGTGCGTGCATGAAGGGGAGGAGGGGGGAGAATCCTCGTGCATGCCCGTCACCAAATTCGCATCACTGATACCAATGATGTCAAAACTGAACAAACTGCGGACAAGCGTAACTTGTAAATACCGGAGATCAATTGTTTATCAGCTCATAGACAATTAATATGACGAGATACCCGCGACGACCCGTTGTCTTTCGTCTTTGCGTACAATTGCGATCAATAAAAAATTTTCACGAATTGTTCGGTTTTGACATCATTGGTATACGTGTGTATGTACGTGTGTGTGTATGTGTACACGTACACGTGCAATTGCGATATACACTTATCATGTTAGCATTGATCATTTTTATTTATGCTAAAAGAAATAAGTATAATTATATAAAGCAGAGCTGGCCACAATCTGCACATTTCGGGCGAAATTCAATAGGTGACGCCTACCGTCCCCCTCGCACCGCTCCGCGCTCAGCGGCTAGAGCGACGATCGCGATGCGCTCAGGCCCTTCGCTGTATAAGAAATCAGCTGGTGCGTCATATTATCATTAAAATTGTTTCCTCGTTTAATAACCACTTTAAAATATATATGTTTATGTGTTTAATACATATACGAGGGAGATCCGATAAGTACTTAGCCTCACCGCCCGATGGCGCCACTATCGCAAGAGAAATTTACTATCGTGTAGTACATTCTCGTAGACGGCTACTGTCAAAATATCAGCCGAATCGGACTCGTAGTTTTGTTTTGACCGCGTGTGGAAGCGGGCGTGTCCGCGGATTTTAGAAAAATGGAAAAAGAGCAATATCGGTCGGTGATTCGATTCTTGTTTTTGGAAGGGAAATCGCGCAGCGAAATCAAAGAGCGCTTGGATGCTGTGTACGGTGACTCTTCTCCTTCGATGGCGACCGTCAAAAATTGCTTTAACGAGTTTCAACGTGGTCGCACGTCGGTTTTTGATGAGCCACGCCCAGGTGCCCCGAAAACGGCTACCACGGAGGATAACATGACAAAAATCCACGATCTCGTATTGGCAGACCGCCGATTGAAGGTGCGCGAGATAGCTGAGACAGTAGGCATCTCAAAAGACCGCGTGGGTCATATCCTGCATGAAATTTTGGGCATGAGAAAGCTGTCGGCGCGATGGGTGCCGCGTTTGCTCACTCCGGACAACAAGCGCAACCGTGAGACCACTTCAGAGCAGTGCTTGACGCTGTTTAAGCGCAATCCGAAGAAGTTTCTGCGTCGTTTCATGACCGTCGACGAAACATGGATCCACTGGTACACATCAGAGACCAAGGAACAGTCGAAACAGTGGACTTCACCCAGCGAACGTGCTCCGAAGAAGGCGAAGACTGCCCTATCGGCCGGAAAGGTGGCCACCGTTTTCTGGGATTCACAAGGTGTGATCTACATCGACTACCTGGAGAAGGGCAAAACGGTCACAAGGCTGTACTATGCCGAATTATTGGGCCGATTCGACGCTGAATTGCAGAAAAAACGGCCCCATTTGGCGAAGAAAAAAGTGCTCTTCCACCATGACAACGCACCGGCTCACACCTCCGCCCTCGCCACGGTCAAATTGGTCGAATTGGGCTACGAACTGCTGCCCCATCCACCATATTTTCCAGATTTGGCCCCGTGCGACTTCTTTTTGTTTCCAAACTTTAAAAAGTCAATCGCCGGGCAGAAATTTGAGTCGAATGAGGAGGTCATCGCCGCCACGGAGGTCTACTTTGCAGACCTCAAGAAAACGTATTTTTCAGACGGGTTAAAGAAGTTGGAGCATCGCTGGGTCAAGTGTATCGAGCTAAAAGGAGACTATGTTGAGAAATAAATCGCCACTTTTCCAAAATTTTCGTTTTTCTTTTGTAGGCTAAGTACTTATCGGACACCCTCGTATATACAGGGTGTTTGATAGCTGATCATGACGAAAGTTGGAGATAGATTGGGTGTAGCCGAGAAGAAAAGTCATGTACCATAATGTCAAATTGGCAATAGTTATCGAGTTATTAATTAAAACGTGTGAGCCAACGAGCGCGTAGAGAGCGGAGGGCGGCCGCAGTAAGCACGTAGACATTTGATACAGGCGGAGTCAGCCAGTTGCGGTGTAGGCAAGCGCGCGCGGCGAGGGGCAACGAAATTGAATATCTCGACACCTAAATATCCTAGCAGCAAATTTCAAAAACGATTTGAAAGCTTTGAAACTGTACTTTTCGAAAGATCTATCGAAATTGTGCGCAACGATATTTTTTCAAAATGGCGAGTGATAAAAAGGAGAACATGAAAAGTTGCTAAAAAAAGGTTCGAGCGTGCGACGGCGCATGGAGCAAAGTAAGTGTCGCAGCTCAATGGGACGAAAAGTACCTAAAAGTATAGAATGTTTTCTTTAAAATACTTCGTTATAGAGCTTGATGCGATACTTATTCACTGAATTATGCAAATTTAACAAGAAAACCGCATTTTTAGCAAAATTTGGAACAACTCAGTGAAAAATGATCACATCGAGCTCGGTAAAGTAGCATTTTAAAGATAACACTATACTTTCATGTGCATTTGGTCCCATTACGCTGCGATAACTGATGCACACCATGCACCATCGCAAACACGGACTTTTTGATTATCAATTTTGCATCCTCTCACTTTATCATCCGCCATTTTGAAAAAAATGGCCGAGCATAATTGCCATTCAGATATTCTTAAAGAGGACGTTTCAAGCTTCATTTTGCATTTCTGCGCATATTTGTATCTTCATTATTTACCAAATTATGATCATTTGAAATTTTGTAATTTTTTCCCAAATTTTTAGTGTACCGGGTTTTTTGCGTTTGAGTGTACATGCAATGTTAATTCATGCAAGTCTATCGACGCACCGAGTCGAAATCGATTGCTATTGGTCGTCCCCTCGTCGAATCCACGCCGAAAGACAAACATCAGCCTCGGCTGCGTGTCGAGACAGAGCAAGATAGAGCGAACACATTCCCTCTCTCTCTCTCTCTCTCTCTCTCTCTCTCTCTCTCTGTCTCTCTTTCGCTTGGCTCGTCGAAACAAGTCGAGCGGAGGGCGGGGTCTCAGACGAAGTGTCATCGACGAAACGTGCAATGCTTGCGATGCCCGTGTGTTGTATGCAACACGTGCATTTTCTTAAAAAATGAAAAACAATTTATTGTGATACACGTATGTTGTATGCAACACGTGCATTTTCCTAAAAAACGAAAAAAAAAAGATTGGCGAAAAGTGACAACGCCGAGCGCCAAAGAGATACGAACCACCGCCCTCAAGCCCGCCCTCAAGCCCGCCCTCAAGCCCGCGAGTCTAGCGAACTTACACCAAGCCATACGCTCTTTGAGATACTTGCTCCTTCATTTGGTTGATGTAGCAGTCGTGATTTTCAATCGCGACTTTCTTCCAAACGCTTCAATGTTACGCCGTATCTTTAAGTGCAATGCTAATTTGTCATGCAAATCTATCGACACAACGAGTTTGGTCGAAGTCGATTGCTGTTAATCATCTCGTTGGATTCACGCCGAGAGTGAAACGTCAATCTCGGCCGTGTGTCAGGAAGCACAATCTCGGCAACGTTGCGAATCAGAGCGAGGTGGAGCGAACACATTCCCTCTCTCTCTCTCTCTTTCTCTCTCTCTCTCTCTCTCTCTCTCTCTCTCTCTCTCTCTCTCTCTCTCTCTCTCTCTCTCTCTCTCTCTCTCTCTCTCTCTCCCTCTCCCTCTCCCTCTCCCTCTCCCTCTCCCTCTCCCTCTCCCTCTCCCTCTCCCTCTCGCTCTCCCTCTCCCTCTCGCTCTCCCTCTCCCTCTCGCTCTCCCTCTCCCTCTCGCTCTCCCTCTCCCTCTCCCTCTCTCTCTCTCTTTCGCTTGGCTCGTCAAAACAAGCCGAGCGGAGAGCGGGACCTCAGACGGATAGACAGGAGCAGTTTCTCTGTATGTGTGTGCCGACTACATTCTTACACAGAAACGTACGGCAATTAAAAATGTTTAAGCATATACCCTGAGATTCTATCTGTTGCGTTTGACACGTGTATGTGTGTGTGCGTGCGTGTGCGTGCGCGCGCGCGCGTGTGTGTGTGTGTGTGTATTCACACGTACGTCACGCACACTTTCAATGCAACACATGCACACGGACACAACTGCGCTAAAAACGCCTGCCGGAGTATAAATAAATACTAACGTAACGCTGAAATATTTTGGAAAAATTTTGGAAAAATAATTTTGGGTACACACAAAATATTATCTTATTATCATATATTTATATATCGATATAAATCGTATATAATCTTCATGATATTAATCATATACAATCTCAATTCTTATTTTTTTTGTGCATGTTAACATGTTAATTCATGTGCAAATGCATAACAATGCGCGAGACCGTGCTTGTCAAGTACGCTATTATAGTTGTAGCACGGACATAAACCGCCTGAAAGTGGATGTAATACGGACAGCCACCAGATACAGGTTTTACCGTCGAGACCTAAAAGTGGATGTAGCATCGTAGTTCCCCTCTCAAAATGGATGCAGATAGCGCCCATTCCCAGTGCGAAAAATCGGTGTCGCCGAAAACGCCGTGTTGGCCGCTCTCAGGTTCCTCTCTGCTACTACTACTACTGTTCTCAGGCTTCTCTCTGTACTGTCAACCGAACATGTAGATTTTGAACTACTGGAATGCAAGACAACCGAATACTAAAAGTTGAAAGGGGGTGCACTCGGTGCACACTCATAGCGTTTTTCATTGGGATGCACTGAGTGCGCATTAGGAACTCGTGGAATTTAGGCGACACTACCCGAGTTTACCGACAGTGCAAGTTTTTTTGCACGCCCAATGAAACACTCATGACTTGATGAGTGCGCATAAGAACCGATTCGCCTCGGATTGAAAGAAAATATATGCATTAAGGTAAACTTCACTATGGAACAATCAGAAGAATTAAGCATTTCTTTCAAAGTCAATAATGACATGCTCTCGTTAAAACTTCTATCAAGTGAAACAGAGTTATATAATAAATTAATGAGTAAGTATAGAATTATATAGGACTTGCATGATTTTGGATTTTGAGGTTATTTCCGTAATATAAATAAATTGTCGGCAAAGACATATGTACTTATGTACATAATAGTTTTTGGATATTGTCTACTCGAAAAACTTGAATGCATATATAACCCCTTGTAAAGCTTGTAAAACACAATTCATTTGATATTCAAAAATATATACATAAAAGAATATTAACTGAATATTATTGATTCTTGTGTCAATTAATTTCAGATGACGATACCTACAGCATACAATATATAAAACTTGTGATTAAAAATGGATTGTGTGTTCTACATGGAAGCGAAAATCAGAAAATTGAAGAAATATCTCGAGTGATTGAAGATGAGTAAGTAAAATTTTTTTGAGATGTATTAATTGCAAGCTATCAAAATCTTCCGAAAAAGCACATTAAGAAGTTAAGAGCAAAGTTTATTTTATAAAATATAATTACCATTTTATTTTACAAGTTTACTTTAAAAAAATAAGTAAGTTTACTTTAGGGTAAACAGGAACTCTTCAGTTTCTTACATACATATATTAATTCCAAGCAATCTTGTTTTTCATTATTTCTTCAAAGAATCAAAGTTCTACAGAATTCAAATGTACACAACAGAAAAAAAAAAAAAAAAAATAAAGGGTAAGTCAGAGGACCTCTGCAACGAACTTTGACAACTTGTTTGGAAGGTCATTCTAAGTAAAAAATGTTATATGAACACAGGTCCTATTCTTAATATTTACATAGTTGCAGAAGTTGTAAAATTTAGGTGACATGTACAGTTATGAAATGAATTATGCATTTATTTCTTCAAGTATCCTTGCGGACAGTTTACAGGAGTTGTTCAAAGTGTTTATTCTGAATCTGATTACTTTTATTACACCATCGTAGCAGTGATTGTCAAATTCTGTCGAACATTTGAGGTCTGTAAATATTAAGAATAGGATCTATGTTCATATGACATTTTTTAATCAGAATGACTTTCCAAACAATCTGTCTAAGTTTGTTGCAGAGGATCCTTACTCACCCTGTATATGGCAGTGTAAAATGTCAATATATTTTGTATTACAGAGAACAATTGATATTCCACGCGAATAGTCATGGTGATAATCGCAGCAATGAAGATCAGCTATCGGAGTATAATAAAGAAAATGAAGCACTCATGTTTGAATCCTTTGAATCACAGGAGTATGATCAGAATGAATCACAATCGCAGGAGTACGATAAAAAAGGAAAGAAGAGTAGCGGTAAATCTGTTTTAATAAAGCATTTACGACTATTCATAGCACTATGATAATGTACTATAAAATATGGTATTTGTTATATTCGAGCAGAAAATTAATACGATACGAAACGAAGAATGATACGTTAATAAATATAATCTAAATATATTATTAACAAATAAAATACATACAATATATATGTATAATAGAATATATATAAATATAATATAAATGAAATAAATATAATATGAAAATGTAATATAAAATATAAAAGATTTTTTAAAATCTTTGACTTCACAAAATTTTTACATTATTGTAATACCTACTAATAGGTTTACTGGTGCTATAATGTAGACTATTGTATTAATCATTAAACAACGTGATTTTCAGATTACTGGAGCAATTCAGGAACACCGTTTCTTCTCGATAAATATGAAACATATATGTCGGATATTGGTCCCATGAAAAAATTCAAAACTAAAAAATTGATGTGGGCGCAAATTTCAAAAGATATGCTGACGATGTTGGACGTATTAAAAACTCCTCTTCAAGTTGAAAATCGGTATAAACCGTTCTCAAAAGGAAAAAAAAAAGCAGTTGAGAACAACTCTAAATCAGGCAGCTCTAGAGAGGATGTACCATTCGAAGAAGAATTGCGTAAAATTGCTCATTCGGACGATAGTATTGAGCCGAGGTGTTGCGAAATGCAAGGAGCGTTAAATATCCTAAATTGAATACAAGAATGTCGGAAGAAATCTGCAATGATAGTGCCTCTACACATTCTACTGATAGCTCACCACCGAAGACAAAAAAATCGAAACCAAGTGATATTGATAAAAGGATGGAATACTGGAAAAATAAAGAAGCGGGCAAAAGAAAGACGTCACCAAGAAAAGTTGAATTTAATACGGGAGTTGTTCGCCAAACAAAAGTAGCGGGAACTAAAGTAAGGTGATACAGAAACAAGCAAGTATTAAAAAAAACCAAAGAAAGACTAATGTAAAATCAGCCTGAACCATATGTTAATATGAAAGTTCCTAACTAAAACGTTGGATGTGATATATAATTTTAATTATTTTTTTTTTCTCTTATAATTTTGTACGTTTACTAATGTATGTCTTTGTTTTTAATATTACTGGTTTTTAATATTAGCGTATGCATATTTTGATTTTCGCACTTTACGAAAGATTATAGTACTGCTCAGACTATTAAGTATGAACCAGTATAAAGTAAACTTATTGTGTTATTTAATTTTAAAACAGTGTTATTTAATTTTACAATCAAACTTTTTGAAAAAGCGTGTATGTTAAAAAATTACATGTTTATGAAATAAATAAGAGATATAATATATGAATTTTGAAAAAATAATCAATATGTACGTGTTATAAAAAAAAATATGCTTTGTTTTTATACGTTTTGTTTTTTATTGGAAAGTATGTACTTATTTGCCACAGGACAAATAAACGTTTGATAATTTCATATTGTATTGATTTTTATTTCATGGAAAAAGTACATTCATCAATTGGTTTCTTTTTACTTCCCCTAATCTTCGTAATAGAGCTTCTTGTTGACCTTTGCCTTCATTATTATAATCTTCATTGTTTTCTATAACAATATCGACATCAAAGTTATCGTTGTTGTCTATGCATAAGTTATGCAAAACGCAACATGATGTAATAAATTTTGATATTTTATTCAACAGTATGTAGATCTACTTCGATTAATTGTCGAAAACGACCTTTCAACAGTCCCAAACGCATTCTAGATCAATACTCGAGTCGCAGACAGCATTTTTATTAAATTGTTTATCCTTTGCAGACAGATTTCCGTAGTCTTTAAATGGTATAATAAGCCATTTTCTTATTGGATACGCTCCATCGCCTAGGATGTGATATTTTCCGCCTTCACATATTCCTAGCAACTCGTCGCATATATCTGATAATTTGAGTACGCGGCGCATCGTGAATTTTCGACGGGATTCCTGTAAATGTATCTATAAATCTCTTTCGAGCATCACATATGCCCTGCAATGTTATCGAAGGGATGTCATGTCTATTTACATATGTCGATTTTATTTTGTGGGCTGGCGTTCGGACTTTAATGAAAGTCCCATCAATACAGCCAAGAACTTTCGGAAATCCTGCAATCTTCAATTTTATATACATATACATTAAATAACTCATTAGAAAAACATACATAAAATACAATAAAGCTGAAACTAGTAGCAAATTCGCATAAGCACTGTTTAGAACTAAAGAATAATAGAAAAAATTTTTTAGCATTAAATAATTAATTAACAAGAAATTGACATTTATTAAATAATAATTAAAAACTACTGCTTTCATAATTCAGCTATGAATCGGCTGCTAGCTTAGCTTCATTAAAATACATTAATTAAATATACATACTTGAAGGAATTCGTTTGCAGTATTTTCTTTGTCAGAAAATTTGATGACGTTTCAGCTATATCGCATAGAAAATCCATCATTTTTTATTTTGTCGAAAAATCGTTGTAGCGCATACTCCAAATCTTTGTGCAACATCTCTTAAGCACACTTTATTTCCTGCAAACCTATACAAAGTAATATTTTTTGAAATCTTTTTAATAATTATATATATATATATATAATATGAGTGGTGGATGAATTAAAAACTATACATGTATATGTAAAACTTACCACAAAAAAGATAAAACGTGTGATTCAGCAGAGGACGTTTAATACCTCCGTGGCTTGTATCACCAGAATAGAACGTCGAATTTTCGAAATTATTTATAATATCATATGCTGTTGCCCTCGAAACTGGGATTTGAACTACAACAAAAATAAAATTACTTTCTACTTTTATTTCACAAGCTAAATTATAACAATAAACTTACGTCGTGATCGAATATTGATTACTATTTGCAAAAAGTTTTTCATTTTAGGAACAATTCGCCTCGGATTTCGAAGAAAATACTCATCTTCATCACTGCTGGATGAAGATGAAAGGAAATCCGAAATTATCACATACGTTTGTTCATTCAAAACATCTCTGTTCTGCGCCGCCATGTTTTGCACTCAACCGACACCATCTCTCCGAGCTCGTGCCGAATTTGTGCACGAAAGTGCAAAAAACTCGACACTACATTTTCCAATGAAACACGACGCATGATTTTAATGTGCACTGAAATTCCCAATGAAAACACTTCGTCCACGACTAGTGCCGCGAATTGACCTGCCACTCATTTTGCCAATGATAAAAACGCGATCATGTGTACTGCATGCGCACCTAGTGCTTCACCAATCGAATTCGCTATTATTCTTTCTTATTAGTCTTAAAATATAAGTTATTCAGATGATTCGAGAGATGGAAGTGTGGATTTTCTGTAGCCTGTATAGACATCGGGATTCTCTCTTCGCTCCGCGGCACGGCGTTTCTTGCTCTATGCTACACGTTGGGTATGAGAGCCCCTTCTTCTCGCAAAATGTGGCGTTTTTCGGAAATGGGGTGCCTGTTTCTCGTTTGCTACTGCGACCCCCGCGTGCGTTTGAACGATTCTCGTTGGAAACTATTTGGTGCGGGGTTGTTCCGCAACGGAACGCTTATTGGCGCAATAAAATTGGTACGGTGGTGTGGCCTGCTTAATGTACCGCTTACGAACGTCTGTACAGCGCGTACACAGAGTGTTGGAGGTCGCGTTCGATTTCGGCGCATAGAGGGCGATCGCGGACGAAAGTCCCGGGTCGAGATAAAGCCGTGGGCCAACGGTGCGACACGAATAGTTTAGTCCGGACTGAGCTCGAGATCTCTCAGCGAACTGTTTGCGGTCTCGCGACGTGCTAGAGCTCGCGTAATTTCTGCACTGCGCGTTACGACGGCACCTGTTACCTGGATCGGCAACGAGGGCTGACGTTTGTCGCGCATTCACGACGTTTTCGCTCAAGTATTTGCGGAAAAGTACAATCTTCTTTGGTGAACGAGCGATTGCGTCACGACATCGAGAATCAGCACATCTCGCTGAACGGACGATAGAATTTGCCGCAACGTCGAACTAATGCTCGCGATCGTCGATCGAAACGAACAGAATAGTTGACAAACGGCGAAATGAGGGCCGTCGTAAAAAACATTCAACAATCAACGCGTCATCGGCGCCGCGTCGCGTTTGACTAGTTGACGAGATATGGACATTTGTAGCAAAGCGATCGAGTAGCGCACTGGGCGGCATCGCGAATCTCTCGTCGGAACGGCAACGAGAATGCATCGCGACAGGGCCAGATAGATGGTGTGCGGACAGACCTGACAATTTGTTCGCTATATGGACAAGCATACTTCGCATGCATATATATTGAACCTGTAATTCAACAATTCACTGGAGAACCAGCGTTTCGGCACGCTACGATAACTCGAGGGGACTTGCAATCCGCCACAGGATGTATCGCTTGAACGAAGTGTCGTCGACAATTGAATCGATTCCGTGCACATGCATCGAACGCGCGATTATTCGCTCTGGTGTGTTCGCGGACACAATGAATATTATTTTCACTCGATACTGGTAGTAGGAGCGAGCTCGAGCGAACGTTCGAACGCAATAGCGTCCTTCCTCTTTTGTCGCTCGATCGATCTGCGGAGGCATCGAGACCCGCAGAGAGCGTCGGAAAAACGCAGAAGAGCGAGTCTCGATTACGGTCCGGACGAGCCGCTCGAACGACAAGATAACGATGAGACACCGTTCGCTGTCGTGATATTGCATCAGTTCGATTGTCCGTTCGTTAATGCGAAGTGGCCAATCTGCGAATCTGTTACCAGGACATGAGCCTGAAAGATGCGCGAAACGGTTTTTGCTCAACTTCGCATCGTTTCGCGCGAAATGTTCGCGATACGATGTTGAAATCTGGCTATGCTTTCGGTCATCATTTGCTACGCGGTTCGAAGCGTGCTTACGAATTATGCTCGTATTGATTGGAAATCAGCCGTCACGCACGTTAAATGGCGTGACTGCGCAATGATGCACGTGCTCTACGCCCCGTTTGGGCTGCAGATCCGTGTTCTCGGAAGAGAGAACGAGAGAGCCGACGGTGCACTGACGAAACTCGTCGACGCTTGGGCTCGGGATTCCGTTCGCGGCGACGTCGCGGCTTCTTGCGTCCGTCAGCAATGCACACCGTCGAATCCGAGACGACGCTTCGTTCTCGACGGAATGCGACGCTCGTTCTCCTTCACGGATCGAGGGAATCGCGAAACAGACGGGCGTTGCGATTCCATAGCGACAACCGCGACCACTGTCGATCGTCGTCTCACTGATCAGGAAGTGCTGTTGAACGAATTGCGAAAGTATCGTCGAAAATTGACGCTCGATATCAACGGAATAATGTTCGCGATGACGAATGCGAGACTACGATCGATTCGGACTCCACGAGAGACACGAATCTACGGGACTCGTGTCATCGTCCCGGAGTTTCGTCGTTCCACCGTCGTTCGACGACACGAACGCACCAACGAAGAATCGTCGCTCGATGCACGGTGTAACAGCGAAGACGACGATCACGACCGATCGCGTCGGAGTTTGAACGCTACTTGCAATTTCTGTGCTTGTGGCGATTGTACGAGTTTTGCGCGAGATCACGCCACGTACCGAAACTCGCACGATGGATATCGTCATCGCGCGAAAACAACAGCAACAGCGACAACGTGATGGTGAATATCACGGCCGCGTATTTGTTTCTCTTGGTGCGAGAGAGAGAACGACGCGTCGCGTTCATTCGCCTCGATAACGATGAAACAGCGATCGAGCGAAACGACGTTTGGTACGGTCTAACGGACAGAGCGAATCATCGTGTAAACGCATTCGCTCAATTGACCGATCTTAGATGCGATCTGTTCGACGAGTGTTACGATTTCTGTGTCGTATGTATTCCGAGCGAAACATACACTCGTACGATACCAATTCGCTGGCGAACGGTTTAGCGGCCTACGTGACGTCCGCACCAGAGGATCGCTACGTATCGAATGACAGCGTACAGTATGAGCATTACTATCGTGACTCTGCACATATTCGCTCGAGGCGACACCAACGTGTTGTTCTTTCTGCGATACGTTACGGCGATTCGATTTCCAGGCCAGTTTTTGAAAACTGTGCTACTCGCTGCAAGGGACCAGCGACAGCGGCAAGAGCGAATTCGTGTCCGAGGTGCTGAGCGCCGATATTCTCCAGTGTGCTCAGCGGCACTCTGAGCAACGTTACGCTGCGCCAGGGGATAAAGGACGAGGTAAATACCGATCTGATGAGCATGATGCGCTCGCACGTTTTGTAAGCCGACGAGCCCGAAACGAATGAACGCGGAACTGTTCAAGAACCTAATATCCACAACCATGATGAAGAGCCGCTAACTTTCATCAGCAGCAAGACGCAGTAATCTGCGCAATCTAGCAAAATTGTTCTGACCGTGAACGACGCGATATCGCTGCGCAGCGACGCGGTGTGATCACTCGACTGAAATTCTGTCTGCGAATGGTTCACCGTTTCAAAGCTCTGCACAGTCGTCAAACGACACCGCGGTGGATTTCGTCAAACGAACGCCAAACCGAGCGTGTCGTATCAGTTCGCCACTCGCTGTTTCGCCAAAGGGGTCAATTTCCCGGATTTCGCACGGACTGTTCTCGCTTATGGAGACTACGGTATCGATACGTGCACGCACAACAGCCACATACGCGCTGTACGACGCTATAGGCGCGCGCCAGGCCGAAGTGATATGTCAGCGGCGAACGAACCGAATTGAACGATGAATCCAGGCGCGTCTCGAATCAATGATGAACGGTTTGGCCCTGTTTCGTCGCATGCTGGCGCTTCATCTGAGCGACCGTATCGGTTTAATGTACGCCAAAGCGAACAAACGTCGAATAACCAATGCTCGCTATCGCGACGACACGAGCGAATCATCAGCGCCGTCTTCGACATCATCCGAGAAAGAATCCGCGTCGGACGAGGACGGATTCGACAGTGCGAAACGATCGAACTCACGACGACGTCGCAAATTGACAATGTTCTGCCCAGTTGTCTGCTAATGCCCGCTTTCAACGATCCGACGTCGTCGCGCGATCGCATCTACGAAACGGCGATGAAACGCGATGCCAAAATGCGCCGACGATCGGTGCGTATCTTTCGTGAAACAGCCGGCGAAAAATTGGAAGGTCCGGTGCTGATCGACGAACTACCGGACGCCATGGTGCGAGATGCTCGAAATCTGCAAGTGATGATCGATCCGTTCGAGTCCCTGCTGCAACGGTACCGTATTCGCGAGGACTCCACCGTCACGATGCGCGATAGCGATCTGTATCGGTTTCTGCGCGAATTCGTCGAGGAAACCGGACACGTGTCGCGAAAAAATTTCCGCGATATGGTCGTCAAGATCAAAGAACGCATCAAAACAGACTACCCGAACGCGTTCGACGACAAGACGCAAGTGTTTCATCTAGTATTCTCGCCGCGTTGACGCGCTCCCCGACGACGCTGAGACATCGTCGAAATGCGACATGAACCGCTTTAACGAAGGAACGATCCGTCGCGATTCGATGTTGTCTCTCCGAAATGACCAGAGCCCCGCGATTTCATAGTACCGAGAAAAGAGGGGAAGATTCGCGAATCGGTATATAAAGCATCGGTCGAGTGCTACAAATCAGTCATCGCGATCGTCAGTCGCAACGATGGACTTCTCACCATCGACCGACGCGTCAATGGCGTTGCGACAGCAACCGCGAGACAGCGGTCGCGATATGCCATCGTTGTTCGCCAGTGATTCGATCGACATCGAGGGCAACACCCAACATCGGACCGAGGACGCGCTTACCGCTCAATTGATTCGCGAGGGTTACGACGTGCAAAATGCTGTGGACACGCTGAATATGTTGCGCCACGGTACCGTGTTCGCCGATACTAACGCGACCGCAACACCGTCGAGCGTGACGTATTAACATCAAGACAGTGTCCAACAAACATCATCGCAACGAAGACAACCACGGTCCAACAACGCAGCGATCAATATCACCGCGATCGACGACTGCGACAACGGGACCAATTCGTTCGTAGCGAAACAAACGCTCGTAACGACAAAAGGCGCAATGCTCTCACGTTCACAAACGTCCTTCCACAGTTTCGTCAAACTGATGAACGCGTACGTGCTACCGCTCGAATTTCAATCGCAATCGTCCGAAAGTTACGCCGTGCTCTGACCGCCGACCAAGCAATTTGTGCTCGGGACAGACGCTCGTTAGGCGCAATGTGCACGATCAATTTCATATGATATATCAGAGCGCTGATATCAATCCGGAATGTGCGAAACGCCGTTTGTTAACGACTATGAACGTGTTCGACGCATTTCGCAACGTGACCGAAGTGACCGACAAATTGATGCGATTCGTGGACTATTGGTACTCGTATGTCGACGACGCGACGTGCTCTCTTCGCAACCTGAGGTAACCGACTTCACGAACGTGATACGCAATCGAAGAGTGGATGCGTCGCTGGGTCACGCGTGCTACATGTGCATGACTCAATTTTTGCGTGTCAACAGCATGGAAACTCTGTCCGAAGCTGCATCAGACGCAATCGTCGCGACTCTACGAGTCGAAAGAA